>NC_051223.1:29945115-30315115 GCF_015220715.1 Pygocentrus nattereri | reverse complement strand
GCTTAGTCATGTTGGACTTGGCTAGCTAGCAGAAGTTAGCTGAATGTGATCTTCCTTGGAAGTTAAGTAGATATGCCTTAGACTCAGCATTTCTTGTTAAGTGCCTGAAAATTGTAGTAAATTACATAAGTAGTCTACTGCTCTACAATATATACTCTTCTAAGAGGTGTTGGTCAGCAATAACTTAAAATGTAGCTTAATTAGCTTACCTAAGAGAGCAGGGCACTTCAGCTCAACCATTCCATACAATCTGTGTTTCCTAACATTTAGGACATTTTGGAGGAATGTATCCAACACAGAATCACGTTTCTGATGGGCGCTGAGCTAGGTAGAAGTAGTAGTAGTAAAGTGACTCTCTGGAATTATGTAGGGGTGGGCAATATGGCGATATGTATCATTTATCATGATAGATTATATCACAGGCTTTTTCTGAACATATTGATAATATTGTCAGTACTTAACAAACATGAACATTAAAATGAGATCATTATAAGTCTTCAGTTGAATTTGGGACAGTGCAGGATGTAAAACATTCAAATTTATTGTATTCTTATGTTTTTCATGGGTCAGTAGTGGGGCTTTTTTCTGTTCCAACCTATCAAACCTCAGAAAATCAAAATATTGTGCTATGTCTTGTATATTTTGACAGTTTCAAGGATTGTGATGTAATATTTTAGCCAATCCCACCTCCCCCCAACCCACCCTCCCACCTGTGATATTATCATGAATGTTAGAATGTCTCCCAAAAAAACTATTACTCAAGCCCTTTTTGCAGTACATAACATGATCCAGTGCATGTCCATTAGCTGATTTTTGGCAATGTTCCATAAACCTGTTGCACCACAATGGTTTGTATTATGGTCCAGCAGTCTACAGTGTAAGGTTTAAGTTGTTAATCAAAGTAACATTGATGCTTTATTACTTGGCGTAACATTTCGTGTGTAAACTTGAACGTATGCTCGAGTTTGGCTACAAAATAATGCAAGTAGGTACAGGTCTTTGTTGTGCCTGGGTCTTCATGTTTTCTAGCAGATAAGATTTTCAAACACTACAGGATCCAGCTCAAACAGGTCTATGTGAAAGCACCTTAAGTGCCTTTTTGTGCTACAACAGTGTAAAAGAAAAGAAAATCTCCACATGCAGAAACACTGAGGAGTGCAAGCAAGTAACACCTGTCCTCAGGCTCTCTTAGCTCTTTACTGTGAACAAGGAACATACGAAAGGCCTTAAACTCCCTGGGTCAGGAAGACGTGTGGACACGCACATGCACACGTACTCACAAACATGTAAGGCAAACAGCAGTTCACATGTTTTGTCTTAATCTTGTTTGTGACTGCGATTATAATGCTGTTTTGTCTCTTTGACAGATAATTTACTCATCACCTGCCAACAATAGCTGTGAAAGTCCAGCCAGCCAGCATTAGCTGTTTAATATGGTGCTGTCACGCCCTAAAATGACCCTCACTCTGACACATACAGTACAGTTTTATTCCACTCACAAAAGATAACATGTATAAACACACACGTAGAGTTTCAAGGTTTGAGATAATATCTTTTTTAAGACAAAGAAAGCCATGACCTAAAGGGACACTTACCCTGTTATCAGTATTATATTGTGATTAAAGTGTTGTATTCTCTTGCAAATCTGCTCAGTATCAGGCTCAGTGGAGAAAAAAAGAAAAAAAACTTGGCCCACCTTCTACAGTCTCTCAGCTGGTGCGAATTAAACTCAAATAGTTGTTTACAAGAAGTAAGAGAGACACTTCCATGTTTTGTGAAAAAAAGAAGAAACACCGTTTCAGTATTATCTCAGTCTCTGTTTCTGCTTCAGTGCAAGTTTTCAGTTTTGTTTTGTTTTTCTTTGTGCATTTGTTCTGCGGTTTGTCTGTTTCAAACCTCACTGTGTCTTCCAGTGTTGTTTTGCCTTGAATGGAAATACTCTCATTATTTCTAAATTAAGTATGTGTATCAGGGTTTTTTTATTTACACTAAACCCAAGTATACAACTCCAAGAGATGAAGGGCCACTTTTTAAAGAGAGCAGTTTAAGATTACTGCATGTATACCTTAAAAGTACTGTTGCGTGTCAATATGAAGACTTTTTAAATTCTTTGTGCCTTCTGGCCTTTTGTTTTTCAGACTTCACTTGCTCATAGTGAGAAAGGCCAAAGAGACTTACGTGGAAAAGCTGCAGGCACTTAGTCTCAGATACTTAGCATTTAGTGCCAAAAGGGGTTCTTTGGAGCAGTGCCATAGAAGAACCACTTTTGATTTCCTAAAGAACCTTTCAATTGAATTGTTTTTTAAAGAGCCATCTACTGAAAGGATCTACAGGCCAATGGTTCTCAGGCCAGATTTCAGGGTTCTCCAGACAGCACTCACATGGAGACAGAGCAAAAATGTGGACCATCTGGTGGATCGGTTCAAGAAACACTACTTTTGGGAACTGGGACTGCGTTGCCCCAGCCATGCATAAGTTTATAGTTAGGTTTGTGTATAAAGTCTTTACTAAGTCTTTGGTTAATGCTTGTTAGTTTCAAACTATCCTTTTTACTAAATTTGGTTGCACTACAAATCCTTATGTCATGTCTTAACTAGTAGCAACTGACTAAGATGACTAATAGCAACTAACCCTGGAATCACATGGTCTATGGCATCCAAAGAATCCCTTTTGGAACCTTTATTTCAAAGAGTGTACTCTCCTTTCACAGCCTGAAAACCGACCTACCACCTTGTTCAACAACACTATAGCAGTCACGTTGAATACATGCATTTGCTGTTGCATACAGATAGTAAAATACCTTTCCAGTCAATTCACCGATGCTGTTGAGAAGAGCGTGCATCATGTCTGAATCAGTAAGGAAAGTCTGGAGTCATACATTCCCTTTTCTTATTCATGATGCTTCAGTGCTGCATATCTTCCATGAACTTTACAGAGAAAGGTGAGAGGAAGATGTCACAAGCGTCTGAAGAAACCTGTCACCAAGAGTGAATCATTTTTAAGCCTGAATCTTTCATTTGCCTATTTTTGTACTGTATTTTTGTTCATTTTAATTATTCCCCTGGACAACATCTGCTTTCAAAAGACGTTGACAGACAAAAAGCAATTATTGTGTTCATACTGCAGAACATCTTTAAATTATTAAGGACTGTAAAAACAGAAACTGGTGACATTAGCCTGATTTTTTTTTCTTAAATTGTTAAGTTATATTAATTTTTTTTGTTTCTTTTAGAGACTGGATGTTTATCCAATGACTAAAAGCATAATATCTCATTTATTCTCTGATTCTCTATTGTTAATTTCTTTTCCAGGAACTATGTTTACTTCCCACAGAACATTGAATAAACATTTGAAGATGTGACATTAGTCATATCACTTTTAGACTCTGATGTGTTCATTTTTAAAGCAGAATGTCACAGCAGAAATATCTGGCTCTAATTTAGGTGAATGATGCTGCGCATGTTTGTGGCCTGACTTAGGTTCAGATAAGAGATTGATGTGGATTGTGTGGTTTTCTTCCCTCTGGTAGCTTTTGTCTCTTTCTGAATAGGGACCTAATCATTTCAGCAGAAGCGGTGTTTTATCCCTTTGGCTCCTACCTCGTAAATATGGCCATGCCACACGGCTAACTCACTGGAAATACAAGCAGGTGGATGGAATCCTGTGTAATCTCTTAATTGACAAGAGCTTATTTCCATCCCAAGAAAAATGCTGGAGGCTCCTGGCCATATGGCCTGTGCTGTAGGTGTGTGGAGTTCAGAGAGTGTATAGAGTCAAGAGAGAAGTACGGCTGTGTGGAGTTACTCTGTTCACAGGGCCAAACAAACCAATCAAAACCCTTCCCTCTGCCGGTTCTGAACTAATGAGGAAACTTCACTCACCACAGCAGTGAGTCTGAGACCACTGAACAAAGAATTACTGTAACTGTATTATTCAGGGAGCAGTTTGGTGAGATGCAGGCTTTACTGAGCTACGATTTGAATGCTGGGTAAATTCTGTTGACAGCAGCAGTTCAGACATGTTAAAAGAGATATGAAGCTGTTGGTATGTTCTAGTTTGTTTTCTCAAGTCAGAGCCAAAATAGCCAAGCAGCTCTATCAGTTATGATACCCTCCTCTATGTGCTCATCCATCAGCCTCCAGATCTCTGTCCTGCACTCCTCTTCTACCTTCTATTCTTCTTTCCATCCTGCCTCTCTAGTTAATGTTTCTACCATTCTGCCTGGCGTCATCCAAATCTGCGCAGAGCCCGTGGTCTAGCATGCCAAGCAAGCAGTGTTTGGTAAGAGAGAAAGAGAAAGAAGGAATGAAGGTTTCATGCAAAGCTGACAGGTGGAACTAGGTAAGAGCCTTCACTACATAACAGATGTTGGCTGCATCCAAAACAACATGTCACTATACATATTGTCACTGTCAGAACATTATCTTAAGTCCTTTTGGACCATTTCTGTTGGTCTGTTCTACATGAAATTTAAACACAATGTAAAAAGAACCAGGCATTTTCCAACTTTATAAAAACAAAAAAATAACAAAAAATTAGATGCAAGGTTTTGTTTCCAACCAAAAATAGAATATGAATACCAAACTGATGAACAATGTTGGAGAATCTACTTTGAAAACATAGCTGTGCAAGCTACCAATTATGTCACACTGGAAGACGTTAAACTATAGCAAAGCTACCCTAGAGAAATCTAGTTTGGTTAATTAAAGCGACTCAAAAAAAATATCCATCCATCCATCCATCCATCCATCATCTTCCGCTTCTCCGTGGTTCGGGTCGCGGGGGCAGCATCTTAAGCAATGAGGCCCAGACCTCCCTTTCCCCAGCCACTTCCACTAGCTCTCCGGGGGGGATCCCGAGGCGCTTCCAGGCCAGCTGGGCAATATAGTCACGTCAGCGTGTCCTGGGTCTTCCCCGGGGTCTCCTCCCTGGTGAACTTGCCTGTGACACCTCACGAGGGAGGCGTCCAGGAGGCATCCTAACCAGATGCACAAACCACCTCAACTGGCTCCTCTCGACTTAAAGAAGCAGCGGCTCAACTCCGAGTCCCTCCCGGATGACCAAGCTTCTCACCCTATCTCTAAAGGAGAATCCAGACACCCTGCGGAGGAAACTTATTTCAGCCGCTTGTATTCACAATCTTATTCTTTCGGTCATTACCCAAAGCTCATGACCATAGATGAGGGTGGGAACGTAGATCGACTGGTAAACCGAGAGCTTTGCCTTGTGGCTCAGCTCTTTCTTTACCACAACAGATCGGTAAAGAGCCCGCATCACTGCTGACCCAGCACCAATCCGCCTGTCAATCTCCCGCTCCCTTGTATCATCACTCGTGAACAAGAACCCTGAGATACTTAAACTCCTCCACTTGAGGCAAGAGCTTATCCCCGACCCAGAGAGGGCTCTCCACCCTTTTCCGCCTGAGAACCATGGTCTCGGATTTAGAGGTACTGATTCTCATCCCGACCGCTTCACACTCGGCTGCAAACAGATCCAGCAAAAGCTGAAGTTCATGGCCTGATGTCCCCTATAGGACCACATCATCTGCAAGCAGCAGTGATGTGACCCTGGGATCACCAAACCGGACACCCTCCGTCCCCTGACTGCGCCTAGAAATTCTATCCATAAAAATTATGAATAGAATAGGTGACAAAGGACAGCCCTGGCTCCCATGAGCCCTCTAGGATCCTGGAGAGGGTGAAGAGTTGGTCCAGTGTTCCACGACCCAGGCGGAACCCACACTGGACTCTCTTCTCCAGTACCCCTGAATAGACCTTATCAGGGAGGCTGAGGAGTGTGATTCCCCTGCGCCTAGGGTGTCCTGGTGCCATGTGCACTTATGGACATCCTTGTGTTCAAACATGGTGTTCGTGATGGACAAACTGTGGTTTGCACAGAAGTCCAAAAACTGAACACCACTCGGGTTCAGATCAGAGAGGCCATTCCTCCCAATCACACCCCTCCAGGTCACACTGTCATTGCCCACATGAGCATTGAAGTCCCCCAGTAGGACAATAGAGTCTCCAAGAGGAGCACTTTCAAGCGTCCTTCCCAAGGACTCTAAGAAGGCTGGGTACTCTGAACTGCTGTTCAGTGCATAAGCACAGACAGCAGTCAGGACCCATTCCCCAACCCGAAGGCATAGGGAAGCTACCCTCTCATCCACCGGAGAAAACCTCAACATACAACCGCCAAGTTGGGGGGCTCTCACCATGGGCAACCCTAGAAAAGAATAAAGTCCAGCTCCTCTCAAGGAGATTGGACCCAGAGCCCAAGCTGTGTGTTGAGGTGAGCCAGACTATATCTAGCCAGTATCTCTCAACCTTGCGCACCAACTCAGGCTCCTTCCCCACCAGTGAGGTAACATTCCAAGTTCCAAAAGCCAGTTTCAGCAACCGAGGATCAGAACGCCAAGGCCCACGCCTTCGGACACTGCCCGATCCACAAAGCACCGAACCCCTACTACTGCCCCTCCCATTGGTGGTGGGTCGATGGGAGGGGGGACTCATGTAACCCCTTCAGGCTGGGCCCGGCCGGGCTCCAGTGTGGGGCCCCGGTAGCCCTGTTCCGGGCAGGGTACACGGGTGGTACCCTGGTTTTTAATTATTTTCATAGGGGGAATTTTGGATTGGCGTGGTGGGTAGCACTGTCACCTCACAGCAAGGAGGGCCTGGGTTCGATTCCCCAGCCGGGCGACCAGGGTCCTCTCTGTGTGGAGTTTGCATGTTCTCCCCATGTCTGCGTGGGTTTCCTCCGGGTTCTCCGGTTTCCTCCCACAGTCCAAAGACATGCAGTCAGGCCAATTGGACATGTTAAATTGCCCGTATGTGTGAGTGTGTGAGTGACTGTCTGTGTCTGTCTGTCTGCCCTGCGATGGACTGGCGACCTGTCCAGGGTGGATCCTGCCTTCCGCCCGATGACTGCTGGGATAGGCTCCAGCACCCCCCCGCAACCCTAACGGAGAAGCGGCTTAGAAAATGGATGGATTGATGGATGGCATTTTGGATCACACTTTGTCTGACCTGTCACCTAGGACCAGTTTGCCATGGGAGACCCTACCAGGAGCTTTTGCTCCAGACAACATAGCTCCTAGGATCATTCAAGCACGCAAACCCCTCCACCACGATAAGGTGGTGATCGATGGAGAGGCAGAAAAAATAATGTCAGTTTAAACTACTTTGTGAAAATAATGATGAAACTGATAATGTACATGCAATAGAACATTATAACAAAATATTATAACATGAAAAGTCACATGCCAGCAAAAAATGCCACTCAAATTAAGTGCCTTTATAACTCAAGCACAATAGGCCTGTCTAAACAATGGGCCTACGTGTCTGAGCAGTTTTTATACAGCCGGCGGTTCCGTTTGGTGCTGAAAATGTCTTGGCCAACACTGAAAAGTCTCTCATATGTAGCACTGGGTGGGACACCAGTGTTGAACTTTAAGACTTCATTCATTTTTGGTAGAGATGAGAACACAGTTAGTGAGGACGTATCCAGGGATTTCAGAAAGACTTCCACCTCATCTACTCTGTCACATATGATGACATCAGGATGACAGGAAAAGCGGGCGGGACTGGTTCACTTACCATAGAGAAGCAATGGTAATATATATTTTAAAATTCCTTTCCTTTTATGATCCAAAATTGTTGGTTTCATTAGTTAACTACACAAAAATGGCAAAAAAGTAACTTAGCTACTTGAATCACTATGCAAATATGAACATAGCTGAATGACCAGCAAGCTGCAGCAAAAGGTCTCCTTAAATGCCCAGGTCCTGCCAACAGGCCTAAACCTAGGAATAGCTCAACCAGTTTACACTGAAGTCCCTGTAGTTACTGAATATTAAGCCTTAGTGTGTAACAATCCTGGGATTTTAAGGGGATAAACTATTAGTATAATTATATGTAGTACACTACTCCCCAACAATGAATGGTGAATGCACTACTAATGGTGTTGTGCTATTTTGATGTATTATTTAGTGGCACAATGCAGTTTTGGATGCAATGAGATAGAGACATACAGAAAAAGTACTACACTACTTAAAATCAAGGTAATAATATAATTATTAGTTTGGACTTCTGGTTCTCAGGAAATCCTTTGATTAGTTGCATTGTGAGCAACTGGTTTCCATTATGCAAAGTTCTTTAAACTTCAAAAGGTTCTTTAGACTCGTCTCTCATTTATTTAAAGAATTATTTAAACGCTCTGAAGAACCCTTCATATTTACCAGTGTAGATAGAAAAGTTGCACAGACCAGGACATCCTGCATGAAAATCCTCTCAGAGAAACATTACCATCCCTAATGCGTGACAAAAACATTATCAGGTGCCCCAGCCTTTTTCCCGCGTCCCCTCCTTCATTTACTCCCCTTTCTCTTCCCCCATCTCCCTGTCCTTAAGTGGACTGGCAAAAACCTGCTTGCTGAGCAAAAGTTTCCATCGAGACCTAAGCGATGTTCCATCATGTTATTTTCCCTTTTTCCCCCCTTTTGGGTCTGAAGCTTAGCGTTCGCTGAAAGGTTGGAGGAGCCCTCACGGAGCCGGCTGTTATCTAGCTGGGAGACTCATGTTGAGATGTTGCTTTGGCCAAGCATGTGACACACTCCAGATCTGTCTCTCAACCTCTGCTCTAACACAGAGAGCAATCCAACTTACCGTCAGTACGACTCGTGCACACGCAGAGCAAGACTTAAGAACAAAGCCTTTTCTGAAAATCATCTAAAAATGAAAAAGCTCGTAGGTATTTCCTGCTCGATGATGAAATCTGCCTCCTGTTCCATACTGGAGTAATTAGTTGCCATGCATAGATGGTCCGATGGGTCATTAATTAGCAGTGGACCGTGCGCAGTTTGTGGGACACACATTCCTCAACCCTAGCACTGATTATGAGCTGGGTCAGATGTTGTTTAAACACACTGCTGATGTTTATAACCATGTAATAATGCAGATATACACTTACATGTCCATTTCTTCATACACATAGATGTATAGGATCTGATCCAAATCCAAAATCTGGTCTTTATCAACACTTTTTAAATGTTTTAATTTATTCTTTAATTGTCACTTTATTTTTAAAGCACTTCTATGCAAGACATGATTGAAATGTTGTATAACTTTAATTATGTTATTATTTTTCTGAAAGAAGATCTGGAGATTTTTGTGTGTGTGTATATATATGTATATATATATAGTACTGTGCAAAGGTTTTAGGCATCTAAGCAAATTTTTAAACAATTTACCTCAGCAGTGAGTTTATCACAATATACATTAGAATACAGTCGCATTCATAATTCAAATAAACATAGAAACAAGCAAAAGTAACAAGAATTTCTTGGGTCCACATTTTTCCTTGACACCTTCACAGCCGCCACAGAGACTTGTTAATATCATCAGTAACCTCATGAGCACAATTTACTGAAGAGCTGATTGGTCAAACCAGGAGTTGCTTTTTAACTACATATAATTCTGGGCTTCCTCGAGGAGAGGTTTAAAAATGATTAAACAAACACACTAACATTTGTTTTATATTTATTTATTTATTTATTTGCTGGTTGTTTATGGACAGTACAATGCAAACTGTGAAAACTACTGAAAACTTTATACATTACTACACTTCTAAGTAAAAGTTCTTCATTTTTCAGTAGATCCTTCTGGGGCAATTGAATATAAGCTAATCCAACAGTAAACAGAAACTAAATGAAAAACAGCAGTTTCCAAAACTTCAAAAAAATATTGAAAAGTAGATTCCTGACGAACATGCAAGATGTGGTAGAACACCAAAACAGATGAACAGTACTTAAACCTTTCATTTTTGAGAGAGAGGAGACAAATAAGCTCTATTCTTACTTCATATCTAACAAAAAAGAACAACAGGTGTTTCTGTCCATCCTTCCACTGTGAGAAGACAACTCAATACTCAAAGGGGCCTGAAAGAACATCTAGCTGTCAAGGAGAAAGAAAAGTAAGTAAAACACTATTTAACATTTCAGTAAACATAAATACAAATATACATAAGAATGTTAATAATATCTTGTTAGAAGAATACAGTTAGAAGAATTGCATGGTTTTAAACTCCATCAGCAGTGCACCTGACTTGGAAGCAGGTATTGGAAGATAACTATAAATACTGGGCTTCTGCGAAGAGAACTTAGAAACAGTTTAGCTAGCATACAAACACACAATCAAAATGTATTCTTCATTTATTTATTTGTATTTGTTAATTTGTTTGCTCAACTGGTACATGCTTACTGAGGAGAAAGATATGTTTATATATTATTTTCTCAAGACCTTTGCCCAGCACTGTATGAGTATTATTTGATTTTCTGTTGCAATTTGTTCCACAGCCTGAGCTCATCCGTATTGTACCACCTTCCCCCAAAATCGGCAAATACTGTAAAACAGCAAAACCAGCTTTGTCCAAGTCAAAGATAAGAGGCTTAATTTATTACATTATGCTTCCTAATGAATTATTTCCTTTGAAATGTTTTTGTGTTCTTATTCCAGAGCAAAAGACAGTGGTTGGTGTTATTTTCCATAAGTTTCTATTATCCTTCCAAGATCCACAGCTGTTTCACTCTCTCTCTCTCTCTCTCTCTCTCTAGCTTCTTCCTCGGTTCTGCCTCTCTCTGTCCTTCTCCTTGGCTCTGCTGAGGGCTCTGCTGATGTTTCCTCACCAAATCCCAGCTTCACTGTGCTAACCAGAGACGCTCAAAACATTTCCTGTCTTTATTTCTTACAGCGAATTTCCAAGGAAACACCAAAGCTGTTAATAGAACAACCAGTGATGTTGCGCACTTGCACTCAGACACACAGGTTGAAAGCTGCTCTAAGGATAAAGATGGATGGCAGACCTAAATTAGATCTGCTGCTGCTGGCAGTGAATGGCAGATGTTTCTTTGGCGAGAGGGAAAAGCACAGTGATGTATACATTAGGGTTTAATCGAAGAGGAGGACTACATCATTCAGACTCTCATGGGGAATGAAGGACCTTTTGTGACCAAGACAAACAGAGAGAAAGCATAACTCTCTTAGGGAAGGAATTCCGCAGTTCAGAAACTGATGAGTGATGTGCTTGACCTCAGCTTACCTCTTCATTTCTCCTCATTCGCAATCACATGCCATTCATTGTCCAGCTTGATTCAGGAGTCTTTAACTCATCACCTCCAGTCATAAAACCACAGGCGTATTTATATAAGCTGGAATGCATCCGTTCTGTCAATTACTCTTGTTCTAGATGTTATCTGAGGTGACAATTTTTATTTCCTGGACTTTCACTGCTATGTTTTCTCAGTGGCCTGCGTATTTACGCCGCCCTCATTCTCTCCTCCGTTAGCTCCATCATATCTTCATCAGATGTTCTTATAAGAAGTCTTTCCCCTGCTATATCTATCCATGCAGTGTTGTGTTTAGAAAATCTGGCTTTTATGTCCTTTGCAGGCAGCGTGGATCAGTCCATGCCACGGCAGGCGCAGCGTTCCGCAAGAGCTCCAAGGGCGGCAGAAAAACATCACAAATCAGAGACCCAAACCACTGCGCATAATGATCAAATGTAAAAGGCATACAGAGGAGGAGGTGGAGAGAAACCTCAGAGTCCATGTTTCTCTGTCTAATATTTCTAAAGCGAAAGTTAAATAAATTCCTGGGCTGAGAGCAGTGGAACCGCGTCAGTGGTGCAGATGGCGCTGATGGCAGCTACTGCTGGAATGTGGTTTGGCTGAGAGCTGTGGAGAGGTAGCAGCCTCCTCACACATTCATGCCTCATACACCGCTCATACAGCAGCCTGCATCTGTCCACTGTATGTGTGTGCATGCAGATTTGTCCTTCTGCATTTGTGAGCACCAGATGTCCTCGCTGGGACACTAAAATGAGCAAATGATCCTTGTTTATACTTTTTAAGAGAAACCATACCTATCACTTTGAAATATGAAGAGTTGGATTGCAACTTACTCACTCATGTTTCGCCAGCTGAAGATTCTCCACAGGGAGGTGCTAATAGCATACAAGTCACTTTTGGTGCATCAGTGAGAGTGGTGCATCAGTGACACTGCACATCTTTGTTTTAACGTGTCAAATTCTATGTTTCTGTGTATGTTTTTCTATCTTTGCAATAATACAGTTATACAGTTGCCCTTTCAATTTCATATTATCAGCAGATCATATGTTGCTCACACTCAGAGTTATGAGGCTATGAAGAGGAGTTGTGTTTTTCAGGAAACGATGTGGGATTTGTAGATAAATGGTCTACTTTTGAGGGCAAGCCTGGTCTTTTCAGCCAGGATGGTATCCATCCTTTGCAGGAGGGTACTGCTCTGGCCAGACAGCAGACACACAGGCTAAACTGACCCTCTGAGCTTCCTTGAGACACCACATAGGTTTCACCCAGCTGAGACTGTGTCTGTTCCCCGAATAAAACAAAGCATCAAAAATCCTCAAAAGCTTGCTCTAGTAGCTTAGTAAATTAATATCAGAGCAATTATACCAGTTTGCAGTGACAGTACCTTTGGTCTAAAACTAGGACTGCTTAACATAAGATCTCTTACATTTAAAGCTGTTGTTGTAATTGAAACTATTACCAATCATGATTTTGATGTTCTGTGCCTCACAGAAACATGGATTAGACCCTATGAATACTCTAGTCTAAATGAAGCACCACAGGCTACAGTTATGCACATGGCCCTCGTTTAAGTGGCCGGGGTGGATATATAGCATCCATCCATACTAAAGCTGAGCCAGAAAGTAGGATACAAATTCTCTTCTTTTTAAGTTCTTTTTCTTAATATAAGTGATCAAGGAACAAATAAGAATTCATCCATCCATCATCCATCCATGGATGGGTGGATGAATTCTTATTTGATCCTTGATCACTTATATTAAGAAAAGAAAAAAAGAAATAAGAATAAGAATTCCTTTTCACTAATTACAATCTACAGGCCGCCAGGGCCGTATTCTCAGTTCATACAAGAATTCTCAGACTTTCTATCAAGTTTAATGACGTTTTCAAATAAAGTAATATTTGTCAGAGATTTTAATATCCACTTTGACAAACCTCAAGATGCACATAGTAAGGCATTTCTAACTAATATCTTAGACTCTGTAGGTTTCACTCAAAATATAAAGGGGCCCACTCATTACTACAGCCACTTACTTGTACTTAATTCTGACCTGTAATAAACCTCCTGCTTTATGAAGCCAATATTACAGAGCCCTGCTGGTGACGTCCTCTATAAATAAAAATAATGCGTCGCCATGACCTGGTAAGGTGTGGGAATGAGATGATTAAGTTGTGGCCACACCTTATTAGCATGTGGAAATGAGATCCTAATGCATGGCCATAACTTAGGAGGCCACGATCATGTTCCCACGCCTTATAAGTCATGGCTACACATTAGGATCTCATTCCCACGTGTTAATAAGGCATGGCCACGCATTATTTTTTATTTATACAGGATGTCACCAGTGGGGCTCCATACAATATAGATCTTGAGAATATTATAATCACTGCAGAGAGGCTGGAATTGTTTACCTTACTTCAACAAAATGAAAAATTGTTAAAATTGTTTCCTCCACACAATCTTATACTTGTATGTTAGAACCGATTCCTACAGGTTCACTCAAAGAAATTTTGCCAGAAATAACCAAGCCTATTTTGTCAATAATAAACTCCTCAGTTAGCCTTGGATACACCCCAAAAACTTTTAAACTATCAGCAATAAGACCGCTGATTAAAAAAGCTAATCTTGATCCCTGCAAACTATCAAATTATAGACCTATCTAGATTCTTCCCTTTATATAAAAGATCTTGGAAAAAGTTGTGGCAAAACAATTAAGTTCCTGTTTGCATAGGAATCATATACATGAAAAATTTCAGTCTGGTTTTAGGCCACATCCTGGTACAGAGAAAGCACTAGTGAGAATTGGATCTTTTATTATTCTCTGACCAAGGAAATGTGTCTTTGCTAGTCCTCCTTGATCTTAGTGTGGCACTTGACACAATAGACCACTCTACAGGGTGGGCCATTTATATGGATACACCCAAATAAAATGGGAATGGTTGGTGATATTAACTTCCTGTTTGTGGCACATTAGTATATGGGAGGGGGAAAACTTTTCAAGATGGGTGGTGACCATGGTGGCCATTTTGAAGTCGGCCATTTTGGATCTAACTTTAGTTTTTTCAATGGGAAGAGGGTCGTGTGACACATCAAACGTATTGAGAATTTCACAAGAAACACAATGGTGTGCTTGGTTTTAACGTAACTTTATTCTTTCACGAGTTACTTACAAGTTTCTGACCACTTATAAAATGTGTTCAGAGTGCTGCCCATTGTGTTGGATTGTCAATGCAACCCTCTTCTCCCACTCTTCACACACTGATAGCAACACCGCAGAAGAAATGCTAGCACAGGCTTCCAGTATCCATAGTTTCAGGTGCTGCACATCTCGTATCTTCACCGCATAGACAATTGCCTTCAGATGACCCCAAAGATAAAAATCTAAGGGGGTCAGATCGGGAGACCTTGGGGGCCATTCAACTGGCCCATGACTACCAATTCACTTTCCAGGAAACTGTTTATCTAGGAATACCTGACACCCATAATGCATTTATTACCTCAAGGCTGGATTACTGTAATGTATGTACTGCGTTTTATATTAACACTGTTTGCTATCCAGTGTCAACCAGAGGAGGATGGGTTTCCGTTTTGAGTCTTGGTTCCTCTCAAGGGTTCTTCCTCCTGCTCTTAGGGAGTTTTTCTTGCCACTGTCACCACTGAGGCTTGGACCTGGATTTTTCTGTAAAACTGCTTTGTGACAACACCTGTCGTAAAAAGCGCTATGTAAATAAACGCCTCAATTCAAGATATATGTGCAATATAGATAACGGAGCGTTTTGATATGATATATATAGTAATTTTATATGTAAGTGTCTTTAAAGGCGAATTTAAGAAGATTAAGAAGAACTTGATCTCAGCCTACAATAGTTTAGCCCCACCTATAGAATCTGAGGTCATAAGTGTTTCAGTCCAGACCACTAATTGAATGAGATACAATACAGAACAGCTAATTAGAATAGCAGTCATTTACATATCTCAGTCTTAAAGCCACAGTAACAAAAATATATATCTCTATGTATAAGTTATTTCTCGGAGATAAAAAGCCGCACAAAATCAGAAGTGCATGGGGCAAAAAATAAAACGCATGAAAAAATGCTGAAATAGGCCTTCGAAGCCACACTATATAAGTTGTCAGACCTCTTTTATGGAAGCATGTCATTATATGCAGTATGTAAGAGAACATTTTGTAATGTCAGTTGTGCTTCAGACCCTCAAGTAGATGAATCAGTTCAAACTTGTATGGAGGTGAATTATCTACTGTTGTCATGAGTGTAAAGTTTATTTTGTATGTGTTTATTTTGCATCAAGCTGGATCTGTGTGTGACATTAATATGTAAAGATTAATATGTAAAAACTCCATTAAATCTGACCCGACACCTCTGACTTTTAATTACTTTTTTCTATTTTAACAAAAAATATATATGTGTAGTGCAGCTTTAAATTCAACTTGAAGATGCCTGCAGACACCCTGAGCTTATTCTGTGAAAACGTTTGATCGGCCACTTCACTGGGTACAATAGCAAACCAAGGTGACTGGGCTTGATTGACTGGACCAATATCAGTTTCGGGTCCTCACAAGTGTAGTAATACAGTTATGTTTCTATGTATGCATGTGTTTGGATGGAAGTCAGTAAAAAGCACTTAAAAATGTAAAATGTAATGCCCATTAAGCTTTGCATAAACTTACTGTTGTCAATAAACAAAACGTCTAGACTGCAATTTAATATATTGGTCTCCAGGTCATTTATCTGATTATCTGTAGACTGTACAATGATAAATATACAGCAATAATATTGGATGCTTATTTCCATATGCCAAATGTTTTCAGGCAGACGCTATTTGCAACCGAGTTGACATTAAAACATAGCAGGGTATCATACCACTCTGAAAAATTACAGACAAAGGTTTCCATCTGCTTCGGCCTTGTGGTGCATATTTTAAAACTAGCTGCTGAATGGGGCTCATGATTTGCAAATCATCATCAGCAATACAAAACCTCAACTCAACTCGCTTTGTGGGTCATTCTTTTTCTTCTTGCAGGCCACAGTAGCCATGTTCAGTTATGAGTGCTGTGCTATTGATGCTGCAGCAGCAAACTCCTTTGCTTTCCTCTTATAGCCTATTTCAGTCAGCTCTTTATTTAGTTACCTTTATTTATTACACATATGCACAGGCTTCTTTACTTTTTTGTGTGGTATTTTCTCCAGGAATCCACAATGACTCATCCAGGCTTGGCAGCATGCGTGGCATGACCATGGAAGGCGGGAGTTCTTGCCAACAGAATACGATGGAGCTTGGCAGCCAGTGCCCTAACGTTGCTATAAATCTGGACACATGTGGGCACACTCCAGTCATGGGCAAGCCCCGTACCCGCACATGCTGCTCGTGGCTTTATTTCATTCATTTCTAAACATGTCTCTCCAGACTTCTGTTTTGAAATTGCACTGATGTCTGAATTTATGCTCCCAGAGTGGGAGCTGTGTGGTTTGCAGGAGCCACTTCACAATGTGCTTTGCTAGCAGAGGGCTCTCTTTAACAGAGTGGAAATTTAACACTGCAGCCATGTTTTAATACATTAGCAGAGCAGGAGGAGCCAAAGAAAAGAATTAACTCTGGTTTAAACTTCTTTTAAGGGCCTTATCTTTGTAGGGCTCTGTCTGCCACTCAAACTATTCTTTTCACCTTTTAAGACACATATACTCAACCATCAAACAAAAGAAACAGTGTCTCTGGAGATCAAAAGACAGCTCAGGCATCTGGCCCTTCCTGTTCTTCATTGTTTTGCTGCTAGAGTGCATGATTGATGGCCCAACATAATTGAATCAACGCTGAATATATCTTTATACACATGCACATCACATTACAAATACTGCTCCTGCTTCTCATCTTCTATCCAAAGCAATAAAAAGACAATAAAGGCACACGAGCTGTGCCTCGGATTTGTCTGTGGCAGTAAAAAATGGCTGTTGGGAGCCTCTTTTCTAGATTTTACTCATGTGCTCTATCCTTTCAGTCTACCTATCACTAATCATCAAAGGTACAACAAGCTCTGTAATACCTGGCTTACACTAGACCAGGGGATAAAAAATCCTCATTTTCCAAGGCTCCTTTCAAAGGTATTTTAGTTACTAACGTTCCAGATATTTTCAGATAATACAGATTTATAGCTTTGAGGATATCTGTATCTGGGATTTCACCCATTCCAGCTGTTCTAGACGTAGCCCATGATTCCATTCTGATCACAATCAGGCCATGCTGCACTGAAGCATTACAAAGTCCACAGAAATCCTTGTGCTGGCCTCATACATCAAAACAATTCATTTTATTGATTGAGCTACACTGGATTACATTCATTGTAATTCAAAATATCACAACAGAAATAGCAAACTGCAGGTGTAGACATAGAAACTGTAAGCATTTTCTAAGGAAATCAGTATTTTAAATGTACAGGTTTAAAGTCAATGTCGATCAGAATAACACATTTTTCGTCTGTGCTGTGAGGTACTGCAGAGTGAATCGCTCTATCAGGGAGGGTCTCGCTCAATGACAGGTGGAGGAAGGAAGAGAAAGTGAAACATGATATTATTGATTTTTTCAGAGACTCTAATTTTGAAGAGCTGGGCAAGTTCTGCTGTGTGGCTGTTGTAGCCAGCTGACTGAGCTGAGAGGCAGCCCAGGACTGTGTTTAATTTTCCACACTGTTTTTCCACTGAAATTCAAGTGAAACTAAGTGTGGACCAGAACCAAGTTTCTTGGGAAAAGCCTACTCAGTACAATACTATTTTCACTGTTGACTGGTATACAGTGATGAAAAATCAGAAGACATATTAGAGCTGGTGGAAAAGATGTTATTATGTTTTCATCAAAGGTTATGGGAAAGCATGAATTTTATGTTTTAAACATGTTATCTTATTTTGATATCATACTATCTGTATTTTTTTAATAAATGACAATTTTGAGATTTTGAAAACGCCAGCTATACACTTTGCACATCACCATGTGCAACACTTAGACAGCAATACAAAAATCATGTTGAGGTGGTGTAAAACGTTTACTTTGGTGGGCAACTTTAAATGTAGACAAAAGTAAAGATTAGAAGCTTTTCTTTCTGAAAAAAAAGCTTTTCTTTTCTTTTTTTTCCGTGATATTAGGAAAAAAATGCGATGGATGTTTTGGGCCATTTTATAATTCTGTTTTTGAGAACAACAGTTAAATCACTTGGAAAATGTCTCCTGATGTTGTAATATAGCTAACATATTAAAAAATAATTTGGCGAACAAACTTTTAGCGATAAAGAAAAAAATTAACTATGCACGATTAACAACTTTTCAATTAATTTAATTAATTTTCAATAAACAACACTTTAACCTGTAAGAAAATGCTTCCACATGGTGTATTATATTCAATATAATGAAAATCCTTCTTGGAAAGAGTCATTCATTTGTGCGGTAATTCAATCACTACCCTTGGTAATCAGCGTACATTTCTGAAAACAATTTTGTTTTCATTCTAATCATATTAAAAAAGTAATTGCAGACTTTGCTGAAATTTTCCATCCCAGTAAAGCATAAAATTCACTTTAAATTTTCCCCCAAAATTACTGAACTATGTAAGACTATAACCTTACCTTCATGTGCATTTTTGAACCATCTTTAAATGTCTTTCATTTTGATTAAATAGCAAATGAGTTTGAAATTGTGTCCTCATGTTGTAAAATATTGAATTTGTTGCAAAATCGTCTTGGCAACAGACCTTTATGGACTAAAAAATAAAATCACTCACTACTAATAGCCTTGCCTTCGTGTACATTTTTGGACCATCTTTAAATGTCTTTCATTTTAAGGAATCGACAGTTAAATCAGTTGAAAAATGTGTCCTCATGTTGTAAAATATTGAGTTTGTTGTAAATTCTTCTTCAAGACAGATACAGCAAAATCATCACTACAGTTGTGTTTCAAAAATACTTTATTTTCATTTAAATCATATTAAAAAGTAATGGCTGCAGTTTTCATTAAATTAAGTAAAAATTACTTAGAATTTTCTACCAATCTTACTGATATATGCAAGACTCCTTTCCTCCATGTGCATTTTTTGACCATTTCTAATTTTAATGAAACAGTATTTGATTATCTTATTGAAAATCCTGCCTAATTTTCATTTAATGAGATTTTTTTTCATTCATTCATTTAAAATTGGTGCATTCAATCTATTGCAAATTCATCTGGGACTTTCACTGGTACAGCAAATATTCCATAACCTAATAATCTAACATTTTACATCAATATGATATTTAAAATATGGCATTTTTCGAATTGTGTTAATTTCCATAAAACAATGTTTAACCAGTTGAAAACAACTTTGCATAGTGTGTTATATTCAAAGTGTTGTGCACTCTTTTCAGAAACTGTTTCAGATCATGAGAAAATATAAGAGAATTCACTGAATCATTTTCATTCATTCACCACAGAGACAGTTTAGTCCTACAGTATGTCACTGTTATAACATTTTGCTGCTTGCACAGATGTAACCGTAATGTACAGCAGAACTTCATATCACTGCTCTTTGAAGAAAAACTTGTATCTCCATTTTTTGTTGTTTTTGCTATAATTTGGAAATGCCTGTTGCTCCTTATACTGTGTGTAAAATTCATGATGAATGGACCAAACTACAATTATTTAGAAAAAAAGTCTGGTTCCATGGACTTACATTAAAAGTTACCATTTTGGAGATACAAGGTCTTTTTCCAACAACAGCGATATACTTCGCAATGGAGTGCAATTACTATGCCTGATCTGGTGTCAAATGCACCACTCTTACATGGTATAATCGTGCATCACATCAAGCAGCATACATACTCCTTGACGCAAGCACTTACTTACTTAGTGCTAACATCAACTTACTTAGTAAACACTTTCAGGCTGGGTTTTGATCCAAAGACCTCTACACAAGTTTAACATACAGATGTTTCTTGTACCAATGCCCACCAGTTTTTGCCCCTAACCTACAGAGTTTGCTGCTTTTGTGTTAATCTTTTAACAGTGACCTTCTAGCCTTCAAAAAGACTATAGTGGCTCATTACTAATCAGCAATCCTGGTCTAACTTTAAGCCAGGGATTTCCAAACATGACAACAAATCATGTAAAATAACAACAAATGCTCTATATGCATGTATTTACATCCTGTGAGAAGTGTTAATGCTGTCATCACTAAGCACTACTTCACACAAGCTGTTTACATAAACTTAATAAGATTCATTAATTAAAGATTTAAATTATTATTATTATTATTACAATAATATATGGGAGCCTTGCCTTATTACCCATTTGGTATACTCTCACCAAGCACTTTATTAGGAACACCTGTACACCTACTCATTCATGCAAATTAGTCAATCGTGTGGCAGTAGTGCAGTGTATAAAATCATGCAGATACAAGCCAACAGCTTCAGGTGATTTTCACATCAACCATCAAAATGGGGAAAAAACGTGATCTCAGTGATTTTGACCATAGCAATTATTGGAGCCAGATGTTTGAGTATTTCTATAACTGCTGAGCTCCTGGGGTTTTCTGGCAAAACAGTCTCTAGAATATGCTGAGTGAATGGTGCAACAAAGAAAAAACATACAGTGAACAGTAGTTTGGAAACACCTTGTTGATGACAGAGGTCATCGGAGAATGGCCAGTCTGGTTTGAGCTGGCAGAAAAGCTACAGTAACACAGATACTACTCTGTATAATTGTGGAAAGCAGAGAAACATCTCAGAATGCACAACACTTGAAACCTTGAGGTGGATGGGCTAAGAACAGCTGAAGACCCTGGGTTCCACTTCTGTCAGTTGAGAACAGAAAGCTAAGGCTGGACTGGGCACAGGCTCATCAAAACTGGACAGCTGAAGATGGGAAAAATGCAGCTTGGTCTGATGAACCTTCTTTTTTCCTGAGGCACTCAAATGGTAAGGCCAGAACTTGGCCCCAACATCATAAAACCATGGATCCATCCTGCCTTGTGTCAACACTGCAGGCTGGTGGAAGTGATGTAATCAAATCAAATCAAATGTATTTGTATAGCGCTTTTTATAACGGATGTTGTCACAAAGCAGCTTTACAGAATTTTGGAAAAGACAAAGTTTCAACAGGAAAATACAGAAACCTCCTGGTGGGCAAGCCAGGGGCAACAGTGGCAAGGAAAAACTCCCTCAGAACTGAGGAAGAAACCTTGGGAGGAACCAAACCCTAACCAGGGGGGACCCATCCTCCTCTGGTCAAACTACCTACAAGTGATTATATTACTAATATTAATAGCAGTAATATTGGTATTATGAATAACTAGGAGAACATTAGCGTAGGGTGGGCAGCTCGTCCAAGGCAGGTGGTGGCAGCTGGGGCATGGGCAGCTGGTCTGAAGTGGGTAGCATTAGGGCTCAGCAGTCAGTCGTCCTTCAGTGTCCAGGCAGACATATGGGTGATTGTATACTTGGAAAGAAAGCAGGGAGATGGAATTAGTTTTATTCTGTCTGTTTGTACATAAACAGGGAATGTAAACATTTACAGAGTGTGGCTAACGACTCCGGCAGATCTGACTATGACAGCTTAACTAAAAGGAGAGAACCAGAAGGACACACAGACACGGCAGCACTCTGAAACAGTTTGGCATCCCTCCGCTCCACTGTCCACAAACTTGAGTGACCGCGTGCGAGCAGCAGGACGACAGCACCAGCGTCCCAGTTTACTATAATTCCCTGTGTCCATGGACCCCTGGATCTGCTGCCTTTATCTAAGGGGGAACATTAGCTACCAAAAGCTAAACTGAACAAGTGAGTTTTCAGCCTAGTCTTAAAGATTGAGACTGTGTCCCGAACAGTTTCTGGAAGATCATTCCAGAGTTTGGGGGCTTTATAAGAAAAAGCTCTTCCCCCAGCTGAAACCTTCTGAATTCTGGGGACTATTAATAAGCCAGCACTCTGTGATCTGAGTGGTCGTGATGGCTCATAATGAGAAATAAGGTCTTGCAGGTATTCAGGAGCAAGACCATGTAGGGCTTTATAAGTCAATAAAAGGATTTTATAATCAATACGGAATTTAATAGGTAGCCAATGAAGTGATGATAGCACTGGACTAATATGCTCACATTTTCTAGTTTTAGTGAGGACTCTGGCTGCGGTGTTTTGGACTAGTTGAAGTTTGTTTAAACTCCTGCTCGTGCATCCTGACAGTAGTGCGTTACAGTAGTCTAGCCTAGAAGTAATAAAAGCGTGTACTAGTGTTTCTGCATCACGCAGGAATAGGGCATTTCTGATCTTGGCGATGTTGCGAAGATGTAGAAAAGCTGTCCTAGTGATGCTGCCTATGTGTTGATCGAATGATAAATCTAAATCTATTATAACGCCAAGATTTTTTGCTGCTGATCCAGGTGTGGCTGGAAAGTCGGCGAGATTTAAGATTAAATCTGGTAATTTACTTCTTGCTAATTTTGGACCCAGAAGGAGAACCTCTGTTTTGTTACTGTTTAATAGGAGGAAGTTGCGTGACATCCAGCCTTTCACGTCTTTTACACAGTCCTCCATTTTCTTTAACCTGTATTTATCATCAGGCTTGGCTGATATGTACAGTTGAGTATCGTCTGCATAACAATGAAAGTTTACGCCATGGTTACTTATAACTGTGCCTAACGGTAACATGTATAGTGTAAATAGTAATGGTCCTAATATAGACCCCTGCGGAATTCCAAATCTCACTTTTGAATAAGTGGAAGATAAATTGTTTACCCTAACAAACTGATAACGTTCTGATAGGTAAGATCTGAACCATGATAGGGCTGTCCCTGTGATTCCAGTTTGGAAACCACTGCTCTGAGCTAACATCTTTCATTTGGTCTCTGCTACACCAATAAACATCAGATATCCTCCTTGTTGAGCTCACCTTCCTATTTCTACAAAAATATTACTTAAGGTATGACATTATGACATTCTCTGATATATTGACATTCTCATATATGTATATATATTGCTCATATATATATATATATATATATATATATATATATATATATATATATATATATATGATTCTCTGATACATATATAACCTATCCAAAAAGATTCCAAAAGCCAACATTAGATCAAGTTTCTTATTCAGTTCACTAACTTGTTCTTGGACATTATATTACATTTTAACTTCTTCTAATCCTCACTATACACATCTGAAAAGAATAAAGGTCTTTCAGAGAAGAGCTGGCATGCTGAGATAGTAAGTGAAATCTTCCAGGGCCAAGAGTAATCAGCTGGACTCTCCATCTGGTCTCATGCAGACTTTTGTCCCATAGGTGTTGCCAATGCTGTATTTTACATTTGACACTGTGCTCACATGAAAAATATATAAGACAGCAACACATAAAGCTCAGCAATGGCATCTCTAACTGACAGAGAAGAAACAAAAACCAACTAGTTTCTGAAATTAAAATACATCTAGTTTTTACACATAATTCTACACGCTCAGATCATTGAGTCATATGTCTCATTGATTTGTCAGGGTCCCATTCATTCCATAAAATCTTCTATTTGATTACCACAACTGCTGCCTAAGCAAACAGGCACCTATGGAGGCATTAAATTCCTACATTACTGTCACGTCTATCAGCAGATTTGTTAATATCGTGCCCTGAAACTACACCAAGCCACACAATGCTAACCTGTTTCCAAAAACGTGATACATACGTGTCCTCAGCAGAGTGAATGAGATCACTGTTTCACACAACCAGTGGAAATTCCTCACAGGTACTTGCAGTGCACTGCACAAACATCACTTCTCCAGACTAGTCTCATCATAAAGCATGCTAATGCTGATATACCATAACTTGGTCAATTGTTTTTCTCTTCTTGTCCTTGCAAAATGACTGAAATTACTGAAAAATTCTAAATATGTTTTTAGCTATGCTCAGTCCAATACTGGGTCAGTAAGCCTGGCTACTGAACTCATCACATTCAAATACAGTAAACTGAGATCTTTGTAAAGGCTGATTCCACAAAATGCTGGTTAAAACATGTTGCACTCTGATCCACAGCAGTCTAACAGAAAACATCCCTGCATATTTGCACTAGATTGCTTCTCTGGTGTAAAGTAAACATTTATTAACAATTATAAAATTGGCTTTTTTATATTCTTCCTAAAAGCCCTCATATGACTGGGAGCAGCTTTGTTGCATTCCCCGGCACAACACGGCAAAAAAATCAGCCAGTATACAAGTGAGCAGCACACAGGAGTGAGCCAGCTCCTGTGACGTCTGGCGAACTCGATAGCTTATGAAACCTTCACTGCAGTCTTGTAACAATCGCACGCAGCACGCTGTGATGAGCCCTCAGAGAGGCTGCCTGAACACTAGATAGATCACTAAACAGATTGCCAGCAACAGATCAGAGAGAGAGAGTGAGAAGAGAGACAGAGAGAGTGAGAGACAGAGAAAGAGGGAGTGGGCAATATGAGAGTACGTATTGCTATCATGATAAATTACATCAGAAATGTAAAAATATGTTTTTCTGAGCATCTTCGTATCACCAGTGCTTAAAGATACTGATGAAACACAATTCATTACAAAGAGAGCATGATTAGTCCTGTTTATTTGGAATTGGGTAAAAAACTGAAACGTGTAAACAAAGTCAGTTAGCGTGGTTTGATGTGAAGTGCCGCATTTCAGAGAAACAGACTCAGAAATTACAACTACCAAGATTTCTTTATGATGGTGGTTACAGAAACCAGGGGTCATGATGTCTACAATAAAATATAGCTTTTTATTTACTATGTAAAACAATCAGTGAACCTGCACATCTTCCTTCTTGTCATGCACACTGATAATTGAAAAACAGAGGTAAACCTGAAAAATAAAAGTTTGGAGATATTATTAAAAATAAGCTTTGGAGGCTATTTTGCTTCACAGTGCACTTCACGTACTTGTCCACTTTGAAAGGACAAAATGTTCTAAAAACATTTGTAACAGAACATCTTAGGCCTCAGGCAGAGTAGAGAGCTTTTGTTGGCATTAAACACTTTGGACGTTTGGTTCCCATCACCACCACTGTAAACAATTGTAACTTGGCAACTTTCTCTAGAACTTTGTTCACATCTTAACAATTTATTTGTTATAGTTTTTCTAGTTTGATTTAAGCTAAGTCTTAAAGTACTGTGATGTTAATATTTTTGCCATACCCCTCAGCCCTAATTATGAAAAATCTATGATTAGGGCCAATGATATCACAGCATGGTAGGACGGGAAGATGATTTTAAAACATTTATATTATGACATAATTAGCATAATAATGAGAGAAGCAATGGTCTAGTTCAGTGTAATGTACATGGTTTGTACTCATTCTGCTCTTTAGCAGAAAAATCCAGCACATTATTAGAGGTACTGATACTTAAGATATTTATGTGATAATGAGGATGAAAAAATGAATAAAAATGTATCTTAAAACCTCAAACCCTGAAGGCCTGTGTGTGTTTCCATACTTTAGCTCCCCACTTTAAAAATTACATTATTTACAAATTACATACTAGTTACACAACAATAAACCTGAGGAGTTTAAGTCTGTGATATGAAGAGGTTAAGAGGTTGATCCAGGGCTTAGAGTTAACTAATTAAATTAAATTAAGTGAAGCTCAATCAAGAGCTCACCCGTGATGTGGCTGTCCCGACAGGGCATTTTTTCTGCTCCTTCCATGCACAACAACGGAATTATCACCATGGTTACTCTACGTGCAAATCTGCCCGATGCAATGATTTAGATCTGCCACATCTCACAGGTATGGAAAGCACACGAGGAACGCGTTTGAGCACACGTTTGAGCAAACATCTCCCTCACCTTACTGCAGAATTCACAGAGCACTGTAACGGAAAACGGAGAAATCACAGAGGCTTGGAGATACATTCCTGAGCTGGTGATATTTAACAAGAATGCTTTAGCTGAGGGGAAAAAGAGAGAGTTATAAGAAATTAGAGAGAGTGAGGGAGAGGGAGAGAGGGCTACATTCATGAAGATTCATTGACATTTAATTAAAAGCATTATTTTACAATATTACTGTGTCAGTTCAAACAAATATTTCAATATTACAAGTTATTTAAAAAAGTACTCGGTATCAGCAAAATATTTATAGATCCACTGGGATGTGCAATAACAGTATGTTATATTGTTTGCATACATTCTCATGAATTATAGATTTAATGGAATAAGCCAACATCCTGAATATCAATGGTGATGTCCATCCACATACACAAACATTGTTCATTATTTAAAAACACAACATGACATGATTTAAACAACCAAAGAGAAGAGTTCCACACAGATTAAAACCAACATGACAAACAAATCAAATCAAATCAAATTTATTTGTATAGTGCTTTTTACAACGGATGTTGTCACAAAGCAGCTTCACAGAACTCCAGAAAAGACAGAGTTTTAACAAGAATGTAAAAAAATGTAAAAATGTAAAAGCTTAAAAACTTAAACCCCCCCAAGGGGTAAGCCATTACGAAAACCTTTATTATATCCTCCAGCTGTCACTGGCTTACACTAGAGAAGAAGTGCTACAGCTAAGTCACCTGCTAGACAGAAATGGCTCTCATTAGGGAAAGTGCATGAAAGACAGAAGACTCCACATGCCACTGAAAAGGAAATAAGCAAAAATGCACATCTAAACACTGAGTTTAAGCACTTCAAATACATATATGAGTGTTTCTCACAAATCTACACACATGCAGCATCCTTGAATAGACCACAATTCAGGCTGACATTGGATTCTCTCTTCAATTTCCACAACTGTGACTACAAAACTGGTACATTTGGGACAAGATCCTAGCATATAGTAAAAGTAAGACCATCTGAAATCACCCACTGGGCCACACTCGGCCCAAAAACAGCATCAACCTCAAGGAAAAACTGGTCACAAACTCAGGATTCAAGATGGCCTGGATGACTACTTAAGGTAGAGATAAACCATCAGTCATATTTTCTTTTTACTATCTTTTTTTTTTTTTATAAGACATACACAGTATAAATCAGTGGTGTCAGTCTGCTTGATTTATACAGCCTTCAACTTCGCATTTTTAAGCAGCCAGGCCAAGTTGATAAAACCAGCGAAGTAGAGGTCCAACATGACTCCATTATTCTGAAAGTATCGTTGTGCAAGATAAAAAAAATGCAAAAGTAAGTATACACACTCTACAGAGACCACACCTGAGCATAATTTATTGCACACTGATTGTTCATTTTCTGAATTTTACATTTTGGAAAAAAAAAAACAGAATGTGGCCTGTGCTAAAGTTAAACTCAGCAACAAAACAGAAACTGTGCAGAAGATTTGCATAAAATGCTAAGTTTTTTCACTGTAGGGGATTTGTGAACATGTCATTTGACCAGGGGTGTTCAAACTTGCAAATGTGTGTACTAAACTTTTAATAAAATACAATCTTTTATTTTAGACCAACTAGATCCCAAAAGAGAGAAGAGTACAGCCTAAAAAAAGCAGTTCCTAGACTGATGTACTAAGAAGTTTCAATGCACTTCTACAATTTACTTTTGCACTTCTACTTAAGTTTTTGAATAGGTACTTTTACTTGTTACGAGTCATTATTTCTCCAAACTGACTATGCTTTTTCTTGAGAATAGATTTAGCCTACTCTCCACTCTACACCACTTGGTCTTCAAGCAGTGGGCGAGACTGATATCTACTGATTAGTGTTTTGCACTCAATAAATGAGAAACACAAACTAAAAAGGCAAACGCACTGTAGTGCTCATAAATGGTCCTAGGTACATCAACTAACATTTTTTCCACCGTTATAGTGGCCATGTGGCCATGTCTGTGAAAGGATTCAGTTTTAGGAGTTCACTTTTGTTGCCCAAAAAATTTGCCACCAACGCCTACAAGTGCACACTTCACTGTTTACCACCAGTTACCATAATAACAGACGGTACATGTAGAATCTGTCACTGCCGTTATGCATGTGTGCTGACGCAGACTACCCTGAGCCAATTGCAGACAGAGCAAACTATAAAACAATTTAAAAGGTCAAAAATACATAGTATGTTTACACATGTCAATACTCATACTTGTTTTGTGCATCTGTCTGTGAGCCTGTCTGACCTGCTATGATTATGTTTGTCTATGTGTGTCAGTGAGTTAGAGCAGTTAGCAGTAACAGCCCCCTGATGTAGGCTGTGTAGGCTGTTCAGACAGGTGCACTCTAGTCTTTCTTTCACTCTCCCACAGCCCTGGAGTCTGCAAGATCTTCTCCACCAGCTCTTCAAAGGCACACTCCACACCATCCCGTGTCTTAGCACTGGCCTCTGTAAGATATGCTATATTAAAAGGGGTCTCTGGTAGTGCTGAAGAATGAATAGTTTCACATTTAAATTCTGATTTGAAAGAATGCAATTTTCAAATATGAAAAAAGTGCAATTCTTATTATAAGTTAAGTTATACTTTTTTGATCCCACAACTGGGGAAATTCCAGCTCCGCATTTAACCCATCCGTGAAGTGAAACACCACATACACACTAGTGAACACTAGGAAGCAGTGAGCACACTTGCCCGGAGCGGTGGGCAGCCCTATCCACGGTGCCCGGGGAGCAGTTGGGGGTTAGGTGTCTTGCTCAAGGACACCTCAGTCATGGACTGTTGGCCCTGGGGATCGAACCGGCAACCTTCCGGTCACAGGGCCAGATCCCTAACCTCCAGCCCACGACTGCCCCTAGATTATTCAGTGTTGTCTTAACATATTTCACGGAGCTTGTGAGCCGTCAGTCTGGCACACTCCATCTAGCACTATAATCTATAATCTAATAAACTACAATAAATCTATAATCTAATAAACTATAACTATAACATAACGTTCAAAACACAATCAAACACAAAACTACATAAAAGCATGAAATAGTAAGAACAAAAAAATGGAAAAAGTAAACTGAAAAGAAAGAACTGAAGCCTCGCTATTCTTCTTCATACTGCATCTCCAAACTGTGTGCCTACAGAGCTCCGGAGGGGACGGAGGTAAAAAAAAAAATTCTAATAATTGAGCGAACATTTTGCAGTTCATATGCACGTTTTCTCTTATTCGTGGTCACAATTTCTTAAAACGTTCCCTCATTTTCTTTTAAACATGCGCATGTTTTCTTTACTTCGTGGGTATGTTTTTGTTTATTCGTGGTCACGATTTTCTAATTCATTCTCTCATTTTCTTTTAATAGTTGTCATGTTTCATTTTTAACAGAACACACTGTTTATTTTTTGATTTGTGTGCAAAATCAATGTAGATACAGGTTGTGTTATTGGTCTTGTGCAGGAGTAACTAACAGGTCCCTGACACTGTCTGATGAGCTTTGACGTGTTAGAGTGATGAAATGATGGAGATGCTCATCAGGTCTGATTTTCATTTGGGGGCGTTATGAGGGAACTGCAGCTCCTCTTCACAGCAAATGGCCCTCAGATTTATCAGTGCACCTGCAGTTTGGTGGTGAAATGAAGGAAGCCAATAAACTACAACCACAACCTTCACTAAACTGCACTTTCTAATGATCATATTTAACAGAGATACATACATAGCGCAGCCGTTTAGTGCCGTTTCTGCTCCCATGAGAAGCTGCAGTGTGAGAGATCATCACACAATTACAGGAAGAAATGATCAGTGTCAACAACTCAATAAACTCAAATTAAACACACCCAGAAACATTCATGTTGGAATGAGGTCAAATGGCGAGAGTGTTTAATAGGTCTATGGATAAGATGTAGATATATTAATGCGAGGATGTTGAAACGCTGATCATTTCTTCTTGTAATTGTGTGATGGTCTCTAACACCGACATTTGACCAGGAGCAGAAACACCATGGGCCATTTGCTGTGAAGAGGAGCTGCAGTTCTCATAACCCCCAAAGTCAGACCTGATGAGCATCTCTGTTCATTATCTCATCAATCTAATAGATCAAAACCCCTCATACCGTGCATCCAGTTAAAAATAAAACATGACCACGGTTAAAAGAAAATGAGAGAACGAATTAGAAAATTGTGATCACAAATTAAAAAAAACGTACCCACGAAGTAAAGAAAACATGCACACAAAAGAAAACGAGGGAACCATTTAAGAAGTCATGACCACGAGTAAGAGAAAATGTGCGTACGAACTGCATAACATTTGCTCAAATTATTATTTTTTTTTTTTACCTCCGCCTCCTCCGGGGCTCCTTATTGTGCCAGATCTTTTTCTTTTGTTTTTTGTGGTTAATTCTTATGATCCACTTTAAATATATTACTTCACCAATGCGCTCATAACACTCAAAAACCCCAGTTCAGAGCAGTGGCAAACTAAAAATAGGTTCAGACCATTCATGAGTTAATTCATGAAAATTAATGAGTATTTACTGTGCAAAAATAATGCATTCTTCCAAAAACAATGTCATAAAAATTGTTCATGATACGACTGAATCATAAAAATTCCTCTTAGTTTAGGACATACTTTCCCCTTAATAATAAAAGCACATGAAACATTCCCAACTGCACTCATTCTCAGTAATCAACACTGATTAAATAAAGGAGATTCTCTTAATTCACCTATAAAAAGCATGGAATGTTTTCTAGCAAACTTCAGGCCTTCATTTCGGTCCACCTCACGGTCCTCCTGCAGTAGAGTGAAACAGGAGAAAGAAAAGTACCATGAGAGCCATGGAGAGACAATGTATCACAATAACACTGCTACAGAAGCAAACATGAGATTTTTCCATAGCCACTGTCCCACTGCACTGAAAAAAGCACAAAACACAGACACTGAAGAGAGTGTGCCAGTAAGCACAAGAATAAACATGAAAGCTGCTCAATTCTGTGCAAAAATCACAACAAAGAAATATCAGTGAGCCAGTGCCTGTCACAAATGAATCAAGTTTATTTTTGCTTTCATTTGATCTTGTACATGAGACAATCTGTTCAGAGCTACAATCGCTCAACAAGACTCAGAACAAACAGCACTGGCCAAGGGATGAGTCTTAAAATAGCTGCGAAAACAGACTTGTGAGACCCACCGACTAAGTTATGTGTGTGACTGAGGGCTCTGTTATATGTGTATGTGGAAGCTAAGATTTACAGTGCAAGTATCCATTGTTTTTCCAGGAAAAACCCTGGATCCGAATGAAAATCCGTAAAGTATTCCAGAAATGAAAAAATTACAAAAGAATAAATGGCATGTCTATGATACTTCAACTCCAAAAAAAGGGACAAGCTGAAATACAACAACTGTAATTCTGAACAAAACTGAAAATAATTGAAAATAGATTTTATAACATTTTTAAATTTTATAACTTGAATAGTGTAAATGTGTGTGACACGCTTGAAGCTCCAGTTCATGATGTATTACCCATATTAAAGTGTACCTTATCAATTTTATTTCCCACAAGCATCTTGACAAGCTCGTCTCGTGTGCAGTACGTCTCCAATTCATTCAGCCAGGTGCTCAGTTTGCTAAACGTCTCTCGTCTTGTGACATCATATACTGTCATGAACATACACAGAAAAGGGAAACAAATATTAAACCACATCTTCTGACAGTCAGACACATGAGGAGCATGAAAGACATACTCTTTTATGACTAACCAATCCTTGCTCCACCCACAAATATGATCTTTCGTAGCAGCTGTTTTATTACAGAAACCATCAGTATTACAGAAATGTTGGCACAAATCCTATTGAACCTAATGAAAAACCGTAAGCTGTAGCTAACTGAAAAAATGCAGACTGGAAAAGACAGTGACATGTGCCACAATGCTAATGTTAACTTCCATACATTGATTTTTTATTTTAATAAAAGTCTACGTTTAGGTATCTAACCTACAAACAGTTGGTGGGAAAGACCACATTTAAGGGCAGTGTATGGATAAATCAAATGCTGCATATTTAAAAACTCACAGTTGTATTTATTACTACATCATATGAATTTTAGGATGACCTGAAAATACTGCAGAGTACTTTCATGGTTTCTTTAGGAATGTTTTTATGTTACTCTATTAACTCACCCAATATAACACCTTGGGCTCCTCTGTAGTAACTGGGTGTTAAGGTCCGAAAACGCTCCTGACCTGCTGTGTCCTTAATAAAGTGAAGGGAAAAAAGAAAGGATAACATTCAGACACATACACAAAATTATTAATTCTCACATGATAGAACCCAGACAAAGTAAATGTCATGGAACAGCCAAATTACTGAATATTAAAATAAATTGAGCCTACAATATGGAGGTTTCTATTTCCGCATTAATACTTCACATTCCTATCCAAAAAATGCAGACTTCCATATACAGAATTAGTTTGATCTGTTAATAACTGTGTGGGAATACTGCCCTCTGCTGGTGGACAGAGGGGTGTGAATGAGTCTCCACAGGTGTTACAGCCTTCATTAGTCCTTGGCTATTTTACTATCCCTGATCCACAGCCTAAGCCTTTGCAGCTGTGTACACATGATATGTAATGAAATGCTTGGCATACAGATCTAAATATTAACTGAAGCTATTCTGCAGAAAATAGTGCCAGTCTGGTCAGATTTATGAATGTGAATGAAGCGGGGGGCTTAAGTGTTTAACTGCTTACCCAAATTGCTAACTTTGTCTGGTTCCCATCCACAGCAATTGTCTTCACTTTGAAATCAACACCTGCAGTTAGCAAAGACATTCATGTAATATGTTATTATGTCTATGTTATTAAAAAACTGAAACCAAAACCAAAAAATATCTTTGTGAATTGATACAAAAATTGGATAAAATCTAAAACAAAACACAAGCAATTGTCATTGAACCCAAGTGAAATATGTTGGAAAATACGGAGAGAATGGAACGAATAAACACTGGAATGTTTGCTCACTACTATTGCACAACCGGTATTTCCAGTTGTTATGAAAGAAATATCTTCAGACTCATAAAAAATGTAAATAAGAGTGTGTGGCCTATATATATATGTCACTGGTTAGATGTCTGGACATGATACTTAAAATAAAAAGAATAGTCTTAAAAAAAAAAGAAAAACAAAAAGAAAAACTAAAAATCCTCCATGAAATCTAACACTGAAAATTAAACTGAAAATATAAATGGTAAATAAATATATATTTTAGATATATAAAACCCTCATTACTTCGATGTACTTAAAAGTCATTGTTAATTTTTCAGTTAATGTCTAGTAAACCTTGACTTGTCTGGTTGCTACAGGGCTTTGAAGCATTGAGAGCAACCTCAGAAACCAGCACAACCAACAGAAGAAGTGCATGCAAATGAATGATTCAGGTTATAATCCAAAGATGGAAACTATTTTTGATATCGGGTCTGTGGTATGATTATGACTAATCCATGCATACACAGCGAGACATCCTCAGCAGGTATGCGGAGCTAGATATCTGTCAGGCAATGAGCCCAGCACACGTACAGAACTCTAAAAATTTACTGCTAAATGGGGAATTGTGGCTTTATCTTGCACAGATAAAACAAATATTACAGACATGACTCAACTTCTTGTGGCAGTGCTCAACACAGCCATGATTGCTCCACAAAGAAGACAGAAAATGTGATTTACATCCTTAACCAAAAAATAAAGAAAAGGGGGAATAACAATGACATGGCTGCAGTGAGGGCATAAATCTCCTCCTTTTCCTTTCACCACCCTGAGAAAGTGAGGCCGGAGAGGTACAGTAGCCCTGAATTTCAGCTCCATACTGACAGATTTATCAGAGGAAGGTACTGGAGGATATCTGGGCTCATTTGGAAGCATTGATAGAGATCTGGACTGTTTTTGGTTTGAAATGAAGAGCTGCGCTGGTAATACTGACATATAGAAACAACTTGCACATGCACATAAACACGTGTATACTAGCAAAACACCAATAAGCAGCCATCATGAGCAAAAAAGACTTCAGGTCACAGAGATGATATCACTTCATTAAGAACACCAACAAAAAAAATCCAATTCACCTTTATTATAAACAGTCTGGGATTTCTGTTTAGGTTTACAACTGAATGCACAGCCTTCTTAAACAGCATGGCTGTGAGAAGTATGTCTTTATTGCACTGAATCCTCTGCATGGGTCTCTAATAAAGTCTGCATTGATCGCTTTGATGAACACAAGACAGTTTCATAGGTCTCAGTATGACTGTGATTCCAGTTCGCCCTATAGAGATAATCTGTTGGAGCTTTCCTGGAGACAAAGTGATAGTAAATTATGTATGAAGTAAAGACTACAGTGCAACGGGTAAGGACGAAGGGTTGGGTGACGCATCAAAAGTATAACATTATGATACTTCATGATCCATAATATGCAGCACATTATTTCAATTTTTGAGGTTTGCAAATAAGTCTGAATGGTCAAAATACACCAGCAATAAAGCATTTTTTACTCAATGCTTTAAAAAATAAATTATCTAAGAAACATGTGAGATAAAAAAAAAGGATAAAAGCTTATGAATAAAATATTAACTTATAACCAGTTACTTATTAATATACGCTTGTTATCTATTAGGCATAACTGGTCTAAATCTAGGGTTAGGACCTTTATAACACACAGCTGTTTCATGTTCTAAAGGTACTGATGGTACTCAGAAAAGTACACTCCAATGTAAATTATCACGATAAAGATAATGTCAGAGTAGACAAATATATAAAGATTTATATATTTTTTATGATTTTTACTTTTCTGCATAAATTGAGCTTATCATTATGTGAAAATTCAATGATGAATGGACCAATAGAATTGCTCCACAATTGCCTGGAATAAAGTCTCTTTACATCAACTTTAACTATTAAATTACATTTACTTACATTTACACACTTACATTACCAGTAAATATTAGTCTGCACTTTGGAGATGTGTTTGTCTTTTAACAGCAAGGGTATATACATTGCATTTGCAATTAACAAGAAGGTGTTGCTTTGAAAAAGGAAATATTTATTGAATTTATTCTTTACATTAAAAAGAACACTGCTGTTGTGGTGACCATGGTAGTTATCCCTGTTGAGCTGGTCTGCCTGCATCATCCAGAGTAGGTGATGTCATTAGGTACTGTTTAGCCAATGCAGTGATAGCCTCTCGGCGTAGTGTCAGCTTACTTAACACTTTTCTTTATTTGAGACTTTATTTCATAGAGCGATATTGGCTACTGTAACAAGTGAAATAGCATCTATATCGCTGGAAGCACCAGCTCAGCAGGGGGACCAGCAAACTGTCAATTACAGAAAATGAAATGCAACAAAATCTGATTTGTCTGATTAGTTCCATGTCTGACCAAAAGCATTTTCTAAATAGGAAAAAAACGATCTCCAAACCAAGCTGTCAGTCAGGCCACAGGCTCTTCATCTTGAACGTCAAAACATGAAACATTATAGCCAAGAGCACTGGGCAATATGCAATGTCTACCGTTGCATGACATCATATTGATAACACTCCAGTTTAGTAGGGAGCCTTTTAAAATTCAGGGCATCATTTTAAGACAGACATTCACATATAATAACTTAATTGCCTTTAGCAATATTTTGTTTAAAAAATAATTTAAAAGACTACGTAGCGAGATAAATATTCAATAAGTAGGGGAAACTGTGCATTTGTGTGTGTGTTGTCAGTGTAAATCAAATTACCAATTGTTGCTCCAAGTTCTGGATCAAACATGTCATCTGTGAACCTCAACAGAAGACTGAGAAAGAGGGCATGGGTGTGAGAGGTAGGGCAAGATAAAGAGAGAAAGAAAGACACAGCTTTAGATGGCACACTAACCCTAACCCTAACCCTAACCCTAACCATAATACCTACTTACCTAGTTAGTCTGGCTACCATAATTGATGTAATTTTATTCAATAATAACTTCTAAAGTGTCGATTGAAATGCTACAAGCTAAACAGCAGACAGTATATTAAAATGTTTTTCTTTCAAACTTTTGGAGAGAGAAAGAAATACTGCATACAAACTGCAATCATCTATTAACAATACTACTTGCTCAGCTGTCTGCCTGAGATTTGAACACCACTTTTCAAATATAAGTCTGGATATTAGTTTTATTATAACTTTATTGTCAATGTTGTAGCCTACAGCTTTTTTAAGCAGCCCTGTTCATCATTCTGGACACATCTGATATGGCTTACTGCAAAGGTACAGGCTTAGAGTCTCTGTCCTGCTCTGACAGGCCTAACAAGTTGTTCTGACAAGTCTAACTCAGACTCACTAATTTCCCATATGTAAATAGTTTTATTTCATAACTTATGACTGTACTGTAGAAGCTCAAAACACCATAATTTGTTTTTCACACATGACATTCTTGTTTCATATAGCAAAGGTATTGCTGATTCATATGCCACAATACATGACAAAATTAGAACTGAGAAATAACCTCAGTAAAACTGGTCTGGATAACAGTTTAGCTAGTTTTAGTTAACAGATCTAGCCAGATACAGGCAGCTACCTAACCTGAAACTGTAGATTTAGTTTGTAGCTACTGTAATCCAAACTATTCTCACTGAATTCTCAGTCACCACCATCATCATCATCATCATAATTATTATTACTGTTAGCTTAAACTGCATTGTATGACTCCCTAACATTTTATAGACCTGTGTGTGCTCTCGTGTTATGTTTGTGGCTATAAATTATTAAAATGTTTGTCATTTTTTAACTAATAGTTTTCCTCGTGTTTGTGTAGCTGTTCTTTCTGACCAAAATCAAGATAAATATATTTCTCAGTACCCCGAGGGCCACGGCAAACTATAAAAATAACTACAAGTAAACAAATAACCATCGTGGAAGAACCAAAAGTTAAGTTTTGTCTGGAAAAGCCACAAAGCTACACGAGCTCTGCTACAGGCGAGCGAACTAGCTAACTAACTTAGCAACGCAGCTAATTAAAACAAATCTTTCATTTTTCTAGAATTGGTCAGTTTGACAGACAAACAGTGGCAAAACGGTGAAATATCGACATTTTGGCATTCATGAAGCACTAAACTACTCGTGGAAATGTCTTGACGGGGTTAAATCACATAGCACTGGCTTCAATGCGCAGCCTATAACTGACCGAACACTCAGAACGAGCCAAAGTGAGTTTCGCTAGCAACCTGTTCACCTGCGGCAACTTCAAGTACTGCCAGACGTTTCTTACCTGGACTTCCCAACTCCGCTTTCTCCAATAATTAATATTTTCAAAGTAGTCAGTATTCCATCGTCCATCTTTAATAAGGTAAAGAAACTTTACTCTCTTTAATTGTTCAGAAAAACAAACAACACCGGCTCCATAAACAGGTTTGTTTTGTTGATGTTTCTCACTTCTTCACGAGTTTGAAACTCAGTTCAATGGTAAACAACATTAAACCTGTGTAGTGCTGCCACCTAGAGTGTATAAACGTCATAGCTAACGTCTGAGATATATTCTGCCGGAAATGAACGGGTTTCAAATGACCACAGAGATAATTTCTCAGGATAGTATAGAGTGCAGCAGTAGGCCGTGTTCAATATGTGCATTTAAGAGATACATATATCAGTTTATAATGTATTTATCGAATCAATTAAAACATTTAAAGTTTAGTGCACTGAAGACCTTTCCCAGAATGTATTCTGACAAGATTGGCCGATAATTATATTCACCTTACATAGATTTCAAATTCGAATTTCTTTTAAATCTTTATCCAAAATATAACACAAAACACAAATTGAAACATAGTTGATTTCACACAAACAAGTGTACGAATATAACAAATCATCCTGTCTGTATTAATATTTATACTAAATTAAAGGGAAATTTTTGCATCAAAGCTAATGTTTATTTTTCTTAGCTTGTATAAGCAAATACATAATACAAATGAGCCCATTCCCCTCAGAAATATTCAGTTCATTTTGGCACCACTAGATGTCCCTGTAGTGTTAGTGATGAAATTGCATGGAATTGTATGGAATAATCTGCCTGCCATGCGAATGTCAGTGTAAAGATGAATGAATGCAAACTCACATCAAGCTTAAAAGCAGTTTTTATTTCTGTGTACAGCCTTTTGTTGCCAAGTCAGCAACAGTCTCAGAAAAAAAGTACAATTGAGTAGAAAAAATCCTTAAGGTGCAAAACAAAACAAGTTGCTTTTCATTAGTTTTTTAACTACCAACCTGAGCCCCACCCACACCCTCACCCCCCACCCTACTTCCCACACCGTTTCCTTTGAAGCAATACATATAACTGTTCACATTTTATGACATCACGCCTGTTAGTTTGTGTGAGGGAGAGATGTTTTAGGGCTGTCAGCAGAGACACCTCTTCACAACTCTTGATATTGTTCTACCAGCCTGAATGGTTAAAAGACTATCGTTTTAGCCAGAGGTGGGAAAAGTACAGAGAAATTATACTTGAGTAAAATGACTTTGATTGTTCAAAACATTACTCAGTTAAAAGCTCAAGTATGGATATACTATATAAATTATACTATATACTTTAGTGAAAATCTAAAAGTATCCATATTTAATCATAAATAAATAAAACTAAATAGTCAGTGTTTTAAAAAACGCATGATACATTTTCTTTGTGGTGAAGTTAATGGGAGGAAATAGTCCTCACATAAAGACAAGTTAGCATAGCTGTGGGCAGTTTTATTTTACATTGATATGAATATGACTGAATGTTTTAACAAAAAACAATGTGCAGAAACTCACCTGTTTGCGCAAGAAAGGAGAAACATCTCATGGCCTTTGAGATTTGATATGAATACTTTAAAGGTCTGAATAAAAGTATAAGAAGTAAAAGTACATTCATACAGTACAAGTATATAATTTCAATAATTCTTGAGTAAACTACAAAACTTCCAATATAATACTTAAGTATAGTAATGAAGTACAGTTCCTCACGTATTTTCCACCCCTGGTTTTAGCATCTCAACAGGCTGGTCAGTCAAGGAAGGGTGGAAGAGGTATTGCAGAATGGCCAAAGATATGTTTAGCTGACTTCAACATTGAACTAGACATTACTCAAATTCCCACAAGATCTTTCTCTATGAGACAAACCCAGTGGCACTGGGTCCTCATCCAACACTGACTCTTCTCCTCACACAAGCGGACAGGACTAGCTCTGGACTGCAGACTCTTGGGACTGAAATCAATGGACATGAGAAAGGAAGGAAGATATTTACACTTGCACTCAGGACTAAAATGTCTGCTTGTACATAGGTTAAAAATATGTAGCCTCAAATCAAAATGCTAAGCTTCACTGCATGAGAAACCAGCCATCTATGGAAAGTTATAAATGTGCCTCAAATATGAGCATGCTGGCAGTAGTCTCTATGAATCTGTCAGTCCTCATTTGTATATTAAGCACCAAGTCTTGCTCCTTAATCTTGCTGGATTAAGAGGGAATAGCAAAAAAATAAAGCATGACTGAAAAGCACCACCGTTAATGAAACAGATATACAGTATGCTCTGCTCATGACCATACAGCAAAACGGACCAGGCTGCTAACATGTTACTGTTAAATGCCAATGATTCCATAGTGTATTTCCAGGTGAAATGTAGCTAGTATAATAGCGCAAGTGTTCATTTAACAATGTCAGCATGTGAGCACATAGCACGGTTCATAAAATTTTAAATGCAGAACCACTGTAGGATCCTGCAGAGGAAAGCTATCTTACACAGTGAATGAATCTCACATATGGATGACAGTTTTATTTACAGTGCTTCTCTCTCTGTCAGTGTACTGATGGGTTTGCATTGAAGTGTCCCATGATAGAGAAAGAGGGGCTGTTTCAGTGCAATCGCTGTTAGAGCACGGCTGTAGTACGAGTTCTGGTGAGCGTTGAGTGCAGCAGGGTTTGTGATTTGCACCACGCCCTGGCCTTGGCTGCCCTTGTCCCTATTGGCTGCTGTCACTATAGCAACCACTCTAACCAAAACTCTGTCCAGACACACAGAGGGAGTTGAGACTGGACGGCGGCTTCGATCCCTACGCGACTGAGCCAGTGCCCATATCCTTGACACCATATATAGATGACCCTGATCTTTGACTTTAACATGAAGCGCTCCTCTACATGACATTTCATTTCTTTTAGACTAAATTCAATAACCAGAAAATTTGGAAACTTGAACTTCTACTGAAAGTGTTTACGGTTAAAACCCAGTAAAAACAAACAAACAAAAAAACTTGATAAAGGCAGGGCCTCACATGAAGCCAAATAAAATGCTTTAAAGCTTTAAATATTGACACAAACACACACAGAAAGAGGCTTGTATTTACTTAAACATTTACAAATAAATATTTAAAGGTACTTTTTCTAACTTCCAATGATGGCTTCTAATAGACTCAATGAAGTAGGAAATGTCATAGCTCACATAAGCATAGCTGAGATCAATGGCTGAGCTAAGATTGTAGCTACTGTGCAGTTTTGCAGAGAAACTGGTGGATGATGGGAATGGTTCAGTTTTTTTCTGTTCAGTCAAAAAAAAAAGAAAACAACAACATACTTCATGTCCCACAGTTTTAGTAGATTGCAAGCTGGTGAACTGTTCTCAGTCTGTCCTCATTATTTCCTGCACCATGTTGTGTCTATGCTTCAGTCAGTTCACTTTCAACAACCCTTTCAATATGCACAAATTTAAATAAATATATACAGGAAACCTGAAATATAAGTGGAAAGTAACTGTTTATGTGCCAGATTTCATCTCCCATTCCTGCAAAAGAAAAAAGAAGCATACATCAATATACAGACAAAAGAGAAGCATAAAGAAGTTTATTAGCATGTTGTGTTAAACTGCTATGTCAAAGGCTCGACTGCTACACTGCCAAGCGTATTGTACTACAGCCTACTAGGGTACAAAATATATAACATTCCATAAAGGTTTCCTTAACTCAGGCTTATTACATACTAAGGCTTATTATTCAGTAACTACAGGGACTACTCTTACTTTATAGAAGTGTGTAATAAAACTGTGGACTGGCCGGTTGGCCCTGGCGATTTAAGGGGTTAACCTCAACACATTCTTTAATGCATAGCTGCCTATTAAGGAATGTGATGTAATTTAAACCCTTATTATCAAACTGAAGATTTTCAAGGATAAAACAAGACACAAGAAACCCCATAGGGAAAAAATAAGTGCAGCACATAGAGACCCCTGAACTTAATATTTGTGAAAGTATCTGACTTTCAGCTTACAGTTTCGAGCTCTTCTGGATATGCTTTAGACTTAGAGAAATGTTTCTCAATTCCCCTTTGCAAATTTGCTCAAGCTTTCCTAGGTTTGGCCAACCCTTCGGGACATAAAGTTTTAAACACTTGCCACATATTCTCAATGGGATTCAGATCAAGTAATAGAAACGTCTCAGGGACTTTTTTCAACAGGTTTTAAGTCTTTATGACACTCCAAAAGATTTCTTATTATATTTGCATGCATTTTGCTCTACCCATTTATCCATTTCCCTAACTCTAACCCTAGAGATGCTTTTATATTGAACATATTGCTTAGAATTTAAGCCAACCTTCACATCATACCATGTCTTCCCCCAAGATCATTCATCCGCATTATTGAAAACTCTAAGCGGGCTTTGAGCTGGCAGTGGCTTTATATTGCCACCCACTGAAGCCGGCATTGACACATTTTTGCTGTCAGCCAGCAACATCTGTCTTTCAAAGCTGTTGTTGGCCTTTCAAAGGCATCTCTTATAGTTTCCTCATGGCCCACCAGCTTGGTCTTATCTGAACAGTCTCATCTAGAAAAAGGGATATTTCTGCCTTTTTTATTTTAGAGTAGATGATGCACACAATGGTGTTCAGAGACTAGAGTTTAGTACAGTTTAACTTTTTTTTACACCTTGCCCTATTAACATCCACTAAAATTTAGGAAATTGTTTTCCTTTCTGGTAAAAATACCTTTTTTCCAAATATGAGGTTTTAGAGTAACAATATACTCTGTACTTGTATAGTGTATCGGTATTGTGTAATTCTGTTATACATTAGTACAGTACACTTTACTGTACTGTTCATTATGGTTTTCCACATCACAGTCTCAAACCTTATGCAATGTTACACATTGTATACACCTAAAACTGATGGTTCTTCAAGGGTTCGTTGCATTGTGAAAGGGTTCTTCAGATTGATGGAGAATGACACAAAAGCGTTCTTCAATTGTTACAAGCTCAACATAGTAACAACAGATGAGCCATTTTTGGTGCTATATTGAACCCTTGTCAAAACGTATCTATTTGGCACCATCTACAGCACATTCTAAAGACCCCTTTTCTGATGCAAAAAACCCTTTAATCACGCAAAGGGTTGAGTGTTCATGGCTCTACATAGAACCATTTTCTTTACTAAAGGACCTTTTAAGAACCATCATTTTTTGTGTTGTTTTTGGCAATACAATTTCATTTTTTTCAAACGTGTCTATTTTGGACATCATAAGTACGATCTGTATAGTTTTATAAGTGTGTGGGTGTGTCTGCTGTGTATGTGCACCAAACCTCACCTTGGCCTTTCTGAGGACATGCCCCCGTACTGGAGAGGCTTTCTGTGGCCCTTGGCGCCGCAGTAAGGAGGCGCTGTTGACTGGCAGTGAACACGTCTCGGTGTCGCTGGTGTCACAACTGGAGATGGGCGAGTTATCCATCGTGCGCTTTATCAACACTGGAGACTGCACACACAAATTACACATTTCTTACAAACTTATAACAAAACAGACACAATTTAAGTGTTTTCAAAACTGTCCAACATGGACCAGATGGTTTAAAATGCACAGTGGAAGCATCAACAAGCTCAAGTCAAAAAAGGAAATGAAAATTCAATGATGAAGATATAGCAGTGTTAATAAATGAAGTACTTTCAAATGTATACAGGGGTGTAATTCTACTCCATCTTAAAAACATTGTGAATCAGTAACAGACTGCACATGTATACTGCAGCATCTCACACATGTACATCTGACCCTGAGAGCTGAATGGTGTCATTGAGTTGATAAATATTCTTTCAGCACATGTTACAGGCTTGTGCCTCCATTTAACCACTGTGTCTGCTGCCGTTGTTAGGAAGTCACGCAACAACATGCTTTTGGGACAACACTACAAATTTATCCCACATCTTAAAGACATGGCATGCAAAGCTGGATGCCACTTGTTGGTCAAATTTCAATAAATCAAGCTGAATATCATTTTTGTTGGACCCTTCCATAATCCTCCCTGAAATACATATGTATGAGAGAGAGAAGCACATTTTATGCTTTTATGTGTAGATGTGCCATAAACTGAGCATTTAGGCTAGTGCACCAGCTTTGTACATAACACACAAGCAGAACGCACCTAAAAAACACTTAGTACATCAGCTCAAGTTTGGCCTGAACAGCTGAACTGATCATACTTTGCTGAGTCTAGGGCTGGTTGTGATACAGCCTGCTACAGTCCGTGTACAGATTGTACCGAAAAGTTGTAAGTGCAGTAAGTGACCAGCATGAACTTCCCTGGGACACCAAAATACCTGGATATACTGTAAGGTATATTATAAAGAAGGCTCTGGCTGGAATATGTAGCCAGAGTTTTCTTTATAATATACCACATCCCAAAATGCAACATGGTCATTTCAGGGTGATGTAACCAATGCTATAACTGTCTGGTTTGCTCCTAATAATTTAATATGCTCTGATTTGGTCTTATATGGAAACATAAATGAAATGTAAGGAAATATTTTGTTCTGTTCTTGCACTCAGTGCAACACTGAAGCAATTTTCTCTGCTGGTCTTCAGGTGGGTTAAATTACTTCAGAGATAACATAGCTAAAACAGTAAGTTACTAAAGTATTCTCAACCAAGAAGTCTGTGCAGCATTGACTTTTCCGGCTCACATGTGGAAACATGCTGATGATTATTATTCAGTGAAACTGGCTCATTTTACAAACTACAAATGTAATGAAAATGAAATGACTGACCTTTTAGCAAATGTAGGAAAATGCAGATGCCTCTGGTAACTACATAGGTTTACCACACTGACAAATCCAAAATACTAAGCTGACATTTTTTAAGTTTATTTATGGCTCTGGAGATGGGTCGAAAACAACAACCTCCCCTCAGGCATGATACATTCAAAAACTCAGTAGGCATACAGTATCTGACAAAAATACATCCACATATGTTGAGGCACATCTTCAGATGGGTCTGGGTAGCTTAGTCTGTGATTTTGCAGTCTAGTCATGCTGTTGCATATTGGATACTACACTACATACTGCTGATGAGGACTAGCATGCAGTATACAGTATATCTTGGTGCATCATTATGGTACAAAAGATGGCATGCAGACCTGTGGACTGGAGTGGCTGGTCTTGGGTTCGATGGTCAGGCCAAGAGTGACCCCACCGTTCAAGGCCTTCTTCAGACTCTCCTTCACCTCTGTCAGCTCCAGTTCCAAGCTCACCCGCTCATCTTCCTTCATCTTACACTCATCCTCCACTTTTTTCAGCCGCTCTGTTAGAGAGGCCTGGGAGCGCTTACCTGGAGTGAAGGAGATTGGAGAATTTGTCTTGCCTTCATACAGTAAATTCTAAACACTTGCTTCTAACATTTAACTTAACATTTAGAATCTGAGAAATTCCATGAAAATCTGTGGAGATGTTATCAATTTCACAAATTACCTTTTAATACTCACATTCTTCTATTACTATTTAGCAATATTTTCATGAATTAGATTGGATTTTTTTTTTTGCTTATGTAAATTTTATATGGAATTAAGATGTTTGCCAAGCTTCTTAGACTCTTAGACAAGGACTATGCCTAGTCTAGGTCTTAATTCTAATGTCAGTGGTGATTCACCATTGAAAAGCTTTTTTTTATCTAGGATTAAGTTTAATCAGGGTCCAGGAAAGCAACCCGTTGTGCTATTGCTCTCACCGGTGTTGTTCTCTATGGCAGTGCGCAGGTCTCTCCTGTCCTTCTTCAGCTGAATCAGACGGTTACGAATCTCTTGCTTTCTTTTCAGCAGCTCTTCCTCTTTTGCCTGGAGTTTCTTTGCATCTGCCTCTACTCTGTTCTTTCCATACTTGTACTGATCCACACCTGCAAAAGTTCATCATTAAACCAAATTAGCAATGTAGCCCTTTCAATATTACTAATTTTAGAAAGGCTTTCTGTTTCATTTGAGTGAGCTTATAGTAAACATTGACAACATTTTTTGCAGACGCTCGTGTTCAGCACTAACAGACAGATAGAGTATTTACGACATTCAAATATCTGAGTGGCCAGCAGAGCAGACCAGTAAATGGTTTGAGAGGAAGTGGAGATGCTCTGAGTGAGCGCCCGTCTCCGGTGGTGAATTTGGGGTGATTGAGTTTACTAAGCAGTATTAGGGCCTGTCCACACAAACCCCGGACTGCAATTTCCACATTCCGGCATTTTCCACATATTTGTGCGGCTTCTTTTTCCTAAAAAAAAATAATTGGTGGAATAGCTGGGAGAATGTGCGCAGACATCATGTCTGCATAGGCTAGCATTTGCAAATTCTGCACTGCATTAACAAAATATGGGCTAATTTCAGGATTATTTTCTCTCTATGACACATGCTCTCAAGTTTAAATATGGCTTTCTTACTTGAATTGTTGCGCTTGACTGGTAGTGACCCACTGGTTCCATTGGCCTTCCTGACCTGGTTCTTGTCCAGTTTCAGTTTGGCAGCCACTCCATTGGTGGTTGCGGCTTTCTTCCCTTTCATCTGATTGACAGACAGACGATATAGTAGTCAGTTGATGACAATTTAAAGGTAATGTTATATTTTTTCAGACAGAGGCAAAATTTTTAGGGTATGCACCACAATTGTTCTAAATCATGCAGCTGAAGAATTACTGTTAGCATGCACAGTGATCAAGTGTTCTCAAATTTAACAATAGCTTAGTGTAAAAAAGTGGCAAATAAATTAATTCATAAATAGATAAATGCATCTACTATAATGTTCACTAGACCAAGTAATATAAGGCTAGTTGAGCATAAAGTGTTGTAAAAAAAATGCTTGTTGACAAATAAAAAGGCACAAAGCAGAAATGAATCCACAGAACAGCCTAATTACTTACTAAACTGCACTCTTTATGCTGCTTTGCTAATGATCCACAAACAATCTGCTTTAATCTACCACATTAATCATTTTAAGCCTCAGCCCAGACAAAGATTACACTGGGGAGTGATTAGCATCTATCAGCATAATGTGCTTTGCGGTCGGGGGTGCAAGGCTAACACTGCATCGGACTAGGAACACTAAGAACATCATGCAAGTATCAAAGGCTTCCTCTGAAACCACATGCAGCACAGCCCCACATCCCACATGTTCACTTCTGAGGACTTAGCCTCAAGGGGACATTTCAGCTGTTATTTGCTGCCAGCAGTGCTTCAAGCATGACGACATGCTGCTAATTCTATTTGTGGCCAGTAGAGTTTTATACACATCTCAATTTCAGTATAACTTCATACATGACCACACATACATGTACATTGACATCATACAGAGCAAACACATAGCTCTGTGAAGATGGGTGGTACATTCTCAGCAAACCCACAGTAGGCTATAAAGCAGGGTTATTCAGCAAATCTATGTTAGTCACCTGAGAGTTAACATTAGCAGCGGAGGAAGAAGAAGAAGAAGAAGAGAGGGCTTTAGAGGAGACAGGTGTGTTGTAATGGCTTGGTTTGGGTGAGTAACGAGCTGCCAGTTTGGGGGAAGGCATGTTCTCATAGAGATCAGCATTGTCATAGTGAGCGTCCTCCACCCAACTGCATCCTCCAGAGCCTGGGGAGGAGTAGTACAGATCTGGCTCCTTCTAAGAGGTGGAGCATGCAGAAGGCAGCAAAGAAGAGAGGAGAGTAGACAAGAAGAAAAGAGGATAGAAGTTGAAAGCAAGCAGAATTATTAATTGTAAAATTGAAAGATTAAGCCTGCAGTTTATCCATGAATTTGCAATAAAGTGATGCATTTCAATTGCGTATATGTAGTATGAGAGAGTGTAAATGTGGCCCCACATATGGGCCCTTGCACTTAATAGGTTAAAGATCAAGACTGAAACAGTCTCCAAACAATATGCGTGAATGCACACAGGAGCGGATGGTTGTGGGTATATGAAGCCATACCGATCCATTGATGCAGGGGACATCATCATAGTGCAGAGCCACTCCAGAGGGGCGAGCGTAGCCATTCACTGGATTATCCAGATACGGGTTTGGAGACACGGCACGCTTACTGGTGAAACTGAGAATAAACTTTTATTACTAAAAGCTGCCATAAACATAAACAGGGAATGATCCAGGGAAACATCTGGCACAAAGCCCACTATGTTCAAGAGGTACCAATATACAAACAGAGTCAACTAATGCCAAAATACAGTCAGTTCATTTATTTAACAAATTAAGGGGATTAAGGGTAGTATTAACTGAATATGGTACTTTGCTCAGAGTCAGGTCCTGTTACTCACCAGAAGGACTGTTTGGCCAGCTGAATGACATTGGCAGTGGTCTCCACATCTATGTAGTCATAGTGCAGCGCTGCTGGATCAGTGGTGGAGCCTGTCTCTGCCAGCAAAACTCCCAACCAGCGACCCATACTCTCAGAGGAGGAGGCCTGGGAGAGAGGGAGATCCAACATTAATGAATGAGTGAAAAAGTACATAGAATCTGTATCAACAGCATGCAGGATTTTGAAAGAGAATGCAGAAAGAATGAGTACAAAAATGAGTTAAAATAGGACCGGAAAGGACAGGCTAGAGCACATATATATGGCAAATCTGTGAGATCATGCACTAAGCCTGGGATGACTAATAATGATAATAATAATATATAATAATAACATTTATTTATTTAGCACTTTTCATACTGGTGGTAATTAAATGCTAAGTTAAAGAGAAATGTTTTTAGATGCTTCTTAAAAGTGAGCACTGAACTTTACTGTTTAATAAAAGGCGGAATTGAGTTCCACTGTTTAGAAGCACAATAACTGAGCAAGGCCTCTCCATGTTTTCTGTATTTTACAGAAGGAATTTACAGAAGGCCAGTATCTGCAGATCTAAGATCACATGCTGGGACATAAACAGACTGACCATGGCTTTAAGGTAATTTAAAACCTTAAAGACTAGTAGAAGAACTTTAAAATATATCCTGAACGATACAGGTAGCCAGTGCAGTTCTTTGAAAATGGGTATGAAATGATCTCTTTTTTGTTTTTGTTAGCATGCATGCTATCCCATCAAAGTCGAGTGATGAAAGCTGTGCTTAATATTTGTCATGAAGATCCACATTTGATTTTATTTGTGTCCCAAGCACAATTTGCCACACCAGCTCCAGCTAGTCAACCTCTTTCCAAGTCCCTGTTTGGCTGGATCAGGTGTATTAGAGTTTGAGACTAAAATCTGCAGGAAGGCAGCTCTGAAGGACCTGGGTTGGAGACTGTCCCAGAGCCTCGAAGGTATTCTAGGTGCATCATATTGGGTTGACCTACCCTGTTTGCACATTTTGCAAGTTGCTCTGGAAAAGAGAGTCTGCCATAAATGTGATGCAGCTCTCACCTCCAACACAGCCACCTCCTGTCCATTCCTCAGCAGCCTGAAAGCAAACGGGTGTTTGGAGTCCAGACCTGGAATGACCTCACAGCCTCGCAGGGGCAGCGAGGCCATGTGTGTCTTCAGGTCCTCTCGGTCCTTGTGCAGTAACAGCTGGTTATCCTTCAGCCGGCACCACCTCTCCCTCCAGCGGTTATTGGACAGCACATTCAGATAGCCTGTCAGTTGGGAAGAAGCTGTCAATCAGAACTGTTGGCTTTCTAAAGCAGCAAAAAGAAGCAACCACATACTGGCATATGTAGAATAACAGACCTATCTTTTATCCTCTTAAATCTTATATATATATAGGTTAAAAAGGACCTGTTTCTGCCTTTTAATCTATACTTCTACTTTAATAATCAGATTTCTTAATTCTGTTCTTGTATTTATTATGATATGTAAAAATATCACTGAACAAAAAATCCTAGTTTTGTATGTTGAACAGGCATACAAATACTTAAGAATGCAATTCACATTTCATTCATGATATATGAACACACTAATGAAACAAAAAAACCCTGAGCAATCAGATTTCTCAGATTTGAAAGAGTTGGATGGGTCATCAGCACAATCTCTAAATGTGTCATCAACAACATGTTGTAATAAGATGGGTTAATGTTTTTCTCCATTTCTGATTCACCAAACCACGATTCCACTGTCATCATAAATTCCCAAAGTTGACTTCTCCCTAACCAACCTAACCCAAAGCCAGCTTTACAAAAGTTCCTCTAGGCTCACCACATGTTGGGACGTCCTCCTCGGCTGATGACGTCTGCTCATCAGTGGATGGTTTCTTCTTCCCCAAGCTGATGATCTTGGTGATTTTTTTCCCTGCTCCCTTTCCTACTGTGCCCTTCTGCTCAGATTTACTGCTCTTCTTCCCTTTAGCTGTGGCAGAAACAGAGTGTGAACATTTTTAACATATCAGGCAGGAATACAAGACCTCAGTGTACTGCAGTTTCTGACTCTAGATGTCAAAAATCACAAGACAGCACTCATTAATATCTTTACTTCTCAAATAGAAAACAATTCTAACATTCAGAATGTTTCTTTTTTGCTATTTTCTTTTTTTTCAGTGTTTTCAGTGTTTTTCTTGCCTTTGATTATACATTTGTGTAGTTATGCCCCATACTTTGTCTCTATTGTTGTTAAAAGTACTGTCAATAGAACTGACCATGTAGTTTTACAGGACCCTCTGCATTAATGTATTCTATGTTCTTTAGGGATGAAAGATAGAGATAACAGGAGGAAAAAAGAACATTTTCTTTTTAAGTGCTTATTACAACACCTTTACACTTTTAATCTGGACTTTCTCTCTATTTATCGATCTCTCTCTTTTACCTCTATTTTTTTTCACTTTTTCTTAAATCTCTTCTCCCTTGTGTCTTTCTCTCTCTCTCTCTCTCTCTCTCTCTCTCTCTCTCTCTCTGCCTGTCTCTCTCTTTCTCTAAATTAATAAAGAGAAGCACACTGTTATTGTGTTAGCGTGCTTTTTTTGACTGCTCTGAAGTGTGACTTGTGGTTGTCTGCTACCCATGATCCCATTTAGAGACAGCAATGCGAAGCCTAATGACAAGACTGTGCATTCTATTCAGAATTAAATATGGGATTGAAAGACAAAGTTAAAGCACTGTGTACTTTGAACTGATTCAAGCTAAAGCAAGAACCATTTCCCACGCTATCTTTCTCTCTCTCTTTCTCTCTCTCTCTCTCTCTCTCTCTCTCTCTCTCTCTCTCTCTCTCTCTCTCTCTCTCTCTCTCTCTCTCTCATGCTTTTAGATGGGAAATTTAAAAGGGGCCCCAGCCTGAGCCCATGCATGTAGAAATAGTGAAAGGCTGAGACACAGCGATCAGGGCATTCAGCTCTGCTGAATCTCCACTGAAGAAGAGTACATCTGTGCTGGCGACACCTTTAATTAAAGCTAAGCTCATGCGTACCAAGAGTCCTCTAGAATTTCCCGTCTGCCGCACATCAGCTCCAGGCCTGAGGCCGAAACCAGAGACACAGATGCAAAAGCAATTCGCCCCCTTTTGCAGGACTTCTATTGCATTTCCCCTATTTTAACATGAGGGAAAATTTTGTGATCAGGCTAATTTGATTCCACGTAGTCTGAGCACTTACACGAGCTGGAAAGAATGTGACTGATTTAATTAATCCACACAGTTGTTTCTTTTTTTGTGCCTCCTCCTCTCCTCATCAAAGTGAGCGTGCTGGCAGCATGCAGTTGTGAGGTAGGCCCATCTGGAGCAATCATTACAGTCAGAGACGTGAGATCAGATAAGTTTAATGTTTCTCCATTCAACCAAAGTGCTACCAGACTCTAATGGGGACTGTAGGCAAATGTGTGATAGTACTCCAGACCAAGAGAGGGCGATATTCACTTTCAGACAGCTGAACATCATAGGTATAGGCATAATAATAAAAAATCCTCTACTGTTGGTGCATGGCAACATTAGCAAAAAGCATAAACATTTTAGATCAAAATTTTGATAGATTACAGAACAGCAAAAAATATCTTCTGTTTAGTAGGAAATGATGATTATGATCAGGGAATGACAAGGTAATAAAGATCAATTTGTCCTTGAGAGCATAGTAAAACCTCCAGTCCTACAGAAAGCCACAGTTGCATTTCAAACTGCTGGAAATCATAAGCTTTCAGAGGTGAGGTGATCACAAATAAGGTTGGATTTGACCAGCTAAAATGATTAAAAAATTTTATTTAACCACACAGTAAAACCTTAAGTCCACAGCTGTGGAGGGGCTAAAAATGATGTGATATTTCCTGGTCCTTCATAAGTTATTCACAGCAGTTCATCTGTTACCACTTTTGTAAAAATAATGCCACATTTACATTGGGTTGTGGCTGTGAGACAAGAATATCAATCACAAACACTAATCATACTGGCCATGGTCATGCAACAGTCCTGGAATTCACTCCCATTGGGCAATTTACCCCCAACTTGTCTGAAGCAAGATAGTGCTCTGTCTTAAGAGAGGCTGAAAAAAGGACTGGATGAAACGAAATTCCATAGGGCTGAAGCAGATGTCCCGACAAGTTTAAATGGAGGCTTAATCCTTGGCCAAGACAGAGCAAAATGGATAAATAAATCCCATTAGCTTATTTAAAGAGAATCTCTTTGTCTTGTTTTTGGCATCATGGCTTGTGGAGGAAGCACTTACATCAAATAAACATGGAGTTTAAAAATCTGCTGGTACATATTTAGCTCATGAGACAGGCTTAAAGGTGTCTCTGAGAATTACGACACACTTTAAATCTAAGAATTTAGAGTGGTTGTCTGAGTTTAGACAGATAACTAGTATTTAGACAAACAGAATTTAGAGGCCTTAAATTTGTCAATGACTGTAAATTATGTTCTGCGGTGTTATACTAAATTAGTTTCTTATGTTCAAAATAAGGCTCCATGCTCATTCCAAAACCAATGGACGATGCAGATGTGTTTGGGGGATATTAGGTTATTGGCTAGAATCTAGTTTAGATTATTATGAACAGAAATATTTGGATATGGCTGGTATAAGGGCTTGCATATTGCATGTTTGCAAATATTTGTTCATATACTGCAAATATTCCATATTGCAATTATATCTCTACATCTAACTTACTGTACATGTGTATATATATATATATATATATATATATATATATATATATATATATATATATATTTAAATATTAGGAATACATGAATCCTTGATGTGACATGGTCTGGCCTGCACTGATGTAACATAAAGTCTGGCCTGTGTTATTTTGATCAAAATGATTGAATCATGTGAATGCCTTGGTTCATCCAAACAGAACCCAAAGTTCTAAACCAAAGTTTAGCACATGCCATATTTTATGTTTTGCAATTTGTTAAATTCATCAAATCCAGCATACAGTAAATGTGCATAAACAGGAGTGTGTTGCCTCTATAGGATGTGTTTGTGTTTATATTGTACTTTTTAATTTTTTTGTGTGTGTTTATTTTTCACTCAACACAACACATGATTTACCAGGGCTGCCCAAACCTCTGATATACTGCATCTCAGTGTGCACAATGCAACATAACATAAAGATTGGTAGCTTACCTGGATCTTTTCCATCTGTGATGCCATTTTCATGGCTGGGCTCACCATCTGAACTGGGTCTGTCATAGGACAACTTCTGCAAGAACAGAGTTAAAAGTCTGGGAATCTACCACAACTACATCTCTGTCCATTCACAAATCAGCCAGTGAACATTAAACACACTGTGCAGAAACATCTGCTTAGCCTTAAACACATCAGCACATTCATATATATGAATGGAATGAACATCCAGAGACAAAAACACACACTGAGACACAAGCACACTCAGGCAAACAAGCAGGCATGCACAAACACACATATATACCAAGAACTGCATAGAAGCATAAAAACACACAATTGTACCATGTAAAAGTCAGAGACTACCCTTCATTTATTTAATATCCAGCTTAAACAGCTATTCAGTACAAGGTATTCATTTTTCATGGAGATATTTTTTAAAAAGACTAGACACAAGATAAGTCACTTGCATAATGAAAGTCAAAGAAAATAAGTGAAAAAGAAACAGGAGTTTCCAAAACTCAAGGTCAAATAAAGGACAGAGAGAAAATGGGACTCCTAACAACCAAACAAGACCTAGTAGACACAATAAAGAAGAAAATTTGCAAATCAAACAAAGAAGCTGCTGGTGTTCCCAGAACAATGGACTGATCACCGCAGAGTCCAGACCTCCACATCACTGAATGTGCTGGGAATTATTTGGATTGTGAGAAGCAGAAAGTGCAACCAACTTCTAAGACTGAACTTTGGAGATGTGGAAAAATATCCCTAGAGACTTCTTTGAAAAACTGAAGGCAAGTCTTCCGAAAAGAATGGAAGCTGCAGTTAAAGGCAAATGTTAGACACACTAAATACTGAAAAAATAATATTATATTCAGTTGTTGAAGCTTCTGTGTAGTTTTCTGTTAAACATATGCTCCTCTTTATGTGATGCTCAAAATGGGTCATTCTAATTCATTTCCAGGACGTTTTGACCTGAAGTTAAATAAATAAAGGGTGGTCTCTGATTTTTGGACAGTAGTGTATAAGCATAAAAACTCACCTACTGAAATACACAGCCACAAATAGCACTGCACACAATGTACTTTCTACACAACCCATATCCCCGCATGCATAAACATACACACACACACACACACACACACACACACACCCATATATATATACACACAAAAGCACATGGATGTTAAAGTCTGCTTTCTGCTCAAACACAAACTTAAAGAGCATCTGTTTGGTATTAAGTCTGAATAATTATGGCTTACGCATGCTGTGCCAGTTTAAGAGGTGCCTGTCATTAGAGGTATTAAAATCCCTTCACGCACATATCACATATACTAGTGTATACACACTAACGCATTAAAAAACATAAGAAATATTGTTTGGAGAACAGAAGAAAAGAAGAAGGCAGAATTGAAGTGTACTCTTTAAATGTGATAAGATCATTTTTCTTCTCATGCCTATTTGACACTGCCAACTGAACACATCTTGCTCTGGTGAGATGGAATTTGGCAAACGTCTGCAGTTTTTATAACTTTCAACCTCTTGGCAGTGCAGCCACTGTGTAGGCATATGGAGGGTAAGGGCTGCATAGATCCCAAAGTGTGTTAAAGCTGTCAAACACATGCAAACATGCACAAAACAAGACATGTACCTACATGGAATTTGCGGCAAAAAGCAAGTACCACGTACATGCATAAACAGGATGCAAGCATACACCTACTAGCATTTACAACTGGATACAAAACACACCTACAGAGCCACACAAACACAGACTTATGCTAGACAAGGGCGTGTGCCCATTAAACAAACACAAAGCATGAACACTGAATTCCAACCTTACCTTTTCCAGCTCGATTTTGTGAACAGGAGATCCAGAAACTGCTCCATCAGAGTCCACTGCTCCGTTTCCATAAGCACAAACCTCCCTCATTACCTTAAAAAGGAAACATAACACAGAATTAGGATGCTATATCGCACATATTCAAAGTCAACTTCATGCTTTTTTCCCCTTAACACTACTGTAATCAGTTAGCAGAGACATGTTGGTCTCATTTTACAGGTAAAAGCTTGCTGCATTGTGTCAGAACCACATAATAAAACTATTTGAGAATGCCTAACAAGAGCGATTTGATGTGTTTGAAGATTTAAGCATACAGTTTGATTTAAGCATACAGTTTGAACATCTGTTCATATTTGTTTTATCCAGCAATAAATAAGTTAAATAAGTTAATATATCCTGCAAATACCTTCCTTCATACTACAAATTTACTCAGTTTTACATAGGCCGCATATGAGCACAGCTATTAACAGTTTAAAAAGTGTTTTAAATGACTGATTCCTCAGTTATTTTCTTCTTCGGTCCAACAGACTGAGGTTTGTACAAATGCTGCTGCTACAACCTTAAATATAGCTGTTTACTGGTTTGCGTATGGGCCAAGACTGTACAATATAGCAAGAATTCAGAGTGAATACAGACAGTTAGAAATCACTAGCATGCTATGCAGAGCAAGTGGCAAAAATAGACACAAAGCATATTTTTGCACTTTGCATGAGGTATCATTGCAATGCAAAAAAAGCAGCTGGTGTGAAAAATTGCTTTGATTAACATAATTATAAGTGCCATTCTGTGCCACATCAAGTTATGCGGTTATCGCATCTCATATGAAGTGGGCCCTTATTCTTGTAGCTCCAACTCAAAAACAAAGTATAAAAAAGCAAACTTCTGACACCAAGTATATAAGGCTGGTCAACTTAAAGTAGTAATGGGGAAAATTGGGCATTCTACCATTTAACATCTCATATTGAAGAGTGTTTTACAAAGGGGGAAGGCATATGAAATGGATTGCAGCCTATTTGAAATTTATTGAGATTGTCAGTTTTGATTCAGAACAACACAGCAGTTACACATCTCTACATCAAGCAATGAACACAGCAATGAATGCCATGGCAACACATGCAATCAAACCTGTAAAATGCTTCTAAAAGGGCTGTTACATGCATTGCTAGCCATCTGCACATTGTGAGAACGATTTATCTAGAGTTCTCCATGCTGCAGGCACAACACCAGCACATACAAACATGACCCTAGATGACCTGCCCAAAGCAGCAGGGCTGAGGAGAGCCAGGTGGACCTCTGAGAGGTCAAATAGTACAGACACATATACTGGGGTGACATTACAAAAAGAATTTGCCTAATCTTCTTCATCAATCCACCCCAACCCTGCCAAAAAGCCAAAAGCCACCTTGGTTGCGCTCCTCCAAATGCTGCAACTCAATGCCGCATGCTGGGGTTTGGCAGTCGGCATGCGTAATTGGGCTCAAGGGAAAATTACAGGCTTTGGCCGCACAGCTTGACTAGAACAAGAGTGTGTTTTTGGGATACACTCAGTGAAGAAAAAATCTCCTCTTTAAAATGTCCCATCTTGCTGTGTGAGAATCTTGCAATAGAGCTCAGTTGGTTTACTTTAACTACTCTTATATGAGCTTTTTCTTTTTTAAAGACTTAAAATATAGCAATTAAAGAAATGAGTACAACATTTATGTGCAAGATCAAAAGTACTTCACATAAGCATTTCCAAAAAGTCTCAGACTGAGTCACATTTCTATTAATTGTGGTTCTATTGACTGACACAAAGAGCAATTATGCTGTGATCTAGTTTTGCATGAACAGCATTTGCATGAGTGATCAAACTTTGACAAAAAGGTCAACTTGTGACATAACTGACCACCTCAGTTTTGCTTACTATTTTCAAACAATAATTTCATGTCATTGTGCGCAGGACACAGTATGAACAAATTTTAATTAAATTTCTTCATACTGTGTTTAAATCTGTCTGCCTGTCTATCCATCCGTCCGTCCGTCCGTCCATCTATCTACATTTTAGACTTATATCTTTGTTCATTTCAGAGATGTAAATACTTTGAAAAGTGGATGTGGTCTTAATTTTTGCCTTGAATACTCCAGTGTTATTTAATCTAGTATCGATCTGCCACATCTGTAGCATGCGGTTGATTAACAATAATATCAACAAGTTTTCCTGAATTTTATCTTCACTCATCATGTTTTGAGTTAGTTGGTTTTCTGTTCTCTACAGAGAAATTGCTGTCCATGGTAACTGACCACATGCCACAGATGTGTCAGGCAGAGATTGGAGTATCCCTTTAAAAGCAGTGCTGCAGAAAAAGCATACTCATCTTTTGATGGATATCAGTATTGAGCTTATATCAACAAAAAATGGACTGAATACTGGATCGAAAAAAGGAATGAATCAATTTAATCCTGTAACGAATCAAGCCTGAAGTACCACTCTCACATTGCATAATGTCATGTTGTTGTTTATGTACTTCTCTCCATGGGGTAGGAGAGTGTTTGAATAGTTTAAGCATAAGCCTATTTTTAAATGTTTATCTTAATGGGGCATTCCAGCTGCTGGCATTTAATTCATTATTTGTTGTGTTATGCAGTATTCTGTAGCACTGGATTGGATCCTTCAGCTACATTGCTTTGACAGAATTCACATTTTTTGTATCATTTTTGTGCTTGCTAGACAAGGAATCCACTAATGGACCCCTGACCTAGAGGTTAATAAATACAGAGGTGATTTTTGGCTTTCTCTCAGTCATGTAAGTTATTTGGCTTATTTCTTCATTAGCCAAGTTTTTCTAGTCTTCACACTGGAAAATGACACTTTAAAAGTGTAGCACTGCTGTAGATGAGTCGGCTTGTTTTCAGCAGATGTAACAGTCTCATTTTTTATTTTGGCCAAAGTGTCTCTTTAACCCAGGTTAAAATCCCAGCTCTATTACATACTAAATGCTTACTACTCAGTAACTACAGGGACTTCAATGCAAACTGGTTGAACTATTCTTGATTAAGGAACTGTGTAAACTTGGGGCCCACTGACAGTCCCTGGCCAATTAAGTGGTTAAGAAAAGTGCTTCATTTAAATTTGTTTAAAAATTTATTAAAATAATGGAATATCAGTACTGGCCAGAACTCAAGGTTGCAATATCTGTGTCTGAAAATAAATGGTGGTATCATGCCAACTCTATTCATTAGCTAAGGGGGAGTCGTGGGCTGGAGGTTAGGGAACAAGCCCTGTGACCAGTTGCCGGTTCAATCCCCTCAGCTGACAGTCCGTGACTGAAGTACCCTTGAGCAAGGCACCTAACCCCCAATTGCTCCCCGGGGCGCCATGGATAGGGCTGCCCACTGCTCCAGGCAAGTGTGCTCACTGCCTTCTTGTGTGTGTGTGTGTGTGTGTGTGTGTGTGTGCTCACTAGTGTGCATGTATGTGGGTGTTTCACTGCATGGATAGGTTAAATGCAGAGGTCTAATTTCACAGTGTGCAAACACAGTGAAAAATGGTTGTTAATTCTAAGCAGTTGTCATGACCTGATCTATTACACCTAAACAAAACTGAGATGGGCAGTTTGGGATTTTTTTCTGAAATCTGATGATTTGAGGTGAATTAACCCAAAGGCAACAGTTAATAATTCGATAGTAGTGAATACACACACATACACATGGTAAGTGGCAGACGATGCATAGCAAAGTGCAAGAGCCTGGATGAAACAGCAAGTGAGTTCAGCCTGGCCAGACGGCTGGACAAGTCTTAGAGTGGCAGTACATTACAGACACAGTAAACAGACAGAGACACTCTCCACATCTTACCAGAGCTGCCAGAGGAGAGACAGATTGCAAAAGGAAGAAAAGTAAAGGGGAGATGAAGAGAGAAAAGACAAGATGAAAGCCAGCACCTCTCTATGCCTGACCAGAGGACCAGATCAGGAGAGCTACAAAGAGAGAGAGAAAGAGAAAAAAGCAGAGAGAGGAAAAGCTGAAGAAGAAAAAAGAGGCAAACACATCTAAAGAGATATATAGCACTGGAAAGAATTAGCACTGAAGCAGGAACAACAGAAGGCCAGAATTTTCCATAAACAGGTCATTAGGAAATAATGACTGGATAGAACATTAATGAAGCCTCTGGATAATGGTCCTTGCTTTGTTGCATCACTTCTAGGTGATTTATTATATTGTTAAGGCCTAAAAGATGGCCCCTTATTGACTGATAATGTTGCCTTTGACAGCTTTCATAGGAGACCAGTTATTTCCAGGATTTTAGTTTTAAAAATGTGTTTTAAAAATGCAATGGAAGAGTGATTATTCATATGATAAAAGGAGAGAGACAAACACTAAGAGAGAAAGACAGAGAGGGAGAGAGAAGGAAAGACAGTGATGAGAGAGAGAGCGAGAAACAGAGAGAGATGCAGAACCAAGAGAAGGAGGGGTGTGAAAAAGAGACGGAGAGATGCAAGTAAGGGAGGGAGATGCAAGAACGAAAAAAAAGGAAGAAGTTAAAGGAGAGAAGAAAAGACACTGAGAAAGAGGGAAGACAACAAAAGGAAAGCAGGGATAAGACAAAGATAGTGAGATCCATGCTAAAGAAATGAAAAACAGGAAAAAGAAAGTGAGAGAGACATGCAATAAAGAGAGTGTAAGGGGGAGACTGAGAGAGAGAGACAGGAAAGAGGGAAATGAGGGAAAAGAGACAGTAGAGAGAGACAAAGTGAGAAACAAAGAGAGAGAGAGAGAGAGAGAGAGAGAGAGAGAGAGAGAAAGAGAGAGAGAGAGGGACAACTTAAACTTTCCTTCGTCATAGCAACCCATCATTTAAAAACACAGACTAACTTATTCGGTCAACAGACATGCTCACACTTCCTCTGATTAATGTGTGTTTAGAGAACATTTCAGGAACCTATCAGACATTTTATACCTAAAGAACATTTGTGGAACATAGTCACTTTATATATAGAGAACGTTTGTAGAACATATAGTTCACTTTAGTGCAAATGATGTGAAGAGAACACAAGTGTTTTTGCTCAAGGCCAGTTCAGGCTGGAGGGAGTCCAACCAGGCCACGCATCCAGCTCCTTGATTGCGAGCGCCGCTGGGTGCGTAAAAGTATACAACGTGTAAATGAAATGGAATACTGCAGCCAGCCGTGAGGGGAGTGGTATGTATTTATCAAATGCAATGCTTATTGCTCCAATATGTTTTCAATACACATAACACCTGACAAAATACACCCAGCTATGCCCTTTTTCTAAACACCAATTACAACTGTTGTTGCTTTCCTGCTCTTTGCAGGAGTTGTATATTTGTGTAGTGTGAGGTATGCACCCGTGTGAAGGCCGAGAGCGAGGGGCTAGATGTGCCTCCCCACCCGCAAATCAATAAACACAATCTCATTACCAAGCAGAGATGAAAACCTGAATCAGAAATGTGCCGTTTCTACTAAATCTGACTGGCTTTAGGGTTCTGAGTATATGAACCTGCAAAAGTGCTGAGTGGTTGCTTCACAAATAGAGAGAGAGGGAGAGAGAGAAGATGAGAATGAGAGAGAGAGAGGCTGCAGTTTCCAGAAGTAGTTTCCAGGCTGTGGCTCTGTACTGAGGAGTCCTGCCCAGTCAGTGCTGCATTAGCAAACTCTTGGCCTATAAAAGGATCAGCCACATCCAGCCAGCGCTCGCAGGGCCACAGGGGTAAAGTCCTGGGACGCTCATTATTAGCGCAGGCGCTGTAGAGCGCTCACTGACGTGCTGAGGTGCTGCACTTTTCTCACAAGCCGAGAAAAACAGATGTGGAGGGAAAAACACTCTAAATAGACACACAATAGACTTGTTCCTGTAAAAAAGTAACCAAGGAAGTCTGAGAATCAGAACAAACTGATGGAAAAAACATCCTCTTTCCAGCCTCCTCTTATGCTATTTGATAAGACAAGCACATGGATATCTGGTAACACTATCTTTTCCAGTCCCCTAAGTTCCAGGTAGTTAGTGTTAAGTGTGGTAAGTGTGAGATTCAAACTCATTACTTAATACTTACATTACTTAACTCATTACATTACATAATGTAATTACTTTTACCCCAAATAATTACACAGTGCTGTAGAGTTTGTACCTCATTCACAAACAGCTAATGCCAAAGACCTGTTTATCATTTCTTCCTTTATCACCATTATGTTACCCAAAATAATTACCTAGTGTGGACTTCATTTACCAGGTTAATGCACAGAAGGTAATGAACAGAAAAAAATAAAAATAACAAAAAAAAAAAAAAAAACATTACCGGATATCTCACAGCTAGCTCGACAAAATTAGAATCTGTTATTTTCAAGGTTTTTTCAGGGAGTTGTTTCAAAAGATCTGAGGATAACTGTCAACAGCTTTTAACAAGTCATGCTGTGCTAGATAAGAAGGTTCAAACACATGCTTAAATAATCTCTTTCATCTATTTACAATGTCAGGAAGAAGACTGGAACTGAGGATAAGAGAAATACTGCGTTTTTTTGGGGTTTTTTCGCTCACTGCTAAAAGATAGAGAGAGAGAGAGAGAGAGAGAGAGAGAGAGAGAGATAGAGCAATCTCACATACTCTTGCTGCACAGAAGACACAACGCCTTCAGTATGACCATGTACACTCTTCTAAAACAAAACAGCTCAACCAGCATGATTGTGGTATTGGTCAGTGAGACAGCATGTCTGCCGCGCCATACAGTTTACTTACAGTTACTAAGGAAATACTAGCCTTGATGCTGAACTGATGCTGAGGCAGAGCTTTGTTAGCAATCATTTCTCTGTACCTTGAGCCACTCCTCGGCCTGCTCTTTGCTGTGCACAGCAAGGACCAGGGCGTCGGCCCCCTGGTGGACAATCTTCAGCTCATGCTTCTTCTTTTTGCTATCTTTGGGGATGTGAGTAATACTGCAGCCAGACAGGAGCAGCTCCATCTGAGGAGTCTGATCTTTAGATGACTTATAGCACTAAGAGAGAGAGAGAGAGAGAGAGAGTGAGAGAGAGAGAGAGAGAGAGAGAGAGAGAGAGAGAGAGAGAGAGAGAGAATTTATAATCTTTGCATTACTAGCAATTTAGCTGTGAATTAAAACCTTTGCACACACACACATATATATATGTGTGTGTGTGTGTGTGTGTGTGTGTGTGTGTGTGCAAAGATTTAAATTCACAGCTAAATTGCTTGTAATGCAAAGATTATAAATTCTGTACACACATTTATATATTATATATAGCATATTTCATTATATGAAACAAGATATGTCTCAACTTTTTGACATGTGTTGCTAGCAATTCAAAATAAGCATAGATTTTTCAAAAAACAATAACATTTCCCCATTTTAACATCTGATATGTTGTCTTTGTGGTATTTTAATTTAAATTTGAGGTGTAAATGATTTTTGCACATCATTGCATTCTGTTTCTATTTATAGTTTGCACAGCATCCTAACTTTTTTTTAGAATCAGGGTTGTAACTTTTTTGCAGTATATGTATGTTTGTCTGTGTATTTGTGTATATGTATGTGTGCTCACCAGGAGTTTATTGTCTTTGATCACACACAGCAGTTTGGTCCACTGGCCAAAGCGTTTTTTGCGCAGTAGAAAGGCACAGATGCGAGCATCCTTCACCAGGTCCATGGAGGCCTCCTCTGATGGCCACTGGTGCCTCATCTTCTGACCCTTTCCGTCCTCCTCTTCCTCGTCATATGACTCATACGAGCTACTCATTGCATCTGAGTCATAATCTGAGAGCAGCAAACAGACTGAAATGAGATCCTGCTGCATTGAATCTGCTCTTATTTATGTCTGTGTTGCCAATGTATATACTGCCTATCAGCAGCTTAGTGACACCTAAACTCCAAGTGTTTTAAATACGATCAGGAATGTTTTTGTTTTATGTTAGCAATAATTTAGCAATTCAACTAAAAATGATTATTTTAAGTGAAATACTGGTGAAACACATGTGATGTCAACACTCAAACCATTCAGCTGTTTAAACCAACTTTGAGCCAAAAGATTTTCAATTTATTATTTTTAACAGAAGTTTAACAGTAGTTTGTAAAACTGTTAAATCAATGTTATTGTTGTATGTCACAAAACAAGTTTTTTTTCCTACTTGACAGAAGTGTCCTCAAACTTGTGGACAGTGTATAACTGCAGAAATACAGCAGCTAAACACCATTTTCTGTTTTCTGCAAACTCTGCCTTAAAGTATTTGAGCATTTCTAGTAGAGAGAATTCTAAAACTTGACTTCTATTGTGAAAAGTATGGAAACTGTTTGATTAAGTGTGAGTGCAGTTGAGTTAGAAAGTATGTCCTCACTGGAGGTGATGTATTCTGGAGCTTTTCCAGGACTCAGAGGTACAGCTTCCTCATAGTAACCCTCAGGAAGAGAAGAACTGGGCAAGGGAGGTGGACCATTGTCTGGAGGCTGCAGGAGAGAGAGAGAGAGAGAGAGAGAGAGAAAGAGGGAGAGAGAGAGAGAAAATTAAATGTGCTTCTTCTGCGAATGTGATACTGAATGTGGGCCTAGACAGCATTTTCTAAACACTTGTTAAGGTGGAATTCCACCAATTTTTCAAAATTAATGCATAATTCTGCCATTGTGATGTAAATAAAGTCGTTCAGAGTGCTCTTATGTAAAATGGCATGTTATAGAGGAAGTTATAGACTCAGATTTCTTTGTGGTTTTAGGAACCAAGGGTCACAATGTCTACAATACAAATATAGTAATTTCATTTACTATCCAAGTTTCATTTACTATCCGAGTTTTTATTTGTTTGTATAGTGGAAAATAGTAAAATAGTGGAAATATATATTTTTGGAGGAGTATTTTGCCCTGCATGTACCTCTTGGCCATGAATGGATTAAAAAAATGGATTAATAAGGTGTTTTAGGCCAAAGCTTTATCACAAAACTACTGTAAAACAATGTTTTAGCCATCAGGCAGCGTATTCATTATGATTTTGTGTAACGACTTTCTGTCAGGGAGCTTTTAGAAGCATTAAAGTTTTTAGCCATCTGGTTCCCATCACCACCAGTGTGAACAATTCTGACTTAGTGCGTTTCTCTAGAAAAGAGCATTTCACATCAAACTTCTCTGAATTACTTTGTTTTCATCTTAACCATTTGATTATGTAGAACGTTTGATAAATTAGTGGAGTTCCCTTTTAAGGCAACAAATACAGACTTGAATTTACTGATAATAAACAGTAAACACAAGTTCTGCTGCACAAATTCCATGGTGACACATTTCAAAGCCCATGAATACTGGAGCGATACCAGGAAAGACAAGGGAGGCCATGATTCTGCTGCGAGAAGTGTTCTTTATTAACATGCCGGCAGAAAGTACATACAGGATACTGAACACGTGGTGGAGGGGTCACCACCAACCACAAGCTTCACCCTGACGGTCACCTCTACACACAAGACAGCCCTAACAAAATGCACTCCCCACAGCAGAACAGCACATAAAACATATACACACCTAAACTAACCAACAACAACAATAAACAACACAAAAACAGTCAGAGACAGTACCAACTGCTAGTGGGTACAATATCTCCAGATACAAAACCCTGCATCGGTCCTTATCTGCAGGGTAATGTCAGAGGTCCTCAGCAGTGGTGATAAGCTAATGCAAGTCAACTTTGATCTGGTGCTACAAAAGACATCACTGTAGTGGGAAACAAAACTTCAAAGCCATTAAAGAAAGATATAGATGATATCCACAAGGGAAACATGCGAGGAGCAAGAAAGAATGTATGAGATTTACAGGCAAGAGAGTGATGAGTGAGGATGCATTAGAAAGGGGAGTGGGCAGGGAAGAGAGAAAGGCCATAGACATGTTCTAATTGTTCTAAAGTAATATTTTGATTAGATGTACCTTGGATGAACAACTCATGGCACCTTGTTTTTGTTGATGTTTGCTTTTGGTTTTTGGCTTTTTTGTTTGTTTGTTTTTTTTTTTTGGGGGGGGGGTTGAGAAACTGTAATTTTCATATATTTATTCACAATTTGGATTTTCAAAATTGGATTTGATGTTAAGTCAGTAGTCTTGTGTGATAAAAACACTGAATATACTATAGATTAAAAGATTATTAACCTATATAGTTTGATCGATTAAAAAGGTTCTTCAAATTTGTGCTTATCTTAGATATACAAATATATAATATTACAAATAGACACTGGGTTGATATTAAGACACATCCTTTAACTATAACACAAATCCTAAGTTATATAGGGTTATATATATATATAATGAAGTGTGGACCCACATACAGACCTTTGAAATTTGAAGTGGTTAATATAGTATAACTTAATGAAGCATTCATTAGTGAACCAGACATTGGATGATAACTACAGATACTGGGCTGTCTTGAAGCAAGGACTAGAAACAATGAAGCTAATATCCTGCCCTGCCTTGCCCTTGTCCTGATTTCCCTTCTTTTTTTACCTTCCCTCACATCTCAGGCCATGTGCTTTTGTTTGTTTCCTGCTTCACCCTTGTCTTCACTGCAGCACTACCTCTTAATTGTTCCCAGGCGTTTCTTGGTGTATATACCCTACAACTATAGCTGCGTCCAAAACTGACTGTATTGTTCTCTATTCATTTTTTTACAGCTCTCTCAGTGCAGCTCCTAGTCTAGTTTATTTGTCATTCTCACCATGTGGACACTTGTATCTTGCCTCCAAGCCTCCTTGGTTACACAGATAAAAAACATAATTCATGTATTAATGTTTATTTATATTTATTTTAATGTTGATGAGCAAAAAAAGATGCAATATACTTTTTGAATATAATTTAAATATACTGAACACAAAATAAACACAATATTTTATGGATACCCTGCAAAAACAGGGTGTGTTATGAAATAGAATTGTTTTATCAAACTGCTACAAAATGGGAGCAACACCAAAAGTGCTTCATTTATATTTTTAAATGTCACTAATAAAAATATTATTTCAAAGATCTCAGACTCCCTCTCTAGTGTAGATGCAGGTTGAAAGCTGAAGGATGGATTGTAGGTTTGTGTCGGGGTCTGATAAGCCTGATAAGCCCTGTAATGGACCACTTAGTTTCTCCTGCATGGTAGGCCTCATTATCTGTGCCCCTAACTGACTCAAAGCACACACCTGCTCCCAGTTAAAGAGCATCTGTATCCACTCCGGGCTACATTACAACAAGCATGTGCATATGTGTGTGTGTGTGTGGCACTACGATCTAAGCTAAGCTACAGGCTTCCTAATGTGGGCAAAAGTTTGGACACTGCAGGTTTTTGTGACACTCTTGGCAACATATATGATAACCTCTTGTTGTCATAATGACTCTGACCCCCAGGGGATTTCACAGGGTGCACAGAAACAGCTACAGCTGGTGACAAGCTCATAAACTCTCTCTCTCTCTCTCGTTCTCTCTCTCTCTCTCTCTCTCTCTCTCTCTCTCTCTCTCTCTGGCTTTTTTCTCCTATTGCATGGAAAGTCTGTCCTTACTTTCTTTTTCTGGGCAGGGGAAATTCCAACACATTTTCAGAGACCAAAGCACTGCTGATCACACACGCCACCTGGCACACCACACTCTTACAGCAAACTCAGTGTGAGACATTCAACATGGAGCAATTACCATCCATAAAACAGCATATATAGCATAATGATTCAGCTGATATTTTATTGTACACCTGAAAAGGATGTGGCTTACACATACAGACACAGCAATGCGCTAGCTCCCACAGAAATGTGATTGGTCAATCTTGCACGACTGGTATGAAAAGCTCATTAACGTGTTTGACAAGGTTTCCTTGGGTGAGGTTGTGAAATGTATAGCATACAAACTGTAGCAGAAGTGATATGCTATGGTCTGTTTGGCTCTCTTAATATTTGATAAATGTAACTTTGAGGTGGAGAGGGGGATTAGGTTAGGGCAGATGCCATTTGAAAGAAAACAGAATGGTCTGAAGTCGTATTCACTAAAAATGAGAAACATCAACTTTTAAGAAATCCTAAGCAAGAGCACGAGAAAACTCTAAAATGAGTTCCATTCCTTCCATTCCTCACTCTTGTAACTTAAAAATAACTCTGCTAACTTGCATTCCATGTAGTTCTTGAATGATATGCTCTAGAATGTAATGAGCATGGGTTTAACCCCAGATCCCTAAGTTTATTATGCAGTTATTAATAATTATGTGGTAACTACTATGAAACTAATATGTAGTTGCATAATTATGAGCTTAAGGAATGTATGTATGGCCTCAAGTGCAAGGTTAAGGTGTTAAACATGAACTTTCAATTCAGGTTTTACAGTCAAAATGCTGTTAATGCACTCCACATGACTAAAATACAGCAATGGTTTTAGGACTGATTACACCATCCTTTTTCTTTCTGTTCTGTACACCCCCCCACACCCCACCTCTCTCTACATTTGTGACACATTTCCAAAATGTTCGTGTTCAACAGTCCTCCTCTGCATCTATAGCTCATGCCATGGCTACAGACCAAGCGTTTATCGCATTTCCTCTTGGAACTCTCTCTCTTTCTCTCTCTCTCTGTCCTCCTTTTCCCGCTAAGGTCATCAAATCTCTAAACTCTATAATTCACCACACACGGACAACTAGACACTCACACACACACACACACACACACACACACACACACACACACACACACACACACACACACACACACACACACACCTACTCTAATCCAATCCAAATCCTCTACCTTTAAACTTTGAGAATGGACAAAGAATAACATGGGTGTGGGAGCAGAGGCCAGAGAAAGGAGAGAAGCTGGAAAATAAAGCTTACATCCTGACACAACGAGTAACAGCTTCTCTCCCAGGTGAAACTCTTTTCCGCCTGTTCCACTTCAAGCCTTTGTGTGCTTGGAACAGTTGATGTTGGCTAGCAGAGATAGCCTGAATGTGCTCATTTCCTGCTAAAGTGTATTAGCTACAATAACACCAGAATTGAACTGATAAGGTTTTTACTTTCCTCAGTGTGAGAGCTGCACTGGCACATTGAACATGGACAAATTCAGGACAAATAGAATTCATATGATGCTCATGCAGTAAATAAGACAGTTGTGTTTCAGCTATGTTATAGCTGCAATAGGCTTAGTCTCACTTTGTAGAAAGTGTCGCTAATGACAGTTTAGTTACACCTTAACAACACATACAGCAACAATGTATCCAATGGTGCTTTATTTACTGATACATGTGAATTACAGTCGTACAGCTTATGTAAATACGCATGTGTATCAACACTGCAGTGTAAGTATCCTTTTTATGTAGGCAATTATACACCAATCAGAAACAAACCAGACACAACCAGTTCAAACAAATACAATTATTCTTATTACCCTGTTACATGTGTAATTACATAAGAGAATGCTGTTTACATTATCAATGTACAATTGTGCATCTACATTATTAAAAAAATAAGTTGATACACATGTATATTTACATAAGATGAACTTATGTAAACCATCTGTAATGCTTAAGACATTACTAGTAGCTGCACTATTGTTGCATATGTTACTAATATGTAACTGCGCAGTTATTAGACACATTGACTCTAATGTCATAGCTAATGTCTATTCTTAACAGTTTACTGTATAATTTACAGTAACTTCCTATAAGTATGAACTCTGCCAGAATTAAAATGGGAAAAATAAGGGCATTGTTTCACATTTTACATTAATATTTACATTGGTATTGTGGGTGCTGTAGTTATGGTATCTGTGAAATATAGCCTCCAAAATTCAGGATCAGAGTTGCCTGGGCTTTGTGAGTAGGAGGCCTGGTGTGGGTGCAACAGTCATACCATAATAGTTCAAAACAATGAAATACTATCAGCTGAACTGAGCTTAATTACTATAGTTTTTTGTGATTTTGACTGAATGTCTAGTTTATTGTAGTTTTACACTTATACCCTTTATTTAGTGAATTACAGAATCTTTACTGTAATTTTTTTACCATGCAATGCCGTTTCTAAAGTTTTTAACAATTTAACAGCAAAAATGAACTTGCAATTTGAAAGATAAGGTTTCATGTACATGAGGATACAGAGCACTGCAATTTATTATGGAGTCTGTCATCTGTTAATTAATATAATATCATCATATCACAATCACTGCACGCATTACTCCACCAAAAAGACACTTTAGTTAAAATTTGAAGTGTTTTGTGTGTGTGTGTGTGTGTGTGTGTGTGTGTGTGTGTGTGTGTGTGTGTGTGTGTGTGTGTGTGTGTGTGTGTGTGTTAAATGGTCCAGTCTGTTGAGGTCAGGTTGAGGCTGAGGTAAATCTTGAGTTTTAGATGAAAGCCAGATGCTCTCACAGACAAGAAGGAAGAACAGACCGGACAAAATTACCCATCTACTCTTTAAATGAGTGTGTGTGTGAGTGTGTGTGTGTGTGTGTGTGTGTGTGTGTGTGTGTGTGTGTGTGTGTTTCAATAAGTAGGCGTACATGTATCCTAAAGTGGCCTCTCCTGTCCTCTCTTGTACTCATCTTTTCAAATTCATTAGTCTCCAGAACAAAGACTCAGCAGAAAGACCAAGAGCCTGAAGCCATACATGCCAAACAGGGAAGCCCACAGTTCCAATGTTTAACAAATGTTATGGATAATCCTGATGAATCACATGCTAACCTGCAGAATCTCAGCAATGAAGGGCAACTTGTTTACGATACTAAGCAGATACAGGAGATTTCTGGAATGGAGAATGGGAGTGGACATCCAGATGTTTTCTGGCTCAAGCTAAATGTCTGTAAGTGGCTTATCATAATCTGGAACCTATGATTAAATTTCACCAAAACACTTCTTACTTTGACCCCTTTAACTCTAAGCACATATATGTAGGACCACACTACAGTTTCTCTCATTCATAACTTACATAAATTAGTTTCACATTAGTTTCTGGATCATTCATTGTATACAGACAGAAGCACCATTCATCCAGAAGAGCATTTTTGAGGTCAGACACTGATGTTGAATGAGAGGGCCCGGCTCGCAATCTCCATTTTAGTTTGTTCCAAAGGTGTTTGATGGGGTTGAGGTCAAGGCTCTGTGTGGACCATTTAAGCTCTTCCACACCAAATTAACCCAGCCAGGCCTTTACGGACCTTGCTTTGTGCACTGGGGCTCAATCATGCTGGAACAGAAAAGTGCCTTCTCCAACCCTTTCCCACAAAGTTGGATGCGTACAATCGTCTAAAGTGTCTTGGTCTGCTTAAGCATTAAAATTTCCCTTTACTGGAACTAAGGGGCCTAGGCCAACCCCTAAAACCAACTCCATAGTATTATCCCAACTCCACCAAACTTTACAGGTGGCACAACGCAATCAGGCAGATAACATTCTCCTGGCATTCGCCAAAACTGTCCATCAAACATAGAGAAGCGTGATTTGTCACCTCACAGAATGCATTTCCACTGCTCCAGAGTCCAGTGATGGTTTGCTTTACATTAGTCCATCTTGTCACGATTGGAATTGTGCATTTTGATCTTAGGCTTGTGTGTAGCTGCTCTGCCCTGGAAACTCATTTTCTGAAGCTCCTAATATGCAGTTATTTTGCTGATGTTGCTTCCAAAGACAATTTGCAACTTGTTAGTGAGTGATTCAACAGCAGATAGGTACCCTGCACTTCTGCACTCGGTGGCCTCACTCTGAGTTTGCATGGCTTACTGCTTCATGGTTGAGCTGTAGTTGCTCCAAGATGCTTCTATTTCACAATAACATTTGATTGTGGCAGATCTAGCAGGACAGAAATTACAAACTGTCTTGTGGCGAAGGTGGCATCCTATGATAGTGCCATGTTTAAAGTCACTGAGCTCATCAGTACGACACATTCTACTTCCAGTGCTTGTCCATCAAGACTGCAAGGCTATGTGCTTAATTTTACCCAGCTGTTAGCAATGAGTGTGGCTGAAACACCTGAACTTAACAATTAAGAGTGGTGTCCCAATACTTTTGTCCATATAGTGTAAGTAATGAGTAAGATTTAAAGGAACGTTCACAGAGAAAACAAATTTACACAAATTTCCCCTTAGCCCAAAGGTAGTTGAATCCAGAGTCCTCACAAGAACTAGGAAGTTTGACCATATTAGTCCAGTTTTATCAGCCCTGCACTGGTTACCAGTTAAATTTCGCATTGATTATAAAATCCTATTACTGACTTATAAAGCTCTAAATGGGCTCGCCCCTCAGTACCTGAGTGAGCTCCTCTCCCACTATGAACCATCACGCCTACTTAGATCACAAGGTGCTGGCTTACTACTGGTACCTAGAATTAATAAAGCTACATCAGGGGGGAGAGCTTTCTCATACAAAGCCCCCCAGCTCTGGAATAATCTTCCTGCTAATGTTCGGGAATCAGACACAGCCCCAATCTTTAAGTCTAGGCTAAAAACTTATTTGTACAGTCAAGCATTTGGTGACTAGTCTTCCCTGTCAGGTCTAGACCTGCTGGAGTCTACACTGCTCTGTTTTACTGTAATCTGTGGTCAGCCACTCTTTACAGTACTAACTCTGTTTTTTCTTCTCCTTTCTCTGCCGAGCTGATCAGCTGCCCATCCTGTGCGCCTGATGCTGTTGCCTCTACTGCCTTGATTGGTGCCGCTGCTCACCAGCCTTCTGGACCGGTTTGACCACCACTGAGCTTCTTGCTGTACAGCGCTGTGCAGTCCTCACCGTCAGATCTTTCTTTTCCCACTTTACTATAATACTTCATACTAATAATGTTTGCTATCCGGTGTCGGCCATAGGAGGATGGGTTCCCCTTCTGAGTCTTGGTTCCTCTCAAGGTTTCTTCCTCTTTTAGGGAGTTTTTCCTTGCCACCGTCGCCGCTGGCTTGCTCATGGGGGCTCGGACCCGGATTTTCTTTCTTCTTTTCTCTTCTCTCTGTAATACTGATTGTTCTGTAAAGCTGCTTTGTGACAACACCTGTTGTAAAAAGCGCTATATAAATAAACTTTGCTTGCTTGCTTGCTTGCTTGCTTGCTTGAACGGGAAAGACATGCCTGGTATGTTTGCACTGGACTTACAAGCCTAATGTAGCTAAAAGATAATGGATGTCTATGTCAGCAAAAAACTTTTTGGATGAAAGAAGCAAACTTTGGACACCAAACATGTCTTGGCTGATGTTCGGATAAAAGGGGGGACTGTGCAAATTAGAGTTTGCACTGAACCATTCCTTAATAACAGGTTAATAACTGAATAAAAAGCCTAGGGTCAAAAGGGTTTACAAGGCCTGGCAACAAGCGCATTTTAATAACACAGAAAGTATTTGAGCAGCTGTGAAAATGTGGAAAAGTGATGAGGTCAGGCAAAGCCCTGCTTGTCTGATAGGCTCTCTGTCAATGTCCACCCTGTTGCAGTTCCCCCCAGAAACATAAACCCTGTTTTATCAGTTCCACACTGGGCTCAACAGGGCCAGGACATCCTCTCAAACCACAAAACCAAGGTAGGACTGGAAAGCTGCCGGTTATGGCCTTGGTTCATTGGGGTGTTTAAGCCTGAGGGGAACAGAGAATTCCAGGCTTAAATCTGGAGAAGGTTGTGCCTTGCTGAAGCAGCGTTCCAGACCTGAGGAACTCAAGTATTTTTAGGCATATTTCCACTTTAGGCTTTAGGGCTGGGCTGTAATTCAACATAATGCATGCCTGCACATAGCAAAACATACCTTCATCCACCTAGACAAAACACAAGAGCACACACACACCCACTTATTCTGGCTGCCCTTCTCTTTCTTCTACTTTTTTTTACATCCTCCTCTCTTTCTCTCCTCATCACTCTACCTTTCGCCTGCTCTCATTTTATTCTTTCCTTCAGTCTTATCACCTTACAACACACTGGGCTACTCAAATAAGTAGTGTATGTGTATGTGTGTGTGCGTGTGCACATATAGGTGTTAACACAAGCACAAGCATCTGGACCAGACTGGGTCAGACCTATTGTACTGGGACTGCTCCAGTGCTTGGAGCCAGGAAAACATACTCATTCTCACACTCAATCAATCACACTGTCTAGACGTCCAGATTTCCTCTGTCCAGTATGTGCATTCAACCTGCATTCATACACGCATACTCACTAGGAGGAGTAACGATTCATGGTATGATACGTTATGCATTGTGTTTTATCACCACAATAGATTTTAATAAAAGAAATATGTACATTCAGATTTTTCCAGAAATCAAATAGACAAAAGTAGAAAAAAAAGTATACAAAACAAATCCAAGCTGTCCAATTAAATAAATATGGCCATAGTGCAGGTTTAGATGTAAATCACCTGATAAGAGCCTGATGGCTCTCTACGAAATTTGTTTTCTAATGAGTGATTTTTTTATGCACTATTTGGTTTGACTTGCAGGAATATTCCTACATAAATTACATGAATCCTCCTCTGACTGGAATGGCAAGGCCAATTCTTTTGTCTTAGTGATACACTAAAGATATTTCTTGTGTTTGTTTTCAACAGAAAAAAAGAAAAAAATGATTGTAATGTCCATGCTTAGTTTCATAATATATTTTAATATTAAGTTCACTGTAGTCTCTTGACATATGAGGCATAAATTTGTTACGGCTCTTGGCGAAAAAATACTCCATCAGTCTTGAAAGAGATGCACTGTTTGAGTGTAGTCAAGACATGATGTCATTCAATAAATTTATATTCAGGTTCATGCTTAGTTTACAGTACTGCTGCCTCCATTGAATGTGAGGAACAATTGCAACATGTAGGCCAGAGGGTCAATTAAAAACAATCCTCAAACCACATTTGACCCTGAAGCCAGAAAATGGACACCCCTTCTGTAGTGAATGTAAAAATTACAAAATATGAGTGTTCAAACTTTTGAATGTGGCTGTATTTGACATCAAACCAAAGGTCAAATTGAAAATATCAGAGCTGATTGGGCAGATTTGATGCAGCCAAAGCTGCTGAGTATAAACACACCTCTTGAAAATGAACGCTTTTAGATGCAGCACAGAGGAGTTTTTTTTCTTACTTTTGTGGTCGTCTTCTTGAGGAACAATGTTGTGCATTACTAGTACAAAGAATAGTGAAAATAATTCCAGATTATGTCAACATATCTGACAACCACTGTTGTATACTTGAAAACTTGAAAGGCCTCCTCACAACAATAAACTACAACTATAAAAATGTGGTGGACTATAGCTGAAAAGCTGGGAAATGACAATGAGATCCTAATACAACAACAGTTTATAGCTGTTATTGTTTGTTCATTTGTCTAAATGTATCCTATTTTTTTATTATTTTTGGGTATATTAAAAAGCATCTGACTTGATGTGTAAATTTGATGATAAAATCAAATTCAAGTCAAGTCAAGAGGCTTTTATTGTCATTCCATCTATGAAAAAAGTGAAATTAGGGAAATTATCCTCCAGGAACAAGGTGCAACATGGAACAAAACAGTACAAAGTGCAAACATGCAGACATAGCTTGCAAACAAAATAATGAAAATTAAAAATTTTAAAATTTCATTTTTGTCATCTGAAATAACATATTTGAGGTGAACTGACCTTAACTCAGATGATTCAATTACGAATTCACACAGATTCAAATATCCATCACAGTCACGCAAAGTCTTGCAATTTTTTTGAAACACGTTATTGCTGCATGAAATCTCACATAATGGGTGAACAATGCTGTGACTGTTTAAAATTGCAAGCCCATGCAAAAATGTGAGAACTGGTTGAATTTGTGTGGTTTTGCAAATTAACTATTAACTCTATTCCATTCAAAGCATGTATGGGGAATTCCAAGACCCATTTTAAAAAAATGAATATTAACATAATGTCATAACACAATATTAATATATAAACAGGAGCACAATTGCACACATGCATTAATCAGCCCAGCTTAATGACACCATGCTAAGAGTTCTCTAGTATTGTGTAAGTGTGACTGTATGTGCACAGCATGCATGTGCACATGTGCATGGAAATATGTTTTCCATATGTGTTGTAGCACTGTCCACTCCTACAGTTTTAGTTTTTACAGTTTTGAAGATTTCCAGAAAGATTTCTCTCTGTCATATGGCCACATAAACTCTTTTGCTGTAGCACATAAAAAAGATGCTGGTGTCTCCATAGCAACAGTGAGAAGTGTATTGTTGTGCATGAATCATAATCCATTTTCCTCCTTTTGTCCATGACACAATGAGGGATTAGGTCATTACATTCCAGACTGCGGTCAGGCCTCCATAAAAGGGAGGACAGAAACAGGCCCGACTTCAGCAAAACTCAGGGTCATATGAGTCTTACACTCAGCACTACTAATACACCTATACACAGTGCACTGAAAATGTACTAATGTAAAGTACTGTACTGCATTTCCACTTCTAGCATACAAACACATATATGGAGCCATAGAAGCTGTAAAATCTGCTGCTTGTGTGGAAAAGAAGCTGTTTTCTAACTGCTCATTTTAAGAAAGAAAAGAGAAAAATTAACAAAAGGCAGAAGAATAGAGAAAGGGAGAGAAAAGGAGAGACAGAGGAAAAGAGGAAGAGAAAGAGAGCAGAGGTGGGGAGAGAGAAAGACAGAGAGAGAGAGAGACAGAGAGAGAGAGACAGAGAGAGAGAGACAGAGAGAGAGAGAGAGACAGAGAGAGAGAGAGAGAGAGAGACAGAGAGAGAGAGAGAGAGAGAGAGAGAGAGAGATTGTGTATAATTTTTGTAAAAGTAAGACCCATTTAGGTTTGTGGGTGAATACTTGGGAGTGTGTGTTTGTCTCTAGAAGTGCGCTTGCGTGTGTGTGTGTGTGTGTGTGTGTGTGTGTGTGTAGGGATCTGATGTGAGGGGTGGGGGGGTGGGTGCAGAAGCCAACGTCAACACAGATGGAAGTCATTAGCATCTCTGCAGGGTCTGCTATGGCTGCCCCATATTCTCTTACACACTCACACACATACAGAAAGAGACAGAAACAATGGTCTAGGGGTGACCAGGGGTCCATCTCTCAAAGCGGGACTACTTGCTTAGCCAGCTTTAAACTTAGTTTGATCTAACCCTGGATTTTCTGACTCATGATAGTGGATCACATTTAACTGGGCTACAACACTACAGAAAATCCAGGGCAGGTTAAGGTCAGCATTTCAAATAACAGGATTTTAAATCACATAAAGAGCTCTTCCATCAATCAGGGACTAACAATGGCAGATCCAACCAGTCACCTTTTTTCTTCATGATATTTGTGGTGTCGATCACAAGAGGTGTACAACACAGATCAAGCTGTCAAGCTTACAGTCTGACATAAAGATCATAGACAGACCTGTAACTTTTAAAGATATTACGGATTTCTAAGAATCTCTTGGCTGTCTGTTTTCTTATTCCCTTTTTTCAAGTTGGCTGTTTCAGTTTGGCTGAGCTTTTTTGCTCTTCCTGTAAAAGTCAGCAATGCTTAAGCCAGAGAGAACAGAAGTAGGTTAAGCTAATAATAACAAAATTGGTGTTCTCACACTCTCTCTGTCTGCTGCTTTCTCATCATTCTCACCCTGTGTGTCATTTTCACTGTCTGAACATTAGCACACCATGTTATTAGTGTGTGTGTGTGTGTGTGTGTGTGTGTGTGTGTGTGTGTGTGTGTGTGTGTGTGTGTGTGTGTGTGTGTGTGTGTCTGCGCATTATGGCCAGAGCACATTCACCCTGCAAACACCAGAAAACATCAACAAACACCGACACATACCATCTCTAGCAAACACAAACTCCACATGCACCAGCAAGTATGAACAAAGACCAGCAAACACCAACAAAGACCAGCAAACAACAATACTAACAAATACCAACAAACACTAAGGAACATGATCAAACACTAAGAAACTCCAGGAAACACAAACAAATACCAGCAACCACTAAGAAGAATCAACAAACAACACCAAACATTAACAAATGCCAACACACCAAAAAGTCCCAACAAACACCAGCAAGCACCAATAAGAATCAATAAACACCAGCAAACATCAAGAAATATCAGTACACACCAAGAAACATCATCAAATACCAACAAATACTAACAAATCTCAACAAACACCAACAAACACCAACAGGCCCAAACACCAGCAAACACTAAAAACATCAGCAAACATCAAAGAACAGAGAAAAACCCCAATACATCACAACAAAAGCCAACTAACCCAAACAAACACCAGCAAACACCAACAAATACCAGCAAACCCAAAATTCACATTAGCAAACACAACAAACCAAATGTTTGGTGGGTCTGTTATAACTGTGTGCTTGTTGTGAGACACCAAGACATTCTCCCCATTCACACTATGTTAGAATAGTCCTGCTCATTCACTGTTCTGTAATGTTTTTATCTCGTCCTCACAGTCCCTGAATGCATTCCCCTTTCACATTGTTCCCATTCTCTCTTCATTCTTACCTATTACCACTGTTCTATATTTTTTTCACCATTCATGTTGTTTTAAAATACTCCCATTCACATTGTTCTAGAATGCTGTCCCCTCATTCATACTGTGGCAGAATGTTCTCTCAGATTGCTACTGTTCTAGAATGTTTTCTCCTTTCACACTTTTCCAGAATGCTCCTCATTTACACTCTTGTACAATGTTTTCCTTCATTTATGCTGTAGAACATTTCTCATTCATACTGCTCTAGAATGTTCTACCTCATTCACGCTACTCTAGAATTTGATCTCTTATTCACACTGTTCTACAATGTTTCCCCTTTACATTGTTCTAGAATGTTTTCTCTCATTCAGATTGTTTTAGAATGATTTACATATTCAGACTGTTCTAGAATTTTCTCTTTTTCACACTGCTTTAAAACCTCCTCCCCACTAGCACCACTCTAGAATGTTCTCCCCATCCCCACTATTTTAGAAAGTTCTCCCCGTTCCCACTGTTCTAGAATGTTTCCTCCTATTCACATAGTTCTTCAGTGTTCTCTCCTAATCACGCTGTTCTAGAATGATCCCTCACCATTCATTTGATCTATCTGTTCCTCTTTCTAAACATTCTAAAACCACTGCCAACGTTAGAGAGCTAGTGTTTGTTGGTTGGATAAGCTCTTTGGTCTTTCCTATAACCTAAACTGAGACAGACAGAAGGTTTTGTGAAGAGCAAACCTGCATTTAGCCGCCAGCGCACGGACAGGAACGCAAACATTCTACCTCTGGGGTCATTACAGAGTATGAGCTGCAGCAGCTGCCAAACTTTAATACAACCCACAGCCAGAGAGAGTTTAGTTCAATACGCACACACACGCACCAGACATGATTCTTCCCTCCTCATAGCGTGGCGTCTGCTGTCCTATCCATGGCCCTGTTTCCCCACCCACACTCACTGCCCTTCTTTCTCTCTCTCCTTTCTACCCTCTATTCCTCTCTAGCTTCTCCTTCTGTGGCTTTGACCACTCAACTCCTGAAGGCCAGAGAAGGTTCTGGCCAAACACATGCACGCACACACACACACACACACACACACACACACACACACACCCACACACACACACACACACACACACACACACACACACACACACATACAGACACACACGAACACACTTGTTCTTACACGTTTTCAGGATTTGGGGTCATGTCCCATATGTAATATATATATATATATATATATATATATATATATATATATATATATATATATATATATATATATATACATCTTAAGAACATTTTGTGTTTTCCTGCTTCTCCTGTAAAATTAATATTCTGGAGATTTTGTTTTTTTATTGCTAAGTAAGTGTAACATATTATACTGTATATATGTAATTTTGTAACTAACTATATGTTGTGATAATAATAATCCCCCATATGTATTACATAAGCATAACTATATATGTATGTATATACATATGTACAAAAAATTTTTCTACAGCTAACAATAAGGTTAACCTTGCATTGTTATTTCAGTTTAAAACAAACAAACAAATAAACAAACAAACAAAACAACTTTTTTGTCCTGAAATGTAGGAAAACACACAAACACACACAGCCTAACTGTAGCAGCAGGCTTTGGTTTGGCAGCAGCAGGAAGATGAAAGCGAGTTTATAAACCTAGCTCATTCACTCAGCACTAAATTTGAGCTCACAGAGAGACAGAGAGAGAGAAACTGAACCATGTAATTTAAAGGTACAGAAAAATGCAAAGAACTTCATTTTTTTCTTTTCTCTGCCTGGCCAGGTTTGGCAGTTCCTTCAGAGGTCAGGCCTGGGACTGTAAGGACAGACAGTTGCTTCTATGAAGGAAATAGTCTATCCCTCTCTCCAACTGTCCCCACGTCCTATCCAGGCCCCCTGCCCCCCTTCCAAAAACAGCAGCCGTTACACACACTTGCTCACAACTCACACTGGGGTCAGGCGTGGATGAGCAGGACAACACAGGATGTTTCTAATTATATACTATTATGCTAGAAACAGTAACAAAGTGCTGAATGCACATTGGATTTTATTTTGTTTATATCACAAAGTAATGTTTGGAAGAGTGTGTGTGACTGTGGGGATGTGTGTGTTATGGTCATAGGGGTCCATATAACAGCTACTACATTGGAGACATTGGAGTGCAATGTCACGATCACATTGAAACACCTCATACATATGTGCATACATGGCTTAATTTGTTTCATGTTTGACAGGCGACACCACATCAGGGTCATGTGTTGGTGAATAAGAGCTCACATGACACAGAGGAAACTCATGCAAACACTTCCTGCTGCTGTTTTACAGGGACCATAAAATCCCCCCTCAAGCAACAGCATCACTGCACATGGTCAACTACAGGTTCAGTCTGTAACCCTCACAGTCCATCTGTTGTGGAACTTGTACAGGCTTTTATGCAAAACACTTGTGGATTAAAAACTGTAAAACTGTACGTTTTGCTTTTCAGGCAGCTTGGAAATGCACTTTCTTCATTTCCTTTTACTCCCTCAGAGAATCTCTGAACATGTACAACACCAACTTAATTGACTTGCACATAAAAGGATGGTTCTTCAGTGGTTCTTTTGTAAAGGCAATGGTTCTATTTAGAACCATGAGTTCTGTATAGACCCATTTTACTAAATGGTTCTTTGCATGGTGAAATGGCTCTTCAGACTGATGGAGAATGTGTTGTATAGGGTTCTTCTATTCTAAGCCTGACATTGTAACAATAAAAGAACACTTTTTGGTGCTACATAGGATCATTCTCAAAAAGGTTCTGTATAGAACCATTCACAACATATTCTTCATCAATCTGTAGAACTATTTCACCATGACAAGAACCATGTAAGTATCTTTTTTAAGAGTGTATGCTTGTTCTACCCACAGAAATGTTCTTTCATAGCAGCTGCTGCCAGATTGGACAAGTTTTACAGATCAAAATGCTTTTCAACCTAATGAGAGATTCAATTTTTGGTTAAAATACTTTAAGTGTGTTACTCATAAATGACATTTATTTTGTATGTGTGTCACTGGTCACACTGTTAATCCCTTCAAAGGCCAGGGTTCACCAGCAGGCCCAACATTTTGCTACCCACTTCATAGCCTTAAGACGAACTCAGTTAGACTGTAGCCTGTGTAGTTACTGAGCAATAAGCTTTGTTATCCCATAAGCCTGGGATTTTAAGGGGTTAAAATATAATATTTTTATATTTATTAAATGTAATGAAGTAGCATAACATTTTGAACTGCAAACTCAATGTTATTTAGCTACTCTAAAGAAAGTATATTGCAATTTTTGACCTTTCAAAATTCCTAAAAAAGGGAAAAAGGGAGATAGTTGTGTGATAAATTATAAACTGAAGCCACAAACTATATGTGTAACCTCTTACAGCACAGCCACATTTCACAAGTCTAGTCTCAGGCTTTCAGTGTCAGACATCATGATCATGTGATCTCAATCTGTGAACTAAAGACTTACCAGCCATGGATGGGGGATCTCTGGAAGGGGCATCTGGGGGGGTGCAGGAAGTGAGCTGTGGATCTCTGCCTTATAGGATGGCTCTGAAACAGACAACCCAGAGAGTAAGAGGACCTTCAGCACAGAAACAAGTTAAAAGTGCCATGTGATATGTGGATTAAAGGAAATTCAGCACTTTAATGACATGCTCCCTGTCAGCCTTGACACTTAATTAGTTGACTGTAATTACATTTTTTTAACAATTTTCTAAAATGACCAGGCTGACTAGAATAGAGGTGTAGGTGTAATAAGCTTTCAGACACCAAAGTATTTCCTTTAGAAGAATGTCCAAGTGGTCTTCAAAGTACATTTATAGCATGGCAATTAATGTGCTAAGAAGATATTTATCATCCAATAGATGGCACTACCTACTGGGGAAGGAATTTCCTTTGTTCTATGGTTTAGATGAATTGAGTTAAATGGACTTCAATATGACTCATGAAAGGAGCAGTCTAAAAGCATGAAGTACTGAAGAGCTACAAGTATAGAACAGTGTGGTTGGATGAGGGAATGGGAGGAAAGTTGTCCAGTAGTGAATTCAGTATGCTAAGTAGTTTGACCTCAAGTGAGAATGTAAAGGAAAAGGCAACGAATAAAGATGAATGGATCAGAGGAAATGTCTAAGCTAATACGTCGAGTCGGGTGATAATGCTGCCATCACATGCTATTAGATTTACAGTAAAACACAAACATTCCTTCAAGTCGTAATTACAAGTGGATGCTCCAACTTGGTAACAACTTTTACCCTTCTACTGTGTTGGAGGAAAGCATGGATTCAGTGGTTGATAGTTAAATTCCTTTTGAAGTATTTTTCAAAATGCAATTCACTTTTAACAGTGAAAAATTATACCTTAGACATTTGCTACCTTTACATCTGTAACTAAAGACATGCGCTATAAGTTCTTAAACTATGTACAATTTTATAATGGGATAAATGTAAGGAAGATGACAAAATAGATCAGGCTAGCTAATTAGCTAACATAAGTATTTAAAGTAAGCTTTCCTAAACATGCACAATGCCTTCCTGATACTCTTCACACTTTCGACTGCATAATTATGACATCATGCAAATTGGAAATAGGACCATAAGAGGAGCACATGAAGGCAGCAGTAGAAGCATTCTTCATTCATGATAGGTAGTGACCTTTAGCAGACAGGACTCTGTGTAGAATGTTGGAGATCTGCTGTTTCTTCTCTCTCACTGCTGCGCTCAAATACTCCCTGTCCAACAGCTCCAAAAAGACCCGCAGCTCTGCCACCAACTCTTCCATCGCTGCAGAAAACAACACACACAGTAGAGAATGAGACAATCATACACAAAACAGTAGAATCTACAGGGAGATTCTCTTCAAAGAGGCCCTGAATATTCTGTAATAACTTTTGCTAGGATGAAGCAATCTGAATGAAACAACACGCAATGTACTCTTATCCACTCAGTATATGGAGCTTTAAACAAACTGCCCCTGCGTCGGAGCGATGAAGTAGGCGCCGGAAAGCCGATGCGACGTTTAACCCCCGTTTGCAATTTCTGGGTATGTACCCCCGTACCTTTCTCCTCAGGAAGGTGGTGTACAATATTGAGCAGCACATCAAGGCATGTGGCATATGTCTTGTTTCAGACTGCTTCATCCTATCGGGAGTTACAACAGAATATTCAGGGCCTCTTTCGAGTGAATCTCCCTGTACAAATGACAAGAAACCATGTAACCTAAACTGCAAAAGTAAGCTAATAGGAGTGTAAAAGTGTAGTGACATTAACTGCTCTGATTTTGGAAAGTTAGAAACAATATAATAAAGTATGTGGACACATTGGTCATAATAACATTCATGCATGCCCTCCTTCTCTTCTCGGCTATAAACTGAGGCTGTGCTCCTTTTTGCTCATTCTGCCCTGAGACATTGGCAGGTATCCTGTGAAGGCAGTAAATTATGAGCATCTTCTGGCAGTGTACCTGAGGAAAGCAACAGCTATCAAAAGTGAATTGCAGCTCTGGAAATGGAGCGCTCCATAAAACTGCAGCAGTGGACCTGGGCCGATGCAAACACATAGCTGAGGCTTTACATAAGTCTAAGAGCACCAGCAGGGCCTGCAGGGCTGATACTTGATGTAACACAGGGAATAGCGCTCACTGATTAAAGTGTGCCATGAAATGAAGTGTAACATAGCAAATTGAGTGTGTCATAGTGGTGAAATACAGACCTTGTATGGCTAAAAAATGTCAAGACTGATTACAGTGGCTGTGTAAGACTGTAAAACTCTGCCAACCAAAGAGAAGAAGAAATGTGATTAGCTGTCATATGAGGTAATGTGGAGTTTCCCAGTTCCCTTTTTTAAAGTACCATCAGAATGTCTGATTCTAAGATGACTGAACAAGATGTACTTAGGCATGGCCTAAATAAATGCACTTCAGGTATATATCATCACTGCAACAAAACATTGTATCCCTAAAATCACAAATTTTAATCTATGTCAATGTTACAATATTTTTCCAACCAATTTTGAACCATTTCTGTTGGTCCATTCATCATATAAAGTGTTTACACATTGTAAATAGCAGATGGATTTTTTCAGTAATAGAAAATAGAAAAATGGAGATACAAGGCATTGCTCTGACACTGACATTATTTAAGTTTGGATTAATAATATAGATGTGGGATCAATGCACTGATGTTTATTTATTACATAAGCTGGGCATCTAGGACAGAGATGGTTATATGCATTGAAAAATTATAAATGTTTAATTTTGGCCAGCAAATATTGAGCATATAATGGTATGCCATATGTATAAATAATGTATATGTATCTTGTTTTGTTTATCCACCAAATCTGAGTAAGAATCATGTTTTAGATTGGAACTGGGAAGCGCTCTACTTTTGCACCATACTGCTGCTTCTGTGTTAGCAGTGTGGACTTGCTTTGACTCACTTGTGACCCACTTGTCCCATGCATAGCAAGATTTTAAGTTATTGAGTGTCAAATAAATGATCACAGAAGATACACGTGTTCTCCAAACTCATTGCTTTGAGATTATTTTTGCTGTTTGCCACAAACTACCTGCAGCTTGAAACATGAACAAAATACTTTCGTATGTCCCTATTTTCTGTTGATACACCAATGATCATATTACCTCTCGGGCCTCAGAGAGCTCATCCAGCTGACAGCATAGACCAGAGTAACTAAATAACAACTAAATCATTATTAAATGTATTAATACTTTCATAGTGGAGGGAAGAAAGTAATGGACTACATCTAAATACAGTACAAAAAAGTGATGCTATTTTTTCTCTATTACACAGTAAGTATGTAATAGTGTAGGCTTATGCATGTTTCATTCTGTTATCATGGTGTGCGATTAAGTAGACAAAGTGGGCTAAAAAAGGACTTATAGACTTTTCTTGATGGGTTTATGTTTTATTTCACCTCTTAAAATATTTGGTGGGTCTCAGAGAAAAAACCTTTGGCCTCTTGGTCAAACTACTCAAACACTTAAATACGTCACAGGAAGGAAAACACAGCTATTATCACATCATCACATCACATAATGTGAGCTATTTCAGGCTTGGTTGGTGTCAGATTCATTCTCTTTTGAATGTCTCTTGATGGCACCTTTTTAAACTTTTCTGACTAGTACTAGTGACTCTTTATGAATATAATTTAGATGGGTTCATTATTTATGCAATGATAAACAAGGGTAGTTCCTACTGTGTAGTTCCATTAAATGTTATACATTTACTCAATGACTGGAAGCTGCTTCTAAATTATAGTACAATTGGGGTCAGGGTGCAAATATCAGAAGATCTTCACACTGACAGAATCAATCTCAGCCAATCACATTGTGAGGTTAAAGTTAACTGTGGTATAATCAATTTGTATACAATTACATAACACAAACAGCAGTGCTCTGTGCCAAGCAGTATCAAATAACATGTGCACAATTTAAACACAAAGCAAATTATATAAATGGCATACATGTCAAGCTCATATGTGTTTCTCTGTAATAAAGTGCTTGGACCCCTTGGGATTATACATATCATGTGCCTGTAGTTTGACTACACAGTTTATGAAGCACTTTCAGCGATGGTGGCCAAACAACGTGAAAGAAAATACACATTAAAAGCCATTCAAGCGATTCAAATCACGGCAAAAGTGGGGAGTGAATGGCATGCACAAATGAGGACCACCTTCAAAGTATGCTAGGGGGCAAAGAAGAAGGTAAAAAAAAACAGCAGCCTTGCACGAACGATCAGACAACCATTCTCTCTCTCACTCACACATGCCTGCCAACACACACTCTGCTGCCCTGACGAAGTATTGTGTCAACACGATCCAATGACGAAAGATTGTCTGCACTGCTTCCAAACACAGACAGTCCGGCTTTAGAGGAGCAGCGGACATGCCTGGAGCTGAGTAACTACTGTGTGTCCAATAAAAGAAGCATTTACACATCTGAGCTACAAACACAGAGGCTGTAGTGTGGAGGACAGAGGAATGCTAGTACTCAACTAATCTTGGGTCTTAAAGGTACTCCAAAAAGATCTGAGGATTGTTTTAACAAACATAACTCAACAGTCTGGTGAAAGCTTGTCAGCTTTTGAAACTGAATTTTCTCTTTCACAGTTACTGTTCAGATTAAGCAGGAAAACATCATTGTAAGAGTTTCATTAACACAAAACAGCTATTTGCTGAGAGTTTGAGTATATTTTGCAACACTAGCCTCACCTCCATGTGTCTTCCTTGGCATGACGTGCAGGTTTTATTTACAAACTACTGCTAAAAGCACATCTTAAACGAAAGCTGGTTTGAACAGCTGTAGGGTTTGAGTGGTAATGAGTGCTGACATTACAAGGTGATCAAACATGTGGTCTTTGACATAACAGACTGTCTGATATCAATCTAGCATTTTCTGCTTATATCAGTCAGATACTAATAATGTATTATGTACTAGTAATGTATACTAATAATAATGTAGTCCTAGGTAGATAGATGTCATTTCAACCTAATCTTCTCAGTGCAGCCTAGTGCCTTAATGTCACCAACGGTGCACATTTCTCAAACAACTTTTCTTACTTTGAGGGTAATCTTAGCTAATCAAGCCCATTCTTCGTATACAAACGGCTTGACTGGATAAAAACCTGATAAGAAATAATAATATATGAAATTGGATTCCATGACATTTTGTCTCCAGGAATGGAATACATTTTTTTGCTGGACGAAAGTCCAAAATTCAGGAAAATTCTGGACATGTGGCAACCCAAGATGTTAGCCAACACAGGCGTCTGTTAGCTAATGGAACAGAATTAGCAGTATGCACTGACGTGTCCAAAGATGCTAGCAGCAGTTCGAAAAGACCGGTGAAGCCAGTGCTAGCCTCTACTCTCCCAGCTTGAAAGCAGGTAATTGGCAATGACTTATTTCAGGAGAACACTGTATAAGAAAAAGGCCTTTAGTATGTTATTGCAGACAGAGAAGGAAAACACTCATTTGTTTTAAAAAAAGTGTCGAAAATCGGTGTGTCCCCAAACTTTCGACTGGCAGTGTGCCTAACATGGAACAATACTGAGCCAAGAATGCTGATTGATTTGGTAGGCTCTAAATGTTCTTTCCCCTCATTCCTCTCTCTCTCTCTCTCTCTCTCTCTCTCTCTCTCTCTCTCTCTCTCTCCTTGCTGTTCTGTGGAGAACAATGACTTTTCAGTCTAATGTAATCTAAAGTCAGTTTGGCAGGCTGAGGCTTAAAGTCCACACACAGTCAGTCTAAACACTGAGCGCTGCCGCAAACTCGAACAAGTTTTCTGTTTCCAATCTCCAAACACGCGAGATGTGGGGATCCCCACAGTAAAAACACCACTGCCAGACTGCCAGCCTTGCAAAAGACTGTTGTGGATGATCTGTACTTGTCCAAAATGATTGTGTGCCCACATGTGCGGTCGTGGTTTAATACCACCCAGGCAGCTGAAGGGCAAAACAACCCTAATCTTCACCGACATGCATTATCATCAGTGAGTGTGTGTAGGTGTGTGCGTGTGCGTGCGTGTGTGTGTGTGTGTGTATGTGTCTGTGTGGATCACAGAGACTCCACACTGTGAGCTCTGTGCTCGGGCAGTCTTGTGTAATGAACTGTTCAGATCCATATGTCCAGCCTGATTTATAGTGCAGTGCATATATAATCAGACATCTTTAAGTGTTTAGAAATGCACACCAAGCTTACGTAGGAGGATTATTTCCCCAACAACCTCCATCCTTCCTCTCCTACTCTCTGTCTGCCTAACTTCCTTGCTTTTGTATGATGCTTTCTATGTTGTATTTTAATTGATTTTATTGTCTTTTATTTCAGTCTTTTTGCTTTAATTCTCTTTCATATGTAAACTTGTTAAAAAAAGGTCCTTAATAAAATAAAATGATCTTTTTCTTCTTCCTCCTCTTCTTCTTTTACTTCCTCTTCTTCCTCTATTTCCTCTTCTCCTCTTATTATTCTTATTACTGTTATCTTTTTCTCTTCATATTCACATGAAATACTTGTAATTTTCTAATTATATGAGTTACAGGAGTGAACCATGACAGTTGAAGTGATACAGAGAAATATAAATAAATTCAGGCCATAGAACAGCTACTACTACTTTCTATAACGTTGCAATGTTCACTTTTATAGATAACGGTGTGTCATTCAGTGTAAAAAATCACACTAAAGCACTTAACAATTTGGCAAGTGTGCAATGAATTTGGCATGCAGTTTGCATGATGCTAATCACTGGGGCATAAGCTTTCTTTACTTGTTAGCTCCATTAGCCTCATAGCTCCAGAGCAAAACTAAAGAAATAAACTTCAGACACCGAACATGTCTTGGCTGACATTTGTAAGAAAACTGTGTAGAACTGATTTTTCACTGAACTGTCACTTTAAGGAATCCCTCTGTTTAGGCAGTGCTCTGGCCTCTCTTTGAAGTCTGATGATAGTTGAGGCTGTGCACACGGCTCATGTTGACAGAGTGACAGCTGTGATAGAGGCCAGAGCTCCAGTCACCCTCAGAATTTGCTTAGACTCATCCAGCACTCAGACACCAGCTATTCAGAGGAATGCTACTGCAGTGCCAAAGGTTACAGCTTTGATAGTGAATGAGTGGTTTATGAATGCACAGAAATTAAAACTACAATAAAGATTCATTAATGTTAATCCCTTAAAACTGCACTGTGTCTAAGAGAGCTAAACCTGGAGTACATTATTAATTTGTTATCCATCAATAAGCCGCTTCTCCGTCAGGGTCGCGGGGCGGTGCTGGAGCCTATCCCAGCAGTCTTCGGGCGGAAGGCAGGATACACACTGGACAGGTCGCCAGGTCGATTATTAATTAGTTATTGCATAAATCTTAAACCGCATCTTTTTTAAGGTAATCAAGCTAATGTTGGCACGTTTTTTTTCATTTCCAGAGTGACTAATTTATTTAGCTGCAATATAGTCCAGTTCACAAACTGAAAGTTCAGTGTTATGTAACTCAGTGAGTCAAAACTCCATCCTAAGTTCATTATAGGGAGTGGGATCATTGCCAGCCTTCTGTAATGTTGTCTAACTTCACTTTTGTAACTGGTTCTATTAAAGAATGCATTGACAGGGCACGGAGAGGTTAGTTTATATGTGCTTTCCACAAATTGCACAATTCTGGACCTCCAAGCTTAGAAAGTATCAGTGGATATGGGCTGCAATGCCAAATCCAAGGTGCTGAAAACCGGATGGTGTATTGGCAGCAAGAGACGAGCTTTCTGCCTTTTTGCCGGGAAGGGAACTGACTTTGTTAATCTGGGTTGCGGTTTGGACAATTAGCCTGCTTCGCTGCCTGGCATCGTCATGGCTACCCATATACCACCACAAACCAGGACATACCAGTGCGATGACAGCACTCTACCAGTCACTTCATATCTACTTCACAACAAACACATAAGATTTTTTCACCCCAGTTCCTGAAAATTCTCAGAATTCTCAGAATGACTCAGAATACATGATCTCCCAGCATTAACTACTCAAACGGAAGGGGCGATTTGACAAACACTGTTAGTTTCAAACTGTTTAGTTCACTCCCAGTCCATAAAGTTCACACATGAAAACTTTCTGTGATGTCACAAGAACACATTTATATCTGCCTATTCAGCCTACCACAGTCTGGCCCCGCCCATTCATACTGAAGTCATAAAGTGTGTTTGAGGAAGAATACAGGCCAATCAAAACAGAGCTCATTATATTAAATCTGTTAAAGGCATAGTAACAAAAACAGCCTGTTGAATTTTAAGGGATGGAAAATAAACATTTTAGCACATAAACCTAAACAAATGTCATGAGTGGAGTGGAATGTAAAAAAAATAAAACACAATAAAAATGTAACATATGGGCCCTTTAAGTGTAATGTGACATAATTTATCACAATAATGACAAATCTTGCTATATTCTCCACCCCTAATGAGCAGTTACACAGCAAATGTGCCACGCAAACCACGTGTGCTTTAGGCTTTGTAGTTAAATGTTGTTACAACATACCAAGCAGGAACACTCGTATGTGCGTCTAGCACCTGTACTGTATAGGTACCTCTTCCCAACAGATGTTAGTTGGTGTGGAAGGAGAGAGTGTGTGTTTGGCTATTTGTGAAATGCACCTCAGAATGAGTCTGACAGCTAAATGACACAGTAAACATAAAGAGCAGAGCAGAGTTATAAATACCCAGCAGATGCTCCATTCCTCTGCAAATGATGGACTGCAGTAATTCTCCAGATGTGCAGAGAGATACATCAAACAGACCAATGATCATCAATAAGAGGGTCTATGTGAATAACTGTGCATCTGTACAGTGGTCTCTGTTCGTAAATATGTGTGTGTGTGATTACAGAGCACTAATCTATAGGCCACAGTGAGTCGAGGGCTGGGGGTGAGGAGGCAGTGGTTTTAGAATGTTTCTTCTGGGGTGGCTGGGAGACTTCATGGTGCCTTTATAAACAGCCTCTCTCTGCACTACTACTTCTCTCACTCTCACTTTCTCACTCCTTTCTTTGTCTCAAAAAGCATACACTGGACTATGAGTCATAAACAACTAAAACAATCAAGGAGAAGTGTGTGTGTGTTTGGTGTAATCTCAACATTTGTGTTTAAGTATGTTGGGTGTATACACAGTATTTGGTGTATATACAGCAATGGGTGAAATGTTTTCTTCACTCATAATGTAAAAATGCACCAAATCTTGTAATACATCATGTGAAGGTTCAACTGCGATTCAACTGTGATTCAACTGCACTGATTTAGGAATGTTATGAATAGACGATAGCCGTCAGTAGGTATCAGTATAAATATTATATCAGAATACTCAAATTGTATGATGTGATATTGTTAGTGGTGTATTTCTTCCTGTGGGGTAGTAGAGTGAGTATTTTGAGCATGGTAGCTGGCTTAGATGGTGAGCTTCAATTAAAAACTGGTCATTTTAGTTTGCCAATACTTAAGGTTTTAATATAGGGATCAGTAAAGATATGATAAATCATATCTAGTTATAAATGTGGTTATAATTGATTATAATAATATTACAGTAAGCATGCATTCATTTCTTCAGCTAAAGTAAATGTATGTTGACATGTTTTCAAATGTAAAGGTGCAAATAGATTTGGTGTATTGTTAGTACCTGTATTCCTCACATGAGTGATTTTTAAAAAATATTCTGAATCATACCAAAACAATCAAATCATATGGTGGTTAAGTTTGAAATTTCAGAACACACTGGATTATTTAATTAAGAATCATAACTGAATCACTCAGTAAATCACTAATCGGTACTGTTTACTAACTTTAAGTTAAATAAATGCTTAAAGGGCTATTATCTCTGGATAATAGCTGAAATCTTCCTTCTAGACAGTCCTGCTACCCTTGACTTTATCTGATCCTCTTATAGAATAATTAGGCCCATTAAGGCTCCCCAGGAAGTCTACCCCTCAATAACCCCACTTACACCAGCAAAACATTACAAAAAACAAAAACATGTAAATGCAGCACATTAGGCTTCAAATCATAAAACACACTGATCACATGCTATATTATTACATAGTATATCCCTGTAGGTACACTCAACTGACCTCTAGGCTTGTTTATAGCCAGACGAAACATAAGGTTTATAGTTCACAGCACATAACAGAGTTAGTCTACTGAAGTTGTTTAGCTGACCTCAATTCTTCTCTACTTTCCGTTGATTAGCAAATATATGAGAAACACTTGCTCTCCAGCAAGTGTTTACAGTAGCAACTGACAGAGGGAGAGAAAAACAAGAGAGAGAAATAGATAGAGAGAGGAACAACAGAGAAAGAGAGAAAAACAACACAGAGAGAAAGATGACAGGAGATAGGAAGAGTAGTAAGGAGTAGGGAGAGCATGGAAGAGAGACAAATAAAGAAAGAGAGAAAGGGAACAGAGAAAGAGAGAATGAAAGAAAGGTAATGAAAGAGTGCACGAGAGAAAGCAGAAACAGAGGGGATGGAACAGAAAAGGAAAGAGAAACAGAAAGAGAAGGAGAGAGGTAGAAAGAGAAGAGAGAAATGAAGAGAGAGATCGAGAGAGAGAAAGAAAGACAGAAAGAAACAAAGAAAGAGAGGAAGAAAGACTCAAGCCAAAAACTCAACAGAGAGATGGAAGAGAGAACCAAAGTTAAACAGAGTCTGTTTTCTTTTTCCTTTCTCCTCTCTTCTTTTTTGGGCCAGACATCAGCGGAAGGAGAGGGGGTTAAAGGGGGTTTCTTTGGGGATTTTTTTGGCATGTGAAAGCTTTTAAAAAGCCATCACTGGGGGAAGTCTGTCAGAAAGGGGAGCCCCTAAAACAAAGCCAAATGGGTTAACGGAGCAGCACCCACATCACACACACTAATGGAGTGCCAAGTGACACCACGTCCGACCAGGATGATAACACAGAGAGTGAGGGTAATGAATGCCAATAAACACATTAACCACCATTAGTGCCTAACACAAGGTCAAAGCAGCACAGGGATAAATCCATCCAGACACTTACAGACAGACTTCTTATTACAGCAAGAGAGAAGAAACACCTCTAGCTAAGGCTATTTTTAAACCACAACAAGAAAATATAACACAGGTGCTGGACCATTTCTACACAAAGTGTCACATCACAGTGAGGACAATTAAAATGATTTGATTTCCTGTTGATGCTCTATTTCTGTTTTAAAACAAACACATTTAGGATATTTTAGTGAATTACACAAATGCTAAGAAAGATTCATTTACGTTTATGGCATTCGGCAGAATAGTGTAGGTGGGGGTTTGAACCCCAGTCTACGGCAAAGAAAGCAGAGGTGTTACCACAACACCACACCAACCAAATTCAAAGCAAAGACTAAAACTCCACCAGCCCCAGCAGGACACCCTTTTCATTTCATCCTCCTAAAATCCCAGTTTTACTACATCCTCAGACTTATTACCTACTTCTGTTACTTAAGAATAACAATTTGCACTGTAGTTGCTGAATAGTCAGCCTTGGGATGGTCCTGGCCATTGAAAGGGCTAAGTAGCTGCAGTTACAGCACACTACAAACAAGCTTTTTTTGATCTTATAATCACACTTGCCCTGTGCAGCAGACCACATTTCTGCCCTGCTCTGTGCTACAGCCCCGTGCACAAAGGGGGTCTGTCATATCTGACCATGCACAGGGCCGTCACGTACAAGCCGGTTATGTGACACCATGCAGCTGTCCAGCAGCCCACCAATCAGCAGCATCCTGTCTGTAGGTAACGGTTACTTTCATCAAGTATGTACTATTATAATGCCATAAGGGGGATAGAGGTTTGTAGAGATTTCTACCGGTACTCTAATGAAAAATGTAAACAAAAAATTATGCTTGTTTAACGAATAGACTAATCCATGCGCCTTTGGTGCTGATGTAATGTTACTCAATAGCAAAGTCCATACTAACAATGATAATAGCCACTGATGTCTTGTAAACACTCTTCTACTAGTCTGTCTATGCAACAAGCTCCAAACGAAACTCTGTTATTTACTCAAAGGACAGTGTTCTTGTATCAACCGTTACAGGCAAAACGGAAAAGCAATCAAGTCAGGACTTCCAGTAGAGGATAACTGATCGCCTGCTTTGAATGTGTATGTCTTCATTTCACAATTTCCTGTCCTTCCCATAAGAGGAGTTACAATGAACTGAACCATTGTGAGCACTGGATGAGAAACGCAAGAGAAAGTCTGACTCATGAAGTGGACACTCACCGGCTCTCCATTTCCTCAGAAACAGCAGGGAAAGAATTTTAGGAAACATTTGTAGCACAATTCCTTCAAAAGAACCAAGCATTTTGCAGTGCATTTGGGTAATAAAACACAGAGTACTAGGTCTATACAGCAGAAACAGCACCTACAAGTAAGTGTAGATTATTTTGAAGCAGTGCACACTCCAGAGCCCACTTAGCCAAATCAGAACCATATGCAGCTTACGCTTCAAGTCAACGGATGCCTGACACGTTATAGGCCAACCCATGCAAACTTGGCCTTGGGTACATATTGTAATTCACAGTCATTCACTACAAAGTATTTAATTTTGAAGGTTTTGAGGCTGATGGACACTCACCCCTCGAGGCGAACAAAATAGGGTCACTCCGCATGTTGAAGGCAAAAGCATCTAATAGTGGTGTGGCCCACTGCTGCCGAGCTTCATTAAAATCCCACCAGCAGCAGGCAGCACAGCCACGTCTGTATGTGTCTCTCTACACACTCGCTGCACTCTGTGGACCAGCAAACCTCTGCGTCCGTTTCCTCTAAAAAGCCTTTTCCCTGGATCTGTCTCCTCCTCCTCCTACTTCTCCCTCTCTTTCTTTTCTTCCTTCCACTTCAAGCCTGTTGCTCAAACACAGTGGATGTTTGTTTGCTGGTGTTTGCAGGCTTTCTCGATTCTGATGCTCTGCCAACTGATCTGACCTTCTTTACAGCGCAGACTGCAATGAGAGTTCAGCAAAGTCTCTCACTTTCTTCCCCTCGGCTCGTTATGTAGGCACTGCTGTATGAAAAGTGAGACCTCCCCCCTCCCCCTTTCTTTTCTCCGCCCTGCAGCCGCTCTACTCATGTTCCAGATGCTGTGTGAGTGTGCTTGTCTTTGTATCTTATCAAGACAAAAATGGCCTGACTGATTGGGAAAATTAAAGGAAAGCAGGGGTGATATACAACGTCAGAACCAGTAAGATGGTATTTAAATTGTTAAGTGCTTTTAAAGAAAGCTACATGTAGCTTATTACATGTAAGTGCAAGTTAGTAGTTAAAAAGTTATTACATTACAAGTACAAGGTTAGTGACCACTCTGCATTTACTTAAGCTCCTGCTACAATGGTGATTGTTTAATCATATCATATCATTTCAACATATCAAAGTTCATATCAAAATTTCCAATATTTAGTGTGTTTGTCTTTTATCTTTACAATTGTTTCCATTCTTTTTGGGAAGATTAGCTTTGAACTTTTCAAACTGCAAGGATACCTTTGTTCACTTTCATCTCCAAAGTTCAGTCTTAGACGTTGGGTTAATTTTCTGCTTCCCTCAATCCAAGTGATCCCAAACCCATTCATTCTGGACGCGGGTGGTCAGCCCATTGTTCTGTGAACACCAGCAACTTCTTTGTTTAATTTGCAAATTTTCTTCATTCCTTTTTTAGGTTTATTTTCTTTTTCTCAGTAACAGCTTCTGGACAGCTACACATTCTTTCACACTCATAGTGCTTAATTGTCTTCTCACAGTTTAAGAATGGACAGAAACACCTGTGGATCTGAAGTGGAGTGGAGCTTGTCTCTCATGAGATAATGTACTGTTTTTACTTTCAGTACTGTTTATCTGATAGTTCATACAATACAGCTAGTGGTTTATAATACTGCTTATATTTAAACAGCAAAAACTGTTAATTCATTAAAATAACTTCAAACTACACAGCTGATAGCCTGCTGCAAAGCAAATAAAGTGTGCTGGTGCTCATTAACAGCAGTAAACCGCACAGTTCTAGGAATTCTAAGGAACTTGACTCAAATTCAGAGTGAGAGAACAAACAGAACAAAGCCTTAGCCAAGGCAGATATGGTTCAAAAATAAATGCCTGAGTGTAAACCGAGATCTCACAGCTCATTGCACCTAGGATATGTAGTTCATTTCTAACTGTGATAAGGTTACATAGTGTGCCCTAATGTCATGTGATTATAATCAGTGATGGAGCTCTAATAATTCTTCTCTTATGATTCATTCACTTATTTAATCTGAAGTAACATGCACTCATCATCTGCTTTATTAGAAACACCTGTCTTGTACCTTCATTCATCGCTCACATTTTGAGCTCCACAAACATTTTAGCTCTGCTATCAATGTGTACATATATAAGCTGAGGGCCATCTGTTGTACCATTTTGTCAGCTTCCTTCAACTGTATTCAGCATTGGTCAGTTTTTGACCTCAGGTCTGCCAATGACCAGATATGATGGATCATTCTCAACGGTGACTCAGACATGGCAGTGTGTCTTTGCGAGTGTGTCAGACACAGCAGCGTTACTGGAGTTTTTACACACATCAGTGTCACTGCTAGGTTCAAAGTGGTTCATCACCCAAAAATATCCAGCCAAGAGTGGTTCTGTGGTAAGAAGCTTGCTTTATTTAAATCGCCCTAAGATTGTGTTATTGTATTGTTATATGGGGTTGATAAGAGGAGGATGGGTTCCCCTTCAGGGTCTTGGTTCCTCTCCAGGGTCCTTGCCAGTTGCAGTCACACAACAGACTGTGAGAAAGATGTGTTGGGTTGGTAGAGGTTGGGTTGGTTTAGCCAGTTGGGACTAACAGTTGATCAGATTGGGGTGGATGCTGATATTTGCCAGGTACAATCAGCAATTCCTTCAAATGGAAAATCCACTGATAACAAATACTGCCAGCATTACAAATGTTTAAAACACCAGTTTATCTCACCATGATGTTTAGCAACAACATAAAGCTCTGAAAAACTGTTTCTATGATAATTCTTCTTTGTTAGTGTGTGAGAGTGGATCTGGGTCTTTAATTAATTTAGCATTACTAGTCGGGCCAGATTGGCTTGGGTCAGGTCTTAAAGAAGCAGGTACAGGTCGGGTTTAGGCTTATTAATATTAGGTAATTCTTTTACAGTGCTTTATGTTCTAAATATTACCCAGGTAAGTATTAGGTACAAACTCCAAAGTACTAGATAATTTATTTTGGGTAACATCTACAATGTATCTACATTACACCGAAATGCCCAACAGTTTCTAGTATTAACTGGGTAAATGTGTTATATAAGCTCCAGAGTGATGTGTAATTATGTTTGGTTAAAAGCAGGTAGTTCTATGATGTAAACAAAACTGTACACTAATAAAGTAGAAAGAGACACAGCATAACAGCTACAACCTGTTGAACTTCAAAACTTCCAAAATTATCTAGTACTTTGGATTCAGACCCAACACTTACCTGGTTATAATTCCTACAACTTTGGGTCCTGTACAAAAAAGCCATTATCCAATTTCATGCCCATGCAGACCTCTAGCATCAATTAAAGGCTGTTAATCAGATTGGGTCACATTTGTGTGAAACTCTAGAGCTGTGGTGTGCTGCTTAAAATGTGATGAAAGAACAGCAGGACTGCTGAACTCTACAGATGTGTTGACAAGAAGTGGAGCTATTGTAAAGAAGCGTGCACAGACAACTTGGACACTGTGCTTATGCATGTCGTACTTGAAGAACAGAGTAAACGCATGTGTCATTGTGGCCGAGTGAACTTGTGTATCGGCAGTACACGGCCTCTCTGTGGTGCAAAAAAATCTGTGTGCATTGACATAATTCTGGAGAGAAAATCAGTTTAGAAACAGAGACATCAGCTCCACCCAGGGACTGCTGCAAGCCAGAGAAGTGTCAGTGCATGAGGAGGGCCAGTGGTTTCCAAGCTAATGCTTGAGTTCCTCAGCTTCCCAGCAGAGGATTCGTCTCTTTTGCACTCTCTGCCACTCAGCAGTTCCAACAAGAGTCACCTAGAATCCTCTACAGCAAATGAAGGGTTTTTGAAATGAGAGTCAGATATACAATACTGTGCCAATGTTTTAGGCACCTGAGAAAATGAGAATTAAAAAGCTTTTCTTTAGGGCAGTAAGAGTTTATTTGCTCAGGTAAACACTAACATCAGCACAAATAAAATAATATTAAGACAATAATGAGAGATCTTTATGTAAGACCGTGTATTCATTTATCCATTTCCAGACCTCACCTCAAGGAAGCCTAGTATTAATTGTAGTATGGCATCCAATGCTTGGTTTGGCTAATCAATCCTTCATTATGTTGAATCAAGTGTGCTGGTGCCTGAAACAAATAAACCAACGCCATTGCTTAGAGCATCAAGGAGAAATTGGGAACATATGGCTCCTTTTTTTGTGTTTGTTTGCATCTATTATAATAATTTTATATTATAATAATATAATATAATAATTTTATAATTATAATAATTTTACAAAGAAAAACACACTTATTGCCAAGATGAAGCTCAAAAATGTAGATACATTCTGGCCTTCATAACATCATAACGGTTTAAACTACAGACATCATACACATATCAGATCATTCTGCAGACTCGGCCCTAACTAGCTAGCTAGCACGTCAATTATCATCCATGAGTAATTCAGCTTGGAAAATCACCCAAATCCTGATATTTTTACTGGATTTACAAAATCCTGGATATTTTTGGCCTTCATATTCCAACAAGGGGTTAAAACAGTGACATAATTCACACATCAGATCACTCATCAAACTCTGCCCTCACCATCGAGAGTGATTTCATCCATCTGTGATCATCTATCAGCCAGCAATCCAGCTCCAAAATCACTCTAACATCCCACAACTACAGCTATAAACACAGCCAGATCACAGTAAAACCTGCTATTAAGCTCGCTTTAGCCTTCATATGCCAAGAAACGGTTAAACAATGTTTCTAGGTACCTAAAACTATGTACGTAAACATTGTAAGGTTTGGCCATGCAGACCACATATATTCAAACTAAGCTGCAAGAAGCTCAATTTGAAATTCATCATGGTTGCGATGTTACAGCAATGAACACATTTACATACGACCACCCACATTGCAGTCAGTCTGTAGAGTTATTACAGCAGAAAATGTGAGGAAAAAATCATTAAATGTTCTTTTCCTGGCTGTCAAATGTGCCATTGTAGCTTTCCAAAACACCCAGACACCTAAAAGATGCAGTTTATTTTTTCCAATCTCACTGAGTACTTAGTCTGAACTTAACAGCTCAGAGAAGAAAGTATGTTTCTAAAAATGACTTGATTCACCTCAACTATTATTGCCACTGATTCATTAAAAATGGTACTCATTCCAAAAATGAACTCTCACTATTCTTATCAACTGAACTGCCTTAACTGTATTTGACTAACACAATTAGTCATCTTTGTTAAGACTGTGAGTTGCTCTAAAATAAAAGACGAATTCATCCTTTCAAAAAGCCCAAAGGAATAGAGTGTGAGGTGGGGAGAGCTCCATATTTGCATTGTCAGACGTTACTGGATTCCTAAAGAAAACAAGCACAGCACAAAACCTTTTTCACTTCCTTAACTTGGTAGATTCAATTAAGACACATGATTCAGGTTGTGCACAACACCAGCCTTGTTTCTCATGAGCTGAGAAAAAGAATGGCCAGAGAATCAGGTCACATTGCTGCACTAAACTAAATCCACAGGGTCACTGTAACCCTCACAATAACGTGGATTCATGAGAGAAGACCACATACCATCAACCAAAGACAAAGAAAGGGGTGTGTAGCACAGAGAAACTGCTTCTAAACATGACACTCTCCAGCTGTGTCAAGAAAAGAAACGTCAAATATGTGCTCAGGACAGTCATTCAGACCTCAGACGGTACACATGGACTTAGACCAGAGGAGAGCAAAGAGAGAGAAACACATCTGAAATAGGAACAAAGAAAGAAAAGCAACCACGTCAGAGAGAGCTCTAATGTTTTTCTTTTTTTACTGTGGGTTTCTAGGCTGTTTAAATGAACCAGATTCTTCAAAATTTCTGCATAATTAAAGATGTAAACAAAGTCATTTAGACTAGTTTGATGCAGAGTGCTCTATTCTAGAGGACTGTGTTATATGATAAAACAGTCCCTGTAATCATTTATTGACCTTTAACCCCTACTGTATTATTATCACCATCACATATAAAAACTCAGAAGACACATGCGGGATCACTGGTCATTTTGGATAGTAAAGAAAAAGGCAGTTTGGCAATTTGCCAACCCTGTTTCCTTTCGCCTCCATTGTGAAAAATCAGTAAGATTCTCTACAATGTTCCATGTCACATCAAACCACTTTAAAATACTTAGTTTACATCTCAACCATTGAATTATACAGAAAATTAGAAAAAATGGTGGAATTCCCCTTCTTTAACCATGCCACATTATCGACTCACCAATGCCTGAGACAAAGGAACAGAGGAATGCCGAGAGACATTGAGAGAGGGAGAGAGGGAGAAAGAGAGAGAGAGAGAGAGAGAGAGAGAGAGAGAGAGAGAGAGAGAGAGAGAAGGGGGGGGCGTGTTGACTGTCACTATCTCTCTCTGCTCTGTCTGTGGTATTTCAGATGAGATTTTTGAAAACACTGAATAACTCTGTGACCTTGACCAGACCTCACACCACCTGCACGGGATTGGAGGAGGGTGGGCTCATGTTGAAGCAGAGGGGGCCGAGGGAGGGTCAGTTTTACACAAACTCCGCTCAAATGAAGCGTTAAGGCCTGCAGCCGCTGCCTCACACTCTCATGGTTCACCCACATTTTTATGGTCAAAGTCTGTTTGGGCCTGGCTCAAGTTTGTGAACTTGAGATACACTAATCTTCTTTCTTTTCAGTTTTATGAGAATAAGATTCAATGACTCTTGTGTCCTCTGTGTTGTGTGTACTTAAAGATTTACTGCTGGCACAGAGTAAGGACATGTTCCTAATATCTAAGCATGTGTCTTGTCAAATTTATAGAAGGAGTTGGTTTCATGGATTAAAAATGTGATTGAGGTAGACCTTATTAAAAAACTGTCATTAGAAATCAATTGCTTCTCAGAAATATTACTGCAAACAAAGTATTTGAAGTGAAGAATTCTGAAGAATTCTTTCAGCTACACTGTACGTTTGGAGTTTTTGGAACTAATTACTACCCAATTTTTTTATTTTGATCTAACTAGATCTTCTGTTCAGTGTACAGTGGTCCTAAGCCATTGCCTACATTTGTATTTGTTACCAGGCTGTCATGATTTTTTAATCTATTTCTCCACTAGCTGGAACACTTTTATTCAGACAATCACACCACTTTCTGCTCTTGTGTCTCCTTATGTGAACAGCTGTGGCGGGGCTTCAAACTCACAACGTCCTGATGTTGGGGTCAATTATTAGACAGCTGCATCACAATTGACCATGTTACTTCTAAAGATGAAAAAAACATATATACATTTTTTAACAGTGTATTCAACATCTAGGGACATGAATTCTGAGCAACTTCAGGTGCTCCTAAGTGGTGCAAGGGACCAAGACATCACTCCAACAGGAGACTGTGAGTTTGAACCCCAGCAATGCCGCAGCCATCCTTAAGTGGATACCTAAGAGGAGAAAATGTGTGATGGAAAAAGTCCCAGCTGATAGGGAAATTGAGTAAAAAAAACAAAAAAAAGCTATATAGTTGATATATAGTTATCAGATGCAGAACTAAAAAAATAAATAAACATTTTGACTAAAATAAGAAGTCTGAGTTGGATGAACTCTAGTGTGATATCTCAAGAAAAGCTGTGTAATCAGTTACCTTATAATTTCAAGATGAGCTGATTTTCCTTGCTAACAGTGCAAAGTTTGTGGGACGGTTTGTAAAACACACAGAAAAACAGAAAGCAGTGATTAGTAAATTCTGTTTGACTTGTATTACAACAAAAAACAACATAAAAATGGTAAAAAACAATAAAAACATGAAAACTGTACAAAAAACATAATATTTAATGTTCTATCTTATCTTACAAACATCATTGGTTTAATAAATACAGGCTCCTTCCAAATTTAATGAATGTTCGAAAAAGTGTTACTTCACATTTCCTATAACAGCACTTAATAATTGTTTGGGGACTGAAGACAAACTGAAGACAAACTCCAGTACAGGGCCTTTGTTGTTGTATTTTGAGCTTAATAATGCACCTTATGTCAAAGGGGCTCCTTTTACATCTAAGCATAACTATATCACTTGTTTTATAATGTTCCTAGTCTTAAATGGACCCTGTCGCAACTTTTTGGAACGTGTTGCAGGCATGAATTTCAGAACTGACATATATTTACAGAAAGAGCAAGGCTGACAAGATAAAACAATGTCTTTGAACTGTTTTCATTCAAATACAGGCCATTGCAAATTTCTAAATCACAGCTTTCTGTTTTTTATTAGCATCTCACAGACTGTCCCAACTTTTTTGCAATGGGGTTTGTACCTCTCCACCATAAATTAATTTGAAATAATAACTTTTAGCCCAAAACCATAATTGAAAACTACCATAAAACAAACTTTAAGCCATCAGGCCACATATTTGTAACCTTTTAATGTAATAGCACTTTGTGAGGAAGCTTTTAGAGAATACTTTGAACATCTGTTTCCTATCACCAACACTGAGACTTGGTAAAGTTTTAGAGAGGTACATTTCATCACATTTCATGTAACCACTCTAAATGACTGTGGTTATATCTTAATGGTTAAATTCTGCTGAAAAACACTGCTGTTGGGCTCTTCTCTAGTAGTGATGAGGTGAGGATGGCAGCTCTAGGAGAGAATGTTCCCCGTAGTTTTCTTGACAGAGAGTAATTGGAGATATCATATCATATGCCTTATCAGGGCTCAATTATTATCACATTTTGATCAATTTGGTTGGCAACTTTTGTTACAATTTAGATTTGAAATATAACTGTGCTCACTGACAATGGTTTTCTGAAGTGTTCCTGAGCCCATGTGGGAATATCCGTTACAAAATGATGTCGGTTTTTAATGCAGTGCCACCTGAGGGATCGAAGGTCACGGGCATTCAATGTTGATTTTCTGCCTTGCTGCTTACTGGCTTCTCTGAATCTTTTGATGATATTATGGACTGTAGATGATGAAATCCCTAAATTCCTTGCAATTGCACATTGAGAAACGTTGTTCTTAAACTACTGGACTATTTGCTCACACAGTTGTTCACAAAGTGGTGAACCTCGCCCCATCCTTGCTTGTGAATGACTGAGCCTTTCAGGGATGCTCCACTTTACACCCAATCATGACACTCACCTGTTTTCAATTAACCTGTTCACCTGTGGAATGTCCCAAACAGGTGTTTTTTGAGCATTCCTCAAATTTCCCAGTCTTTTGTTGCCCCTGTCCCAACCTCTTTGGAATGTGTTGCAGGCATCAAATTCAAAATGAGTGAATATTTGGAAAAAAAACAATAAAGTTTATCCCTTTGAACATTAAATATATTGTCTTTGTAGTGTATTCAATTGAATATAGGTTAAAAAGGATTTGCAAATCATTGTATTCTGTTTTTATGTATGTTTTACACAACGTCCCAACTTCATTGGAATGGGGGTTGTATTATTATCATTGTTTCCAGTGTATGTCACTGAAATTCTATGTCTGATCCGCATTCCTCTATACATATTTCAGCAAAATAGCTCAGTAATTCTGAAGATATTTAAGCAGAAAGAAGAAGGACTATTGTAATTGTTGTGAGCATCTGATCACCAAATGCAATGCAATGACAAAGTGATCTTTGATGTGGAAAATATTATTAAACAAGTCTCAAATGGAAAATGAATTCACGTAATTTTAAGAAATGGGAGAGACATCTTCCCTCGCCTCCTGCACCCCAGACTTTGAGCCATTCCATTGACAAAAACAATAGCCCAGTCTTAGAAATCAGCACTACCAAGAAACAAATCATAAACAGAGGGGCTGGAATGCTGATACCTGTTCTGGGTTCTTTCTGAAAAGTCTTTCTGTAGTCTAAGGAACAGGTCAGCAGTTGTTAATCAAGGACTTTCAGATACCACACACTGCACAATACTATTGACAAAATGCTACATATTCTCCACATGTGCTTAATTAAGACACAATGCATACATAATCATACACTCTGTAGGATTATCTTTCACTGCCAGGAAGCATTTATCATACTGGAACCTTCAGGATTTGGAACAGAAAGTTACTAACGAGAGCCATCCTTCCTCATGGTGCTGACCTGGTGAGCTTCATCATCATATTCATCATAATCATCATCATCATCACAAGACTGTTTAGACTAGGTTAATTCCATATAACCCATTTACATTCTTAAGGTAGCACATTTCATCAAATTTTACTGAATCATGATGTTGGTCAGTCAAACAATTACAGAAGAGACATTATAAAAACTTTATGTCAGTATGAATGTTGACATCATTACTTCTGTTGTAGCCAAGACCATTAGAGGAGAGTCAGAGTCAAGACCGAGATCTGAGCATAGTTGGACTAGTTGAGTCCAGTTGTGTCTGTGATAAATAAAAAGTTAAAAAAAGTTAGCTTCATAATCAAATGCTTTGTTCTACCTTAAATGGCCCTGCCTGAACCTAACTGCTGCACCATCTAAAATGGAATGGATGTTTGAATAAGATGCTGGTGAATAAGTAGCCAGCTTCAATCTTCTACTTCCGCGCAGGTACAGTCGGGTTTGGGTCTCTATTTTGGCTTGATTTGGTGCTATTTGGGCTTGATCGGGTTATGCTTCAAGGTCATAGGTACATGTCGGGTTCAGCTTTCAATTTCATGCCCAAGTAGACCCTATTAACAATCAACAGACTTAATTTTGAACTATATTCATTGTATTGCTATGTTTGTAGTTACAAGTTTCTAACTACAAATATATCAAATGAGTTAACCTGCCCAATTATTGGCTTTTCCATGAAGTGTGTCATAATTAATTTGTATTGAAATACAATGAGTGCAATTAATAATTGCAAATAGTTCCGCTTACAATAACTTCAAAGATCATTTTGGTCATTAATGTGCTTTGCTATATGGCGGTGATGTAAAGGCTCTGGGCTAATGTTGCACAATTTGACACCAGGACTGACTTCATGGAGCTCTGTAGCACATATGGAAGAGCGGCAGTATATAGGCCTGGATAACATCCAGAAAACTCAGTTCTGGAAGGAAGGAGGGAAGAGAGAAAGTATGGAGCATACAAAACTAGGTCAGGACTAGCGCATGCATGACAGCAATTCAACACACATTTCTCTCATGTAAGACATTGGCTGTGTGTCAGGACGTGTTTGGGTTGGGTCACTTAGACAGGATCCCCTCCTCTTTAAACATGCAGACACACAATAACCTCATGAACCCCAATAAAGTATGACAAAGAACAGTTCAACGACAGTTCCGATAGACTTAAGTGGTTAGGCGGATTCTCTCCCTACACATCAAAGCCATATGCACAGCCACAATCAAGCGCAGTTATGCCAATTTATCAATGAAGAGCATACGGGCATACATTGAAAACACCTGCAAGCAGACTCACTCCCACGTAGCTGAAGTCATATATACACACGCATACATGCACACAAACCAAAAACTGAAACAATGACTTGTCAGACACAGTGGAAACTCAAATGAATGGCTGTGTGACAGCTTCCTCTCACACTGTGTACCTCAGTACCTCAGAGCAGCTCCCTCGTTTTCTCTCTACCATTTCCTCTCTTTTACAATCCAGCCATCCAATTCACCCATCCATCCATTTCTTTTCCTTTCTTTTTACTCCTCTTGTCATGCTAACGGTTCTATGTCCACGCCCAAGCAGCAGGCACAGCCTCATCAGTACCAGCTGCTCACAGCCGCAGACGGGCAGCGAGGAAGGCGTCTCAGCAGGATCATCAGTCAATACACACACACATGCAGGTTTGTTTTTGTATAGTTTCAGGATGTGTGGGACACAAGACCTTACAGCATTATAATAATGTAATAATATGCCCCATATTTAATAAGAGTTTGAAATATTGGAATAAATTACAACGTCATAACTTATGCACAGACCATATTTATGCTCTATTTTCCCACATGTTTCTTTCTGCAAATAAACAGTAATAAGTACCAATATGTATTAATAATATGTCCAATTTATTACTGCTGTCCAAAAAAAAAAAAGTATCCCCATTACTATCTCTACATCATATGAATACTGCAGCTATCCTTGATATTGTGTGAAAATTTCATTGTGTGATGACCGAACCAATAGAAATGCCCCATAATTACTTCGAATGAAATCACTTTATGCTAACTTACATTAAAAGTTATGAAAAGTTTCGTCCTATTAAATTTGGAGATACATGGAAATACCTATATGTAGGAATAATAATAATACAGAAATGTTTTCTTACAAAGTCAGGACATCTTTGTCTTGAAAATGTATGAAAACAAACTCAGGCACACACACAGGCCCACTCCACCATCTGGCTGGGCAGTAGCGGTGGCCTCACAGTCTGTTATGACTCCAGTCAGCTGGGAGGGGGCAGGGCAGTGAGAAGGAAGGGAGTGGGGCAAAAACACAATTAAGAAAGCAATCTGCCCTCATACAAGATGCATAAGCTCAAAAGCAGGAATCTTCCATCTCTCACTCATCCTTCCCCAAACATCCACAAACAGCACTCATTTCCTCTGACATGGCTGTTCTCTGTGGAATGACTGAGACTGGAGGCTGAAGCTCTGAGTAGGTCCAGGCTGATCTCTATCATGCATAGTCCTCAAATTACAGACTGCAGGGACTTATGTGGTGACCTTACATACAATTTCTACACAATGATTCATCGAGTGTGTCAAAACAGCAGTTATATGGCAATAAACTCCACTTCAGAGTGTGTGATTACATTATCTGCTCATTAAAGAAAGCAAAGCTTAAATAAAAGGCTACACATGACACCTACACACAACCTTCCCACACACTGCACAATGACATCCCTGAACCTAGACTAGCGCAGTGACCTCTGTACAGAGCAGTTCTGGGGAAAACTTCCACTTTTGAAACACTTACACAGTCCTAACACACACACACACACACACACACACACACACACTTACGCAGGACACTTGCAACAACACACCTGGGAGGATACTATATTTCTGTGGACGGAAATAGCAAAGTTCATGCACAGTCATCAGTAACCCACCAGGGTTCTGCAAGAGGGCAGTTAGCCACCAGGGGGTTATGAAAGAGAACCTATCACAATACAGCCAGAAAGGAAAACGGGGGCTGGGGGGATTAGAGGGTATAAGAGAGGCAAAAGTTCATGCAGAGCTGTCAGCAACCCATTGATATATATTTACATTTACATGCATTTAACCTATAACATGTCCCGTAAATTCTAAATACCAAGCAGTGAAAGCGAGAGTGAAAGAGTAAAGAATAGGGTGTCAGAAACAATGGATAGTGCTGGTCCTGAAATCTGAGCCACGGTTGTAGCCATTGTAAAATATTTGATATTCACACATATACATGGGCTAAAGGTATCTACAATAAATGTGGCTATATGTTCATGATTATATGATAATATGCAAAAGTTCGTAAAATGACAGGAACATCATGGATGACGTAAGCTGCTTTCACACTGAACACAGAAAATTAACTTCAAACATTATTTTCAATGAGTCGTTCGACGCAGTCTGCCAGGGCAGACCTGGGGTCATATAAAGTTCAAATGTTTTCAACTTTTGCGCCACACTTTGGCCTAGTCTTAGCATGGCCTATAGGAAAGCAGTAGGTGTGTCTGGTAGTTCACTCACACATGGACGAAATGCTAGTTTTATCGCAGATCACCAACATTTGCACACAACCAGCGAGTGCTGCGCATACTGTGAGCATCTTGAAAGTTCTTGTCCTCGTTCAGCAGTCCATTACTCTGAAAAACTACTGATCTTGGTAAACTGTTTACTGTAATTAATTTAATAATAAGTTATTCAGGGAATATTTGAGTGTTTTCTGTATTTTATTATATTGTATGTGACTACTTTATAAAAACAATAAGGCACTCCAGGCCACGCATTTCAGCAATTTTACCATAGATAAGGAGGATTTCAGGCACACCCCTTTTGCCTTACTTCATTATAGTCAATTATACTCATATTTAATCCAGTATATGTTTATTTTCTTGGCCAAAATAAAATACCCGGGATAAGAGTCTTTTGATTGTTTTTATTGTCTCCACTTCTCTACTGTGCAATTAGTTCTTGAAGTCATATTTACACTGCTGTCGCTTCACAGCAAGAAGGGCCTGGATTCGATTTCCCGGCCAGGCAACCAGAGTCCTTTCTGTGTAGAGTTTGCATGTTCTCCCTTCCGTGGGTTTCCTTCACATACTCTGGTTTCCTCCAACAGTCCAAAGACATGCCCCTAGGTGTGAGTGAATATGTATGTCTGTCTGTCTGCCCTGCGATGAACTCAGTGGGGACCTGTCCGCGGTGTGCCCTTCCTTCTGCCCGATGGCAGCTGGGATAGGCTCCAGCTCCCCCGGCGACCCAGTAGGAGAAGCGGCTTAGAAGGTGTGTGTGTGTGTGTGTGTACTAAAGCAACAGAAATAAACTGAATTGTAGTGATCTTTATTTATGATTTTATGATACACTAAATAGTAATCAAATCAAGGCATGAGATTTACAAATAGGGAGTTGCTTCTGTTCTGACCATTAGCTCATCCATCTCTACAGTGACCCTAACATCCATAATATTCATGTAGCTTAGGTTTGGACATAATTACAGTTAAAACTAAGGATACTTCAGCAAACAGCTGAAAAAAAGAGATATTCAAAGGAACATTTGCAGAGCTTCAACAGTTAGCGTGCTAAGTGACAAAAAAAAACAAATAGAGGAGCCATCCACACGATGAGTGAAAAAAGAGGGAGAGAGGGAGGAGAGGGAGGAATATGAGGGTAGGAGGAGGAGAGTTTCATGATAACCAATGAGTGTGGGTGGAAATAATGCTGATGTTCCTCTTTCACACAAACACACACTCTCTCTCTCTCTCTCTCTCTCTCTCTCTCTCTCACACACACACACACACACACACACACACACACACACACACACACACACACACACACACATTGACAGCTCGTCCCTGTCACCCCTCCTTGGTGCAGGAAGAGCCTTTACTGGCTGACTGATGGTCTTACTGGGTTCACTGTCTCTCTTCTTTGGGTTGGGTATGTAAGCATGTGCTCACATGCCTGTGTGTGTGTTTGCAAGTATGATTGTGATACGCCAAAAACAAGTTATAAACATTGCAGGCTCTGTAGAGTCACAGGCCTGCGATGGACTGGCGACCTGTCCAGGGTGTATCCTGCCTTGCCCGATGACAGCTGTGATAGGCTCCAGCACCACCCCTTGACCCTGAGGGAGAAGCGGCTTAGAAAATGTTTGTGTGTGTGTGTGTGTTTGTGTGTGTGTAGAGTCATATCCAGACGTTTACTGTATGCGGCTTGCAGTGAAATTCCCATGTGTGCGAGCATATCTGTGATCCAAAGCAGAAACTTGTCAGAGTGTTTTTAAAAAAGCCAAAATCCTCCCGATGACCTTCAAGCAAACAGCATGCTTTAAAAACTGAATGACCAGTCCAAATCGTTTGCTTAAAACTAATTTTGGCAAAATTTTAACATTTGCACTGAGCCGCTGTCCAAGATGCAAAATGTCACACCAACACAACCATCTTCAAAACACATACACAGCGGATGTGGACATCTTCGGAGCTTTCTTTGGATGGAATGTACCATCATAGTTGTAGCGTCGCAGATGAAATCAGACGCTTGCGGTAAAATGAACAAGGTACTTTATTAAAAAAGACGTACTCCGAGCTCGTAGTCATAAAGGGCAGGGGTCAAAACCAAACAATCCAAAGGGCAAGACACAAGATCAAAGTCCAAAGAACAGTCCAAAAGGGCAGAACACGGAGATATTACCACAGGCACATAATCCGAAGGGAACAGCAAAAGAAGTAATCGGTAAACAGGCAAACGGTCAGAAATGATCAGGCATATATACAATAAAACCGCTCAGTATATCGACAAACGATACAATACTTCGCACCGATCCTATTCTAAGCCGGTGAATGGAGTGTGCAGACAGGTCAGAGGTGGCAGGAGACATGTGAATTCCCAGAGGAGTCTGGGGAATGGAGTCCAAGTGAGTATCAGAGCCCGAGGGATGCGTGACAATAGTAGTCAACATAGCATGACATCATCCGCAAGACCTGCAATATCTTTCATAGTATAGATACAGTTTTGGGTATGAAAGTTGAAACTTGACTGGGCAATGCTGGGATTGCTGGAAAGAAATGTACATATAATAATCGATGCTGTAGCAAGAATGTCTTGGATCTCCAGAGCGATGAAGAACAAAATGTTTTTATCTGTTACTATAACTTAAAAAAACGTGATCATACAAGATTGTCAAGGTTGGAAATTAGAACGAGAGTTAGATTTAGATTTTGGTTTGAAGTAGAATAAGTCATATGTTTAAGGTCAGTTTTAGGTTTTGGCTTGAGGTTAAGGTAAGGGTTAGAGTGAGTGTTAAAGGAACGGTTTGGCAAAAAAAATCTAATTCACACGTTTTTTTTCACTAACCCCAGGTGTAGTCGACTGGCTGAGACATGTTTGGAGTCCAAATTTTGTTTCTTAAGTTTAGCAGTAAGGCCACCATTGCTAACGAACACCAGAAGTCAAAAGATTCCCAACTAGCCCAAAGCATTTCGGTACATCATACATCACCAAAACCAATCCACTGGCTCAAATCTGTTCCAGGTCATCAATAAGGTTGTGCACAGCTGTCAATGTAGAGGACATGTAACTTACTGTCAACGGTGTGAGCATTTACTGAACAGTTATATTACAGCCTCCTGAAAAAGGTGGTTCTTTAGGGGTTCTTTAGTAAAGAAAAGGGTTCTGTATAGAGCCAGGAACATTCAAAGAACCATTTGAATGATTAAAGGGTTTCTTTACATGGTATAATGTTCTTCAGATTGATGGAGAATGTACTGTATATGGTTCTATATAGAACATTTTGAAAAGGGTTCTATATGACACACTTGTAACAAGAGAACAACCCTTCTGGTTTCTGTAAAAAAGTACACAATGCAAAGAACCATTTTATCATGCAAAGTTTTCTTTAAGTGTTCAAGATTCTATATAGAACATTAGAAGAACAATCTTTTTTAAATATGTAGATTATAAAAGTGTAACCAAATTAGTTATTAAGCAATTCTGGACCATTTCTCTTGGTTCACTGGTCATGAAATGTTCACTCAATGGAAATGACAGCTGGCATTTTTGCCTGACATAAAATATAATAACACAAAAAAATTAATTGACAGAAACCGTAAAGAGGTTCTTTTCATAAAGATTAAAACCTAGTGGATCAGGAGGAGCAGTGTGTGTGTGTGTGTGTGTGTGTGTGTGTGTGTGTGTGTGTGTGTTGTAGCACAGTTAGCCCAGTGTGCAAGCTCACTCCTCAGGACAAAGACAACAGTGTTATTCCCCCCTACCCAATTGGCAGATTTGAGTAGTGGAGAACTGGTAGAATGTTCACCTTTCGAAGTGGCAGCTCACCAGCGCATTTTGAGTCCAACATCATCATATATGTGTGTGAGAATTTTAACTGCTGTGGTTTTATGGAGAGCAGGAGTCGGACCTTCCAGACAGACGTTTCTAGAATGTTCCTTAGGGATCATAGACTAAAGCCCTGGCCCAGTTTTAAACAGCTCCACACCCTATTGAGCCTAAAGGAAAACAAGACCAAAACAGTCCACAAGCTGCCAGGCTAGATCTATGACTGTTTTCTGAACACAACTAAGATTTTTAGCATGTGATTGAAGTGCATACACACACACACCCAAAACCCACCACGGTACATCTGAAGCATGTAGCTCAGAGGCAGAACTTCAAAGCTTCACGCACTCCATAAACCCGCCCTCATTCAAAACTCAGAAAGCGCAAAGAACAACATGTGATATCATCTAAAGGAAACATTTTATACCTCAGATATACTGATTTCTACAGCAAACACAATAAACTCTTCAATCAGCTCCCTCTCTTTTTTGGCTCTGTCCAAATATTAGGCGAGGTGATTTACATAAATAAGCCAATCAGGAATTCAAGACATTTGGGAAATGTTTCCAGTGAAAAAGTGGTCTGGCAAATCCAGCCGCCGCAAATCCAGTCCGCACTGAGGAGCACAACAGCTTCTTTATGGTTAAGGAAGCATCTTCCAGCCTGAGGTAGACTCTGTAGGATCGTGTATATGTGTGTAAGCTGTTTGTGTCAGTTTCAGCCACAAATAGGACACATCCTGCATGTGTTATGTAGGAATTTGGCACACAGGCCTAAATACTTGATTTATGCACCATGTGTGTGGAAAATGCAGAATGGGTTTCTCTACATCACATACACAGTACAGTTTAAATGGCAATTATGTCCAAGTTCTTAGGGAAGGGGAACGTCAACGGAAAATAAGCAAAATAAATGAGAAACTGGGACCCCAAACAACTACGCAGGTCCTGGTAGACCACTGAAACGGTCACCATCAGATAAACAGTCCTTGAACCTTTCATCTTTGAGAGAGAGGAGAAAATCAAGCTCCACTCTTACGTCAGATCTGAAAAAATCTACAAGATGTTCTGTCCATCCTTCTATTGTGAGAAGAAAACACAATACTATGAGTCTGAAGGGGTGTGTAGCTGTCAAGACAAGAACCAGAAGACTAAAATTGGTCATTTCAGCGCAGGACGGTTTTATGGACTATGCATTTGCATGAGTGTCTCAAAGCTGTGCTACTGAGAGACTTCCTTTAAGAATTACTGCAGACACAGCACCACGGGCCCCAAACATGTGCTGAATATTTACCCCCAGAATAAAAATGTTTAAACTCTCAGGATTAGATATATGTAAGTAAATGATGTGATTGAAACATGCATGCAGTGCATGTTATTCACAAATTCCATGATTTCAGTACGCCAAAGTGAAAGAACTTGTAGAATGCTGTCGGGAAACATAGCTCATTTATACTGATATCTCTTCATCGTCCTGCACACCATGAATGCACAGTTAGTAGGCATTCCTGTATAGTTTTGCCTGATGATATTGGGAGTTTTAGTAGATTGCACTATTGATTAATTTCAGAAGCATTGTGTGCACTGCGGCTGCACCTACTTTTGGTCTGTCTGCACTCGCACATATAATTTGTTCATGTCAGTTGAGCTTCAGACCTTCAAGCTTCAAGGAAACATCCACTTCAAAAATTACCTTAATACATGCCTCCTGTTCAGATATCATGAATACTTCACAATGAATCAACCAACAGAAATGGGACACAATTATTTGCAATTACAATTACAATAAATCTCTGTACATTAAACTGCACTGAAAGTTAAGACTGCTTTTCAGATGTAAAATAAAAGCAAAAAGTATTGGATACAAAAACAGAGCTATCAAATTCACTCAAATCTGTAACCTCCACCCCACAAACATATTTTGGCACTAAGCATTTTACCTCGCCCTAAAGCGATTATGCTGCTGTCATTAACATCTCACACACCAAAAATAAGTATTTTTTTTACACTCATGGAGGGTAAACAGGGTTAAAATACCAAGAGGAGAAAGAGGTGTGTGCGGAATTGCAGGCATGCAGTGCTGAAATATGAAGAGTCTGTTTGAAAGAAGAGCCTGGCACCAAAAAAGTAAAGAGAGAGAAAAAAAGACAGGAGAAGGGAGAGATATGAAAAGAGAGATGCCTCAGGCCTCAAATACCTGGCCTTAGACTCACACCTGCACGGATAGCAACTCACAACACAGCTGGAGCATGTTTTCAGGAAAGCAAGATTTAAAAGATGGGCATAAAAATGATAGCAGCAATAGCTCACCTTAAAAGAACAATAACAGAGAAATGAAAAAATGCGAAGAGGAGAAAGACAGAGAAAGAGAAACGGATAGTCAGTAGTAGTTATGTAAAGAGAGCAGTTCACTGTTACAGCTTGTTAATGATGGCAGTACAGGTCAAATTATATGCTGCATCAATATACAGCAACAGTATATATATAATAACACAAGCACGGAAAAAATAATACTGACACTCATGAATTACATACCAACAGTGTGCCCTTTTACACTGATACAAACAAAATATACATAGAAATTGCTATAAGCATTAATAATTCAATAATATTTACTATATTAAGCAACTCATTGTACAACTTGCCATGAAATTCTTACTTTTATGTTGTTTCCCCCTTTAACAAATACAATGGGAATACAATAACAATAAATAAAGACAGGTATCACATGCAGTTAATAGATAATTACTCTGTGCATGTCTGTTATCTGCATATGTTACCTGCACCAGCATCTGTTAGCTATCAAGAGCTTTTACAGGAACTGTGTAACGAAGGGCACAGTGGCGAACACTTTAAGCCAGGACGTCAGATGTTACACACACAAATGCATCACTCTATCTAAATCCATCCCTACCTGTGATGTGTCTACAGTTTCAACAACTGCTCTTATTGCCATTTCTCTTTCCTGGCATGTTTATGGGCAGTAACTATTTACATTTACTCAGTTAAAGCAATTTCAGTAAGGTTTTGATGTGATTATTTTAACTTTTATACCCTTCACTAATTCCACTTTTTCATTCATATTAGGTGACTAATTCCTTTTTTCGGGTTTCATTCTGTTCTGTTGATTCAGCACCTGAACTTCAGACTGATTTGTGATTTGACACCCGTCTGACTGGGGAGTGTATTGTGGCATTTTCTCTACATACGATCTGCATGTAGTTTTTCTGAAGTTTGTTAACTTGTCACAGATTGACGAATAGTCTCACACAAAAAAATACTATCAAAAACAAATAATATTAATTTATTATATTAGATTATTATTATATAATATTAATAACTCATATACTACACTGCACCACTGCACCAAATCCAATTAAAGAGGAATAATTATGCTCTTTTTTATGAGTGAAACACACAGTTGGTCCATGTTCTTAAATCCACAATATGCTCTGAAAAGCATATTGTGATGTAACTTATCACAATAATGATAAATATCATTATATTGCCCATCCCTACTCTTACTGACTAGCTTCAGTGTTTTGTTTTAGAACAAAGGAATCTTAAAAGAGAAGAGTGCAGCTGAAGTTCTATAAGGAACTCAATACCTGAGCAGTTCTTAGGCCTCATACTTTTTTATTAACACCTTTTTTGTTAGGCTTCTTTTTTCTTGAGTTATTGCTTCATTCATCAAGTTACAATACTATATACAATACTACAGTAATGCAATACTAACACAACACTACAATATTTGAGTGTGTCTTTAAGCAACTCTACCTATCTCTGTAATTATGAAATAAAAGTAAAAATCTCGTCTTTCAATCTATCTCAGGCTTTCTCCTTCTCTGACTCTTGTGCTCTTTGTCTCTCTCGCTGTCTTCTCTCTGACTCTCTTTGTCTTTCCTTCACTCTCTCCCTCTCTCTTCTCTCTCTCATTTGGGTTGAAGTGAGGCAATCCCAATTTAAAAAATGACAATTGTGATATTATCAGATGCCTAGTGAGCTCTGAAATCAGACAAATTAAAATTGCTATATTTATATTATATTATTATATATTGCTGTTGATTAGAGTTAGAAATAATTAAGAAAACATAAGTAGGAGAGAGAGAGAGCAAAGCAATAGAGAGACAGAGAGAGAGAGAGACAGACAGAGACAGAAAAAAGCCTGAAGCATCCATCATTTCAGACAGTGACTCACAGGCCTTTAGTTCACCAGGCTTTAACACAAACAGCTCACAGCCAACACACACACACACACACACACACACACACACACACACACACACACACACACACACACACACACACACAGACAAACACACACGCATGCCAAAGGCTCTGTCTGCATGTGAAATCCTAATGGAGCTGCATGGCCCTGTACCACCGACCCCCCCATCCCCCAGCCCAAAACCTTGTTTTACTACAATGGGATTTCTGCTGAAATCTGACTGCACTTTTCTCATTCTTCCAGTGTTCTTATAGCTCTCTCACATCACATACATACTTTCTGATCCCTTGTTTTTTTTTTTTATGCTTAACTTACAATAACGAGACTCCAGTCCAGTCATGTTGTAGAGGCTGAAAAGGCATGGATGGCTGACAGCTAAAAAGGTGTGACTCCCTCTCCTCTCACATAAACACATAAATACAGACACAGCGTTCAATGCCAATTAAAGCACATTCAAACAGAGGACTCTGATTCATACTCCAGGAACACAATCTCTTTTTAAAATGCATATTTAAATATCACATGTCAAAGAAAGCCATTAGTAAAAGTGTCTTTAGTAACTTCTGCCATCTTACAAGAAACACAATATGTTTTCTTAACCAGAAATTAGTGACACACTGATTCGATATGCAGGATCAGCACTGGCACCTATAACTATAAATGAATTGGATACTATTCAGAAGCCACCAAACTACTTTCAATACTGTACCTTATTCATGATTCTTTTAAAATTGTTACACTGTTATGACTCTTCAAGCACAATATTATTTAAAAATTTGCACAATCTTACATTCAGCCTACAGCACTTTAACTCCACTCATTCACACTGCAGTTATAAGAAGTGTTTCAGCTTCAGATGCTTTTTGAATGAGACATAATACAAGCCAGTCAGAACAAAGCTCTATCTTATATCAGTCTTAAATGCACATTTACAAAAACAGCCTGGATAATTCTAAGGGATAAAGAGAGGTTGAAAATAGTAATATTTTCCTATTTCCTAAATTACTATTGATACACACACCTATACAAATATTAGAAGTGGGCCTCAAGGGAAAAAAGGGCAATTAAGGCTGCCCAGACAGTTATGGAATTATCAAGAATTCTCTGAATTTGATTAATCCCTGATTTCTACCACTATGGCTTTCTGTTCTACTCCAGCACAAAATCAGTTTGCTGTAGTTGCTAAAATGTAAGGTAATTTCATGTTTTTCTTACGTGTTGAATTACAATTTTATTTACACTAGATAACAACACTATTACTCAATCCTTCATTGAATTTATTGCACCATTTTCAAGACACAAGTTAATTGTCTTTTTTTTTTTTCATTTTCCCAAAGCTGTTAAAGTCCTAATATTACTTCAGCCTGCGCTGCATATTTCTGTTTATGTCCTTGTTACCTCAAAACAGTGCCTTAACAGGGCACTGGTATTGGATCAGTACTCTGTGTTGGCTGTACTGTCAGAATTAGTATCGGGATATAAAATGTTGAATCAGTGTATCTCTTCCAGGAATCCCTCCTTTCAGCATCATTGAAAGATCAATTGATCCACAGTATTACCACATAAACAACAGAGGCCAGGGGCTTATTTAGAATTTCAGCAAGAAAGAGACATAGCAGCTGTTCACAGCTGGATCTCTGTTACACACACAAACACACTCACAAACATGCGCACACACACACACACACACACACACACACACACACACACACACACACACACACACACACACACACAAACACACACACAGACAAGAGCCACATTTAGGACTTAAATAAACTGACTGGAGGCTGTGGGAGTCGGTGTGTGTTAGTATATCTTAAGGCAGTGTCTGCTAGACAAAGCCCACAGGAAGACTGTTTGCTAGTAACAAGACACAAAACTACTGAGTATGCTACAAATTTAAAATTCAACAAGAATTGTCTTTATGGAGAAAACATTTCAGTAACACCTTTTAATGACTACCTATGTAGAGACTCCATAACACATAAATTACCACTGAATGAAGTATTTATAAAGGACTACTTGAATATTTATAAACAGCTTATGCCTGGAAGCTTATGCCATCACAAGATGACAAGACTTTTTGAAGTAAATTTAGTCACTTTAGCTTAAGGCTACTTGTGTTACTCCACAAGTTGTCTGTCATCTTGTGAATGCTGTCACTGTAATGGCTATGGCTTTGTAAACAGGTTAGGAAGAAAAAATGTGCCAAGTGTCACAACATAAGCAGGTCATAAATACTCTACTCTTGGTTTTTAATTGTTTTCGTCGATGCTTATTCATGTCATGAAGTCTATAAAGTGTTACTAAACTCATCCACTCTCTGATATACACACAGCCCTGTGCAGTTCTTCAAGATTAAACACACTCAACTAGGGGCAGATGAGACCCGACTTATACACAACTCTAACTGAGGTGGTCTGAGCCCTGGCTGACTGTAGTTTACAGAAATAGAAAACTATCATAATGTCTCAGCACTTGCCAAGCACTAGCTGTAACTGCTTTCAAGGTCAGTTTGTGCAGTTTGAGTTCATAATCAAATTTTGTTGGTTAACATAAATATAATTAAAATATTTTATAATGTACGTCTAATATGCACCTGTATAAGCCATAGAAGATCCAGTATTCTTGTATCATAGACATGGGCTGGACTCTTTACGTTGGTGCACTCTGTACATTATGGTGAGAAGCAGAGCACATGTTAAGCTTATAATATACTGCTTTAAATGTTGTTGTATATTAAAGCTCATGAAGACTGGGATTTTGTGAAGACTAGTAAAAGTTTTAAGATTTCTCTCTTTCCCTCTTTGAGTTAATGCAGCCAATGAGGTATATATGTACGTAAAGTAATACGTACATTTTCACATTATGTTTATACATATGGGTTAGCCTACAGTTAAAATGCCAGTGGAGTTCATATACTAATGTGATGGCATATTTATGTTATCATGAATGTTCAACAAGGTAATTATCTGTATGTTTAACGGCTCCTAGCCTTTGGTTTAATGGATTATGTAAGCTATATTTCTGTTGTGTGATCTGTTTTTTAATGGTTATTTTCTATAAGAATGTTGTTTGCTGTATTGCACTAAACTCACACTAAACTCATTTGTCTATTTATTCATCTTGTCTCACTGCATTTTTGACAGCATGAACATGCATTATTAATGCTTGTAGCTCGATGAATTCCGTGTGTTTGTGATTTAACTAGAGCAATTACACTAGCAGTGGGCAATATGAATTGAAGTTTCTGTCACAATATTTTCCACTATCTTGTAGCAGTGTAACAACATCATTACAATCTAATTCAATGCTCAGCACTGGATTCACGTTTTAATATTTTCAAAATATGTTGAACAAAATTTGAAAGAAGAAAATTTTGTCTCTATCCATGCTGTTCCACAGCTGACTAATAATCATATTGGTGGAGGTTGTTGGCTGTTGCTGGCTGTCTGCAAACTTTGGTCATACAATTGGAATTTGCGCTAGATGTCATAAGTAACAGAAAGCCCATTTTCTACTATATACTGCCACACTTTTCATCATAATATGACAGTTCTATGTTGCAGTGTTATACCCCTATCTGGACAATAACAATATGAAATCATGATATACTACATAAATAAATAAATAGATAAAACAATTGTCAAATTTTAGAAACCTTTCAAGTTTAATGTATTACATATAGGGTTTTTTAAACTGATCAATTGGACCATCAAAAAACAAGGCATTTCAGCTAATGCTTTTCAGCTGCATGCTGCTGTTGTTCACGCAAAAAGGCATGAAAAGATGCTTTTTTTCACAGCAATAAATTACCACAACATTAACTTCCTCCATTGTTTCTTCTGATGATGAGAACATAACTGAGCTGTGCTAGTTTCTATAGGTTAATTACCAAAGTAGCAAGTAGTAGTAGCACTGCCATCTTCAACTCTACACCTGTAGTGCTGTAAAAAGGTGTTGTGATTCTCTGTTGTGATTATTTTTTCCTGGGGTTATGGTAATGACTTGGAAATTGGAAATTTTAATGATTTAGCTACAATGGCATTGTCTTATTGGATGTCATTAACCTCGTAATACTTAACTGGTCCTTCCCCACCCAAAATCAAACTCTGGCCGTGCCTCTGCGTTGCACCCACTCCACTGGCTTCTTCAAATTCCCTACATGCAGAAGTTTTAGCTGGTGATAAAAGTTGCTAGTGTAGCTACAATTGTAGCTACACAGCAAGACAAAATAACTGTATTTCATGTTTATACCAATACACTCTGCCCAGCACAACTGCACACTTGCAGCAAGCAAGACTAACCATGACTCTTGCTAACTAGAATTATAGACTTTTATCATAGTCTGAAGCCAAACGTAGTTTGTATTTGTTTGTCTACCGATAGTTAAATCTCTCACCAGGATACTCACCAGCAGATTTTCCTTACACCTACACATGCACACACACAAGCTGACTATGTAGGCCCAGATGTCCAATGGTGATGTCATCAAAGCCCACAAGAGTCAATATATTAGGCAGAATCATGCCAGCTACCCGGCTATCTGCTTCCATAAAGATTAAATATCACCAGCGTTCTCCTATAGAACCCAGATTCACTGAAACAAAGAGTTTTTTTTTATCATTCATTCATCATGGGTGCAGTGACAGGGCTCCAGTGTCAGGTTCACCGCAATGCACTGTTCAGCCAAACCAACCGCATGTGGGTTCTTCACAGAATGCCTGAAATGAGGCGTATATGAACATGCTAATGCTTGCTTAGCAGGGCAGCATTCTCTTCCCTGGCCTCCATGACCCTACCTGAACGTGAATAACTCCAGCAGCCTTCTGAGAACAAGCTGTACAATTTATGGTAAAGGAACATGTTCTGCACTGTGCTTTGTTCAACTGTGGTGAGAGAGTTACATATGTGAATGAGGGTGAAAATAACAATAAGCATTTTCAGCTGTCATGACTGATTTTGCATCTGATTCTCCTCACCAGGTCCAGCCCCTTTTCTGCAATGGCTCTCTCCGCTGCACAGTCCTTGGTACCTTTAAAATTGAGCTGTTATATAACCTCATTTAATTATGCAGCACATTTCAGTCCGATGGAGCAGAGTTGGCATATGCAGACTTTGTTTAGCATAAAATACAACTGATTAATCCATCCTTTGCCCACAAATGCAAATAATTTACACATTTTTTACACAACTGCAGCTGTGTATTACAGGTTCCCATAGAGGTGGGCAATATGGCAAAAATGCAACATCCCAATATTGCAAGAGGTTTTCATGATACACGATATGTCACAATATTTCTTGGAACATCTTGTAAGGTCAAACAGACACAGTAGTGCCACATTCAAATGTAACATAACAGAACCAGCCAGACGCTTGCGCTAAAAACAAGTAATGAGGCTTCACTTGTACAGGGTTTGACAAGAATCACAGTCAGTGAACAGGCGTAGATCAATTTCAATAATGGCAAAATACAGAAAAAGTCTAACATAACAAAGAAGTGATCAGGCAACCAAATTCAAAAAGTCAGAAAATCCAGAAACACAGTCAGAACACAATGTGACAAAACAGCATACAGGAACCGCTTAGTAGCTCTACTAGGAGAAACAATACCTCACAAAGTATACTGTCTAAAGTCCGGACTTATAAACTAAACTCAACTAAGGCTAGTCAGATGACACACAGAGCAGGTGGAACCGATCACTATTGATAGGTGGATTGCCGAGGTTCTACAGTCACATGATCTCCCAGGGGCTTCTGGGAAATGGAGTGAGTTGGAGCCAGAGGGATGCATGACACAAAAATAGTATCAAAAACTATTAATACAATGATTTGTATTCAGCATTTTACACTACATCAAATTATAACAGAGTAATTAGGATGTCTTTGTCATCAAACATGCACTTGGGAAGGATTTAAAATTTTTTTTTATTTTTACAGTTTCCACCCAGTAGTTAGGACTACCCCAATCACACGATACTGCCTAGCATAGGCTAGCACAAGCTTCCTCCGAGTCCTGTGAAGCCAGCCATCGCATCTTTTTGAATGGCTACTAATGCAACACCATTGGACAGCTGAACATGATCGGTGGAGAACGCTAACCACCGGTTCTGTTACATAAGCTATCAGATGTCTGCACTAGCAAGCATTGTCCTGAGTGATGGGGGGAGGGTGGTGGGCATCCTATCCACCCAGAGAGTGAAAGGCCAACTCTCTTGTCTTGGACTCCCAGCCATGGATGGCTGTAGCATCACAGAGGAACCAACTTACAATGTATTTATGATAGAGCCAACACTTAGACAGCTGCGCCACTTGGATGATTCCAGTATACCAGTACAATAAATAATATTATATTACCCATTCAGAGTTTCCCATTATGTTTAATAGGAGTTTTGCTATTGATTTTTTGCTACAAAAACACACATGGACAGAACGTTCAATATAATTTACTATGAACATAATTTCAGTTAGCTAGTCAAACAACCTCCTTGGTTCACTTTCAAAGACAACAACACTGCATGGCATAGTCTTGATCCTCTATGCCTGAATGTATGGACTTTAATTGTTTGCTCCTGCTCCAGAGAGATCGCCTGCTGGGTAAAGGAAGCAAGACTGCCTAATTTAGGAGATGTACCATAAAATCCAGCAAATTCACTGTGTTTAAAGCCCAATAAAAACCAAGACAACAAACCAAAAACATTTTGAAATGACTTTCATGTAACAGGAGATCAATTTGCAAACAGACAGCAGCGGATATACTTATTACTGTAAGTGATTTTGTTTATATCTAAAACTTCCAAATCTTTATCTACACATTTTAGGCCTGAGATTATTCCATGTGGTGGATATGCCACCATTGGTCATTGTAGACCTTAACTAAACCTTCATATGGCCCACCAGCCTAAGGTTGGTGGTATTGTGGTTTCTGAGAGTAAGACTGCTGTTCACCAGCATTTCACTTTAATCTCAATAAAACAGAAACATCTGTACAGGGGCATTTATCTTAAATCAAAAATGACTCTGATATATAAATGTATGCCATTCACATTCTTTGCAAAAGGAGTCTTGAGAAGCTGGGACACACCCTTCACTGGCTATCGTTCAAAGAGGCTTCTCTTCTTTGTCTGAGCTTTGTCCAAACTCTTATCTGTGTTTTTCCAAAAGAGATCATATTCCTGGGCTGGTTGTATTTGGCCTGCACCAATGGATTCTTTCTGATTGTATGACCTGGTTTGACGATTGTGAGCAGGTCAGGCTAATAGGACATGAGAGACAGGGTGGTGTCTCAGTGAATTTGTGCTTCAATCCTCTGGTGTCACTACAGTCCAAAATCAATCAGTTGGCTATAAACAGGATGTCAGTTTAGGCCTGTTCCATTGTTAACTGCTCGTGGGAGAAAAACATGGATTGAACTGGATCTCAAAAACATCCTCACTGAACTTCAACATGCATATAAACATAGAGCAAGCCCAAACATCCAGCACAAAAATAAGAACTTCCTGTAGGGGACAATGGTAAGGTGAGCATACAAGGAGGTAATAGGTCAAAGCTAATGCATAGATAGATAGATAGAAAGATAGATAGATTGAGACTAGATAGATAGACTTTGGGAGCCTGTAATATACAGTGAATGGGTCTCTATGGGTTTATTTTTCATCCTATTAAACACACCCACCCACACACAAAACATTAATCCAACTCACGGCCAATTATAAGCGCCTCCCCGTGTCCACTGTATTAGATTAATTGGATTTGTTCTAAATAATTTCTTCCCACGTTGCCCTTCCTCTGGGTTTTTAAAGGGTGTCCACCCTCCCCCTCCAGGATTATCCTTCTCTCTGCCCTGGGGTGGGGTAGAGGGGGTGGATAGGGGGGTCTCGCCTCACCAGCTGATCCCACCGGTTCAGCCACGAGATCAACCCCGGTGCCCTACGGTTCCTTTGTGCTTTGAAAGCTGTAGCTGAGCTTTACACAGAGCCGTTTCACCGTCTGACTGAGAGCACGTCGCGACTGCTTGAATGAGCAACCAGTGAACAATAGCAGTCCAACTCATCAAGAGTTCAGCACACGAAATCAGGTTAAACCCGGCTGTCCGGACATGCTGAATTAAACTACTGAGAGGTTTCAGCTTGGAAAGGCGTACAGAGATGCACCTCTACAGCCAAAAGCCACAAACCCACTGCACTGCCAACAATGGACGTTTGCTCTGAGATTTCTCCGCTGTGAAAGGTGCAGACGAAGAAGCCCCGCTTACCTTTACTGCTGTTTTCTGTCATCTTTGTGCTCCTCGCTGAGGGACTGATAAAGGCTGAGCCGGATGAACGTCCAGTCACTGATGAATGTCCACCGCAGCTCCTTCCAGCACCCAGCGAGACACAGCGCTGATGAAGGGGGCGCGTACCAGACTGTCAAACAACGGGGAGACTGACAACTCAAGCAGCCAATCAGACGACGGGCCACGTTGACACGCGACCAATAGCAGTAGGCTGGAGGCGTGGCCTCATCGCTTTATAAGACTCGCTTTATAAGATTCTTTCAAGATATGAGCACATAAGGGAGAGCGTTCACTTGGACTGCAAACATCTATCTATCTATCTATCTATCTATCTGTCTGTCTGTCTGTCTGTCTGTCTGTCTGTCTGTCTAGAGGCTAGTGGTAAGACGTGGGACGGTGTGGAGTGTGCCTTTGAAAAGCTGGTAGAGCAGATCTTACAGACTTCAGGGCTGTGGGAGAGTGCACCTGTCCTGACCTGCATCTATCTCCAACCATCCATTCATCAACTCATCTTTCTTTTTCTGTTTGTGTTCTCCATGTGTATTCTTTCCATCTATTTATCCATCTGTCACATCTATCCACCATCCGTATATCATCTATAAATTCTCCAAGTGTTCATCCATCCATCCGTTCATCCATCAACTCATGTATTATACATTCACCCATCTATCTATCTATCTATCTATCTATCTATCTATCTATCTATCTATCTATCTATCTACCCTTACAAGCAAAGTATGCAAAAACATTTTTTTACAATTGCAACATTTCATGTGATCACAGTTTACATGATCACACATTTGATAAAAATGTTTAATATGTGTGCAAAAAACATGTTTTATTCACATAGGAAATGTGACTTTTCTGTAAGGGCATCTATCTATCTCCATCTTTTGTTCAGATAAGCACTGCTGTAATAAACTAGCTGAAATAAACAAGGATAAACTAGCTGAATGAAACATTTATTGAAAGATGAACATCAGTACTTTTTGCAAACCAGCAAAGCAAATGAAGGGAAAAAGCCATTAAGGCTTAGTAACAGTATAATTTTAAACCTTCACAATTCCCCAAATCTACAACTTTTGCTCAGCCACAACTACATCAAAATGACAGCATTGGCCTAGATTTGTATCTGAGGATATGCAGCTGTTAATTCATACACAGCACAAAAAAACAAACAAATAAACAAAAAAGTCAAACAAACAAAATTTTACTGATTGGCAACTCTGTCTTTTTTGTATTACATTCAACATGTTTCGCAAAACAAATAAGCAGAAAAAAGTCTCAAACTTACAAATAAAAAACATAGTTTGGCTAAACTTATTCACTCCAAGGTATGAACCATAATCAGCAATGTGGCTGCACTGGTTTTAGTGTTGCCTTTAAAATTCCCTGATCATAGCTCATTTAGGCCACTCTCCAATATCTCACTTTCACACACTCTGATAGACATTTTTTATTACATGAAGTTTTCTATCACAAAAACAAAATAAAATTGCTGATTACATCACTGGATGGTTGAATTCAAAAGCAAACCAGGGTATCATAAAACACAGACTCAACCAAAGCAAGCAGATCTATGAGCTGATCAGCTTTGGGTCAAGCCCAGTTCTGATTTTCACTGTTTTTTCAAGGAGAGAACAACAATGAAGCAGCCTGAAGATCTGTACTTGACTTATCTTACGTGATCGACCGACGCGTTCCCAGAGACGGATGCTGACATACATACACATACACACACAAACACAAGCGTCTACAGCTGTTCAAATAAGACTAAAGCACAATTTCCATGCAACCCAACCCAGCATGGTCCATTGGAGAAGCCTTCTGGTTATGCATGCGTATGCATGTGCAAACAAATATACTAAAAATGAGAAATATGTCTGACCATGAGTGGAAAACTTTGGCATGATTGGCAAAGCCCAGATCTGCCTGCATGAAAAATGTTCACATATAAGCTGCTTATGCACATTCAACAGGAACGTTAAGAAATGCAATGGATAGTGTATTGCCTTGTTGTGCAATAAAATATATTAAAACATAAAGATTTCACGATATAGAACATGATATAGAAGTTATGTATGAAGATATTCAATAAATGAGACACTAAATGTGCCTATAGAACTTTTACCTTATACATCTGGTTTTAACAGGTTAGAATTCAAGAAAGGAATAAAATTGTGTCTTTTTTCATTTTAAAAGAAAACACTGGTGAGTCAGGTTGGTCTGTAGTACTCTCTAGTATCTGATAAGATTCCACAGTACCTGAACTGGTACTGCAGCTTTAGATGGGCTGTTTTTAATTAAACTACAATCTTGCATCACATTTACAACATTCATGGGACTAAATGTACAAATGCTTTTAGTCCATGTTACATTTGGTTGCAATTGCAATTTCCAAAACATAACGAATGACTGGAAAATGAAGTTCATCTTCATGTTCACACATTAAAATGTGACAAAGGCTGCAGTAAATCAGGTTCACAATGCAAAGCAAAACCAAACCACCCATGTATGTGGAGATACTGGAGTACTCAATATGACTAATATAATTCCACCCGTACACAGTGCAAGCCAACAAAGCGGCACTGCAACTGCTCCAGGTATTTATATATTATTTGCACACACATTTATTCAGAACCAGAGAAAACAAAACTCAACTGTATTTGGTTTTCAGTGAAGCATCACTGAATCACATGCGTTACAAGTGCTGCGTAGGTTAGCGCGGCTAAATGCTACAACCTTGGCATGTCTCCATGCTAAAGTCAATGCTGCAGTCATACGCAAACTGTGATAAAGTGTTTCATGAGCTTTGCAGGAGACAGAAGTAGAGTAGAAAAATAAGTTTTAAGTGCATTATATGTTATATGTGTTAAATGTAATCAAAAAGGCTACAGTGTGGCCATAACATTTGATAATATGAATCTGATATTTATGCCTTTAAATAATAAGGGATATTAATGCACAAAAAATCATATTTAGCTTATTGATTCACCATGATTTTGATGCAAACTCCATTTGAAATCTCACAGTGAGGACACTCCAAAATAAGACACGCAAAAGCAACAGGCTGAGACATGTTCCAACTGTTAGCAAAGGGAGCGATGGCAAGGCAGGCAGAAAGAACGCAGTATAAGGTGCACTGTTGAGTTGACCTAAGCGTGGTTGACCTGTTGCTCTGGCTGGCCAAGGCCGAGTCTTTGGCTCATTCATGCTGAAGCCCCAGAGGAGTGAATGAGCTTCCAGCGAGCTCCAAATAGCACGATAAGTATCACACACCAAGCTGTAACTTTGTCATGTGTTAAGGAAGCAGAGGAAGAGAGGGGCAAGCAAAAACGAATGAAGGACAACAGACAGTTTAGAGGAGAAACGGACTGAAGAAGAAGATATCTGACGCAGACATATAAAGATAAACCACTGTAAAAGGTGATTCATTAAATTTAAACACTGTAAAAATGGTTTTATAATATTTTTAAAGTAGGTTAACCTGGCTGCCTCAAAATGATTTTAGTTTGCTCTTGGATCAACAGGCCAGCAGGTGTAAAACGGTGATGTCCCACCAATTTTTGATTAAGTCTGCTTGTTTTACAAATTAATAAATAAATTAAATGTATAACCATACATCAAAACCAATAAAAACCTTGATTTGAGCTGAGTGGCTTTGTTTTTAGTGAGAGATGCACAAAGTACTGTGCATTATATATTTATGTCACCACACTAGGTGAAAGTTATTTAAGTTGACATCAGCAGAAACAGTTCTAACTGCTACCATGCAAAGCCAGAATTTCATGTTATTCAGAAAATATTGCCAGCCACAATGAATGAGAAATTGTCACCTTAGTATTTGAAGTTCAAAGACCTCAAACAAGTTAACAAGGTCACATTCTCTTGTATCTTGTGTATTTTGTGGCATAACACGGCCAAGAATCACCTACTTTTACTGGAAAGGGCCATTTGACTGGCATGTAAGATAACCAATCACAGTCCACTGTTTTAGCATGATGTGTAGCAGAAGGCAATTTTCCAAGCAAAGCCGCAGCAAAAACAAATGCATCTGCAAATTGAGACCACCTTACAGCCATATTACTTACCTCTTTAAGTTAACAACAAATCCTTTTTTACAGTGCATAACTCAAATGTGTACATACTGAAGATTCCACACCAATAAAGCATATTACATGAACACAATTAATGCCAAACATAGGAAAACTGAAACAATTGTGTTGTAATATATTATATTCATGTGGCAATGATGTACACATTTCAATCAAATAAATTCAATGCTTTTTTCATTAGAGCAAACAAAGAACCTCAACATTCTGACAAAAGCAGAACACACAGAAGCAAATCACTAGCATACACACAAACACAGATAAGACAGGCATGGTTTCCAACGGTATAAAAACATAGAGAAAGTGGCTTATATTCTGAAGCCCAGAATGCAGGTATCACAAAGATAAGCAAGAAACAGACAGCCCAAGAGAGAAGCAGAGGTGTATAGAGTCCATATTCTTTCCTCCCTCCCTGTTTGAACAACATTCAGACACGTATAGTGTTGCACTTTTACACAAAGCTAGGTGGCTAACACTGTGGCTGCAAAAGTGACAGCGTCCTGCACGTTCCTCTCTTCTTCAGCGTGAGATGAGATGACAGCAAGTATGCAGCAGAATGGAAGTGCATATATAATTTCATTCTTTCCCTCATCTCTCCATATACGCAGGCCAGATGAGTAGAGCAGTTCGCCGGGGGATTTTAGAACAAGCGTGCTTTTTTCTTCAAGTCGTTTCGCTTCCACAAAGCCAAGCGGTCAAACTGTTCAATGGTCATCCCAAAAACCTGGAAGAACTCTTCTGGTGACAAATGCCTCTGAAAGTGAGAGAGAGTTACATTTCAGGTGGCTGCTAAGACTATATCAAAATCACAACCAAGAATTTCTTACACTTTATACTACAAAGCTTTCTTAATGTGAACTTTACATCTAGATACTGTCATATCTAAACCCTGCAAATTCATTTGAAAACACAAGGTGCTCTTTACATTGTGTATTTTATGATGAATAGACCAACAGACATGGTGTAAAATTACTTAATTTAACATATTTTTACAATAAAGTATTTTTGAAGCTAAAACTCTGGTTCCTTTTCATATAAAGGTATAAATATGTAGATGGTTTTGTTATAATATTAAAAATAAAAGTGCTAAAAAAGGGTTATTTGGTGTGGTGAACCACTTTTAGTTCCTTAAACACCTTAGTGGGTGGTTCTTTAGAAAACCTTTGTTGCACATGTATGAATGTAAGTAAAAACCTTTTTAAAGAATCTCCACACACAGGTTAGAGGATGAATTAAAAGTTATGAAAGCCATTACAGCAGCAGTACCGCTGTTGAACACCTAAAACAACACGCTGTCAAAGGGCTAATCAAACCCTAATCACAACCAATCTAGGGAAAAGCCCACTGTCTCTAACTGTGTAGTGTTTGCTCTAGTAACATCTGCATGCAGTGAGTCTCATCCTGGATTAAAGAACGGAAGTGATGACATAGTAATAAGAGCAATAATTATAACCGTATATCCCTACTTAAACCACTGAGTTATCACAGCCATGTAGGGCCTTTCTGTGTGTAAAGAATGGCGGAGCGCTTAGGGCACGGCTTCAGGCTTACAGGGCGTGAGCTCGATTTGAGGCATTCCACTGTGGATTTGCATAAATCTTTATTAGCTCAGACCTATTTGTGTGCAGTAGAATAACGCATGCAGATGCGCGTGGCTTTTATGGTCCTCTAGAAAGACGAAACTGCTGAAATCACCAGTCTTTTGTAATACATTATATTGCTGGAGTGTTGCAAGCATCTCCCAGGAGAGGCTGACTCTACTCCCTTACACACAATGAAAATAAATTGTGCAATAAAGGCCCATCCTGTCCACACTAGCACAGGCTTTTGAGCACACAAGTGAGTACAAACACACAGACAACTGTACGCCACAGACATTCCAAGCACAGAGTTAGAGTGCAGGGCTGATAAAAGCTAATAATTCAGTCTGAGGTTACAGAGAGTCAGCCACATCCCCTTTTTCCCCCAGTCCCATTCACTGATAACACTGTCATAACATCCTGAAAAAACTCAGGAAATATTGTGGATAACTGTGGGGAATATAACCGCTGATGTCCAGCAGAGGCCAACCATCAACACACACATTCACACACACACACACACACACACACACACACACACACACACACACACACACACACACACACACACACTAAAGTTTTTTTTTTATATCATCAGATAATGTCTGATAATATATGTCAGATATGTATGTAACTATCTATATACAATAGTATTACCCAGCATGCATTATATTCACTTAACAGCCTATGTGTGATAATAATGTCCCATATACACGTATACATGTCCGTGCACGTATACACATAGGTCATATGTATGTATGTTTACCCTGTTGTTCTGTGGTTTATATAGTCAGGACATTTTTTTCTCTAAATAAGTATAAAAAGAAAAGCAACACACACACATATACATGCACCCACACATCATCACACATAACCTTCCACTACAGTTAGAGCCAAAAAGGGCTGATTTCTGCCTCACTGTGACCCAGATACACATTAATGTGGAAAAAATATAATTCAGTGTTCTACAGCTACTATAATAATTCCACAGATCCCTGGGCCTCAGAACTGGACAAGCACTTGGGCTAATCAACAATTTGGATGAAAGAAATGGCATAATATCCAGAACATAGTGAGAGAACTCAAAGATGAAAAATATAGCTGGTTTATTTTGGTGATGCTGACAAGAGACCTTATCAATTGCTAAACATTTATAATCTTAACAGAGGTAAACAATTAAAGCAGATATCAATCAGATCCCAATGATGGAGAGATACTGAGAGCAAGAAAGATATTTAGTATGTATTCCCTCGGGGTCCACTTATGATAGTTTTGTAGGTATATTTACCAAAAATGGCCATAATTCAATTTTACATGAACATTTTCCAACCTTTCTTTGGCTACATTTACATCACAAGCCTCATTACTCAATTACAGTTTTAGTTGAGATCCAATCTTTGATTGGGTCCTGAAACAACTCACATGCACATGAGCTCTGTGTCACATTAAGGCAAAAAACTGTGCCACCTCAGCCTGGTAATATGAAAACAGCCTTTATTTATTAAAATTAAACAAGACTGTTTTTTGTTACAGTACCTTTAAGACATAAATATATTTAAAGGACCTGTGTTCTGATTGGCTGGCCTGTATTGTGACTCATTCAAAAAGCAGTCCAGAATGGAACACTTTATAATTTCAATGTGAATGGATGAAAACTGCTAAACTGCTGTAGACTAACATTTATATGTAAACGCATTGGGTTTCAAGAGAATAAAATTGGCTGTTTTGGGCTGTTTAGTTTCCATATATGGGCCTAAAGAGAGTGAATAGTATGTTTTGAAACATTGGCAATTTTTACATACTACATCAGACTCTTATCTAAACAGTAAGGAAATTTGAGTTTTCCATAATGTGGGCACTTTAAGGATTGAGGGGGTTTCAAAGAGGCGCTACCTCTAGTCTGGTGCGGTCCACATCACGCGGTAGCTTCACTCTGACTCTATGGGTCACAGCCAGCATGTCATATGGGTAAACCTACAAAAAAACACACAGCAAACAGGAACAGAACAGGACAAGGACACAATTTTATAACTATTTTATGCTAAAATGAAGGTAAACATCAACACTGTCATAAGAAAGTCATCACAAAAACTGACAAACTTACCTTATACTCTGAGAAAGGAGACAGAAAAGAGAACAGAGAGACAAACAGGGCAAGAGATACTCGATTTAAGTTCCTCTTTGATGGAATTACAATAGTCTGACAAATGAAGCCTATCAATACAAAAAGTAATGTAGAAATAAATTATAGTAGGTTGTGTTTTTTTAATTTTGGAATATACATATGTATACATATAACAATGTACAGCTGTATGCAAACGTTTGAACACCCCTAGTTCTGCTGATTTTCCAAGAGCAAATACGGTAACCCATCCTCATTGACTCCAAACTTTCAAAAGTTTGGAATAAATGTTTAATAAAATAAACCAGTTTGGTTGCAGGCAAGTGAATTAAATTATTGTAACAAGACAGTACTGTACAACTTAAGCTATAAATTATGTTATAGATAGAATAACTGTTTATTTACCATAATATAAAATAACTGTGTATTTACCCAATTTAATATGTTGTGGGAAAAAAATATAGAGTGTGGCCTGTGTAAAAGTTAAAGTATTTTTATGCTTTACTTTTTTCAGTAGTTCAGTAGTTTTGAAAAAAAAAGAAGAAAGAAAACACAGTAAAATCTCATAGTTTGGTGTGTTCTCTGTACAGGATGTGTTAAATTACTTTTCATTTTAGACATTTTATTTAATATTTCAAAAATTCTGTGATAAATAATACACTACATTTATCCACTTTGAGAATTCATATTTACTTTTAAAATATGATGAATTCTGAATATTAATTTTATTGTAATTAATAGATACAGCTTTCTTAGTAACTGTAGAATGTCCTATAACTCCATTCATCCTTCTGGACACACCTACATTTTTTAATATAAAATCTATAAAATTCTATCTATATCATGATTTATAGCTTAAGTTGAACAGGACTGACCTATTACAATAATTTAATGCACTTGCCTGCAACCAAACTGGTTTATATTATTAAAAACATTGATTCCAAACTTTTGAAAATTAGTGTATTTAATTTAGTCTTGGACAATACTCGACAGAAAATCCACTCAAAGGTTTTTCATAAATACATGTACTACCACTTCAGAGGATACCTGCCTAAGGGTGTCCTTAGAGGCAAAGTAACTGCTAATTTATTTGTAAATTATAAATTTAAACTAATGTCAAAAACAACACACACAAACACAAGTGCATACACACATATTTTACCTCTCATTGCTCCCCAGTTGGAGTCGTGATCATCTTCTCCAAGATCAGCTGCCTAAGATGGGCAGAGAAAAAAAATGAGAGAGAAAATGATATTCAGGCTCTTTCAAAGCCCCCTGTGTGCCAGGAAGGTCTCAGTAAAATTCATCTGTTTGAGCTGCTGATGTTTCTCTTTCATTTCCTGAGGTTAAAGGTTAGAATTTAATGTAAAGAGGGGCTGTAATATTTTGGATTTGAGTTGCTGCTGCATTTACTGACACATATTGCTGTAGGGTCAGCGTTTGTTTCACATACTGCACCTTTGTGTATACTTGGCTGGAGAAAGTGTGAGACGTAACACTGAGGAAGCTTTTAGATCAAATGGAGATGGAGAGATGAAGAGTGAGAGGGAGGCCTGTGTGGGTTCAAGTTTATGTTCAGGTAATGCCTGACTAAACCAATTTGACAATCATTTTCAACATCCAAGATATTAATGAGTACAATCAGATATGTTACTTAGTGACTAGAGCAGGGCGGGTAAAATTTGGCCCAGGAGGACGTTTGATTTGGCCTGCAATAAAGCTACCCTAACCTCACCCCCTCATTTAATTAAAAACTCATTACCCCATTTACTGGTATATTGTTTAGATTTTTTGGCCCTCAGCCCAGCAGAAACATTGCACTGTTCTCAAGAAAAAGCTGAGGCCTATCCCTTTTAGAGCAGTGTTTCCCATAGTTCATCCTTGAATTTCCTTATTCAAACATAATTATTTTAAACATTATTTAAATTTGATTGTCAGGAAGCAGCTTTACAGGACTTCAGGTCCAGGCAACTAATGAACAAATGGCAGCTGTCGGACAAAACTCAGTAAGAGCAAAACACAATGTAATGTTTGTTAATCAATATTTTGACCAGAGGGTAAAAGGTAGCAATATGCAAACAGGATCTCTAGCAGTTTTCTTTTGTTTGCTTTTTTGTATCATTTCAGGCTACCTACATAGTGGTTTGCAGTGAATATCATTTATAAAGCAAAATGTATAAAGCAATAGCTAAATATGTAAGGCTTGATGTATAAAATAAAATTTATTCCATTTACAACACAGTGGTGAAGCATCATTCCCAGCATATGCAACCACATGTCTCCTTTATAGAAACTGTATGTCTTTTACTGGTTCATCTTATAATTACTGACATATTTTAATTCTAAATATTCGTTTATGCCCTTTTAAATGTTAATCTGTGGTTATGCATGTGTCATGAAGTCCTTATGTAGGTTGCCTTCAAATAAAAAGTCACCTTTAATTGTGCTGTAAACATCCTGACCAACCTCAGATGTTCCAGATGAGTTTTTGTGATGAATCAAGGCATTCAAGTGATCTAAAAAATGTAAATAAGTTTGGCCCAAAACAATGCAGGCCAATCACATCATATGTAAAAATATCATTGTAATCTGGTACTTCGTCAATATTATGCTACTCTACTAATAGCATGAGGAGGAAACACTTAAGGAAGCAAGACTCAAAAAGGGAAACCATCATTGACTGGGCCACAACAAATAGCGAAACTGCAGACTGAAGTGAGTTGAGTCAGGCAAGTTCAGAGAAGGAAAAACACAAAAATCCACACAGCCGGGGAAAGAATGCATATACTTAAAATACATGCAAAATACCACCACCTAGTGCACAGAAGCCAAACAGCATCAGACTCACACTGGTTAGATATACTGTACTGGTAACAGATCACACCATTATGATATTAATAGAGATTCATCCTCTTTTGGTACTCTCTAAGCAGACCACGGCTACAACAGATAATCCTCTTTTCCCCTTTAATGATCATGCTCCCATAACCTCTGTCTTTTGTAAGCCAGCCAGATATCAAATCAAAGCAGCGTGTGGATAATTCAGACAGTATGATGACTTACAGTAAACTCACAGACACAATTATTAAGGTCTCCACAGACTAATTCCTCAGACCAACTGAGCTACAGTAAATGAATCATGATCCACATGTGTGATTATCACACTCCGCCCATTCCTCACAGCTGCGACTGTCAAATCAAACCAGAATCAAATGAGATTCCTCATCACTGAGGCAACCAGAGACAGCATACGTGACCACAGCCGTTACACCCAACACAAACAAAGAGAGAGATTGCAGACAGATGTAGAGGTTGAATAGGTGTCACCTCACAGCTACATCAAGAAAACAGTTTTGTGTTTGTGTGACTTCAAGAAGCATGGCTGCAGACTTTGTGAAACATATCTGCAATGCAGTTTACCTTGTAGATGCCGTTTCGCCCATAACCCGGCAGAGAGGCAGACTTATTGTAGGGGAAATCTGGAACAGATAGCACAATAAGCAAATGAATCAGCTATCCTTTAGAGCACAACAGAGGAAAAAAAGTATCTCTAACACAATTATACTGATATATATAGTCAGTTCAGTGTTTAAGCACTTTTTACATTATTTTCAACAGGAGAGACACGACTGGCTACCAGTTTTTATGCACACAGTGTTTTCTATGTGTGTTGTGCAGTTGTCCTTTGTGCGGCGTGGTCAAGTGGCCTACATTATGAGTGCTGACTAATCAGATCAAAATAAAGGCAGGCCTGCAATGACACTTGCACTTCCTAAACCGCTTATGCTCCTGGTTCACAGGTGGTAATTAATAGTAGATTACTATTTAAAAGAGGAAACAATGCTACCAAAACAATAGTAATCTAGCACAGTTGACCAACAGTTACATTGCTGTTGTTTAGTAACAGGGAGATGCAAAGCCAGAATAAGATTTCAAAACATAGTGTGATGCTCAAGAAAATATGACTGTGTTGTGTGTTTCCAGTTTTTCAGCCTTCAGAAAAAGCACAATGTGCTGAAATGTCAGATATCACCAGCGATAACTGAAGTATTTTGTTGATATGAATTATTTCCCACACATAGCTTACTGAAACAAGTACATAATTCTGTAAAAAAAATGTATACTACATTTGTATGTGTAAGTAGAAGAGGAGACATATTATTATGATTGGTGTTGGTCTTTCCTGAACATTTATGGCCTTGTTTTGTGTAAAGAAAGATGTCTTTTTTGCCACATCTTGTGATTTCTTTACAGAAAACTCAAACTGTAGACTCAAAGCAATTATGAATGTAATTAGGTGTGGTCACATAATTTCATTTAAATAGTATAGCAGAACGACAGTGTTAACTTGACTTTGAACGGTTAATTTCTCTGACAGCAGTGTATTTTTTTTGGTTACTCACTGGGCTGAGACATGTCTGTGGGCAGGCTGTGGGTGGAAGTCCTAGGGTCAATGTCTGGTGATTGTCCATCAATCTCACTCTTTAGAATCGTCCAACTAGTTCTAGTCTAAAGAGACATCCAGATATCAGTACGGATGAAAGGAAGGGTTGATGTTTGATAGATATAAGGAGAGAAATGTCATTGAAAAAAACACATTTCCAAGAGATTAGAAAGGAAATGAAATATATGTTGGATGTCTGATGGCAGGATGTAAGAGTGGAAGGAAAATGGATGGATGCATACATGGATGGATGGATGGGTGGATGTGTGCACAAACAGATTGTTTACCTTTCTGTCTGAGTCATCCCCATCTTGCCAAGATGTTCTGGATGCTGTTAGAGTTAAAATATACCCACAGTTCTTATAAAAACCTATACATTTATATTTTTAGAACACAAAAGTAACATGCAAGGTGTTTCACAATGATTTGAAAAAAAATCACCACAGAAAACGTCACCTAAAGAATATAACCCACGCTCATGACTTTCAACAGACATCTAGTAATTATCATTTAATGATGGAAACTCAGTGTTATACCTTGAGAGCCAACAAGCATATTAGGAGAATGACAGGACACATCCAGAACAAAATATACTAAAAACATATATAAGAATACAAACTAAGAAAATTAAAACGATACACATGAAAAAAAACAATTCAAACCACAGAGGAACAGGACAAATCTTACAACAAACACCACACATTGCACAGATGCTGTCCACTGACCAAATTCAGTACAATGAGTTACACACAAAATAAGACACTGTTCAATGCCGAAGTCACATGACAACAATCACACCAGATGCTGTGAACGAGTGGAGGGAGGCATGAAAAAAAGGATAAATAAAACATACATGTCTACTGCTTGTTTCCATGTCAGATGATCATATAGCAGAACCCACAACAACAATGGAAAAACAAAAAAAAAACCTGCTATGTTTCATAGCCATTCATAGCAAGTTGTCATATTATGACTCAAGATTGCAGATTTCAGATATAACAGTGAATTTATTGTCCAAAAAGTCTCAGAAGATGAAGAGATTCACTTTTTTTCCAATAAGTTGTTGCATGTGGTTAGAGATTTGGGTCAATACTGCAAAGTCTGAGATGGAAACCCCAGAACCAAAAGAAAGGGTCAAAAGCCACTGGGTGCCATGGCAACAGGATACCATGATAAATGGCATCGTGCAACAGAGCATGCAAGGAGTCATGGTGATCACACAGATCGGACTGTACCATGCTGTTTGTAGATAGGGGGTTTTCTATAGATATTATCTTTGGCTTTAGTATCTGGAATGGAATACAGAGAGAGCATGACAGAAGCAGAGGTGACAGGGACAGCAAGAAAGAAAGAGAGAAACAAAGAAAGAAATACATCCATGAGTATAGAAGCATGAGTTAGAAGTTACTGGAGGATGGAGTCAGGGCAGCAGGAGAGGGCTGCATAGGCAGAGGCAGAATAGGGTTCTCCAGTGCAGAACATCTGTTGCTGTATCAGATTTGGCTTTTCAGGCTCCTTGTTATGTAGAAATGGTTGTGATTAGCATGCAATAATCAACAGTTTGTGCCTTTGTCTTAGATGGACTTTGATTCGGAACCTGGGCTTTCCAATTGTTACAAATGGACTCCAAATAAGGAATTATCGAGACAATGGTGGTCAACTAATGCCTGTCCAATTAGGCAGCTAAACACTAAGGCAAACAAGGAACTGATTATAAATCTTTCATCCAATTATCATTTATCCCCAAATTAAAGCACCCCAAAGATTATAGCACAGAGAACACCATATAATCACAAAAACCAGAGCCTAGCCAGGAGGAAAATAGGGAGATAAATGGGGCAACTTAAATGTCACCATTGCTTCATCCTTAATAATTGACACAGCATGTTTGTCAAACTGGCCCATTTAAAACATCCTAACCTCACTTTGCTTTTTAACCTCAGCTGCTTCCAAACAACTGCCATAGATTAAATGGAGCGCTCTTTAGGAAAAATGACGCATTTAACGCAACACATGCAGGTCATTTTCAGCGCTGTTTCAGCATCTGCCAGCAATGGAAACAAAAGACTCCATAAAAATGGAAAAAAGAAGGATAAATACAATGGCTGGAAATGTATTAAATCCATGATTAATATGCGTAGTTCACTTTAAATGGGTTCAAGTATGGCTGGCGGTAGGCTATGCAGTGACAGTGACAGCTTTGTTCTGCATATGAACAATACGATTATGAGTGCCTTTGGCTTGCAGCAGCGAACCATAAATGCACAATATCAGTACAAATTATGAAACTTCTGTTCATGAGACATCAGCAATGATGTTGGCAGAAAATGTCCACAGAGTCTCTAGATAAATACTATTACAGTACAACAGGTCTAAAGGGAGTAGCTAGGAGTGGGCAATATGAGGATCTGCTTTCATTACAATGCGATACACATTTCTGAGTACATTGTGGGTTTCAGTAGCACTTAGAACACAGAACAACAGCATGTGTCATGAAAAAGACTTAAACCTGCAGATGACAACAACCTGTGCACAGCAACAGAACAAACTGTATGGAAACAAGAGGCTGATCAGATGGCAGCCCATCATACCATTATATTATTATATGATTCAATATATTTTTAAAAATTTTTATCCTGCTCCTACATAAATAATTAAAACATTTAAGCTAACATTAAAATAAAAAAATGTATGCATAGTTTTTGTAGCCTTCATAGCACCACTGTTTCACTGGTGTATTTTGTACATTTCAATTTCTTTGCCAACCTCACAAAAGCTCAATATCATGGTTAGGGCAGTCAAATAATTACAATAATTGTTTTAAAAATATTTTTAGAAATTAAAGCAGTGTTATAGCTATATAAGCTGACAAAATAACTTTCAGTATATTTATTACCTATTACCTGAAACCAGTTATCAATTTTCATCATTGATATCCAGTGACAGCAACAGTAGCTGCATGTTCCAAACAATGACTCTTTCATTTGCATAGAGTCATTTGCAAACGTTTTGGCACCCCTAGTCAAATGACATGTTTTCCTGACTTTATAAATGAAAATAAGTTCACATTCTCTACAGAGAACACACTTCTGCACATTTAACCGATGTTCATTTTCTGAATTTAACATATTAGGGAACAAAAGTTTTGGCATGTTTAAAGTGTTCACAAACATTTGGAGACAAATGCCATATTTAAGTTTGTTCCTTGTAGAGAATGTGTTTTTGGCCAGGGGTGTTCATACTTGGGCATATGACTGTACATATCATTCATATAGTCAATTGTTTCAGGTCCTCCATGGTTGCAGCTCTTTCACTGTCATTCATACAGCTTGAACATTCTTGTTACAGTGAAGGCTCTCAAGGGAACTAATGTTAAAAGGCATCTGAGAGGGTGACAACTGAGGAATCTATCATAGCAATATATAATGTGTGATCAGCTAAACTTCAGTCTGCACTACTACAGTTGGTCTGAAGGGTCAAATTAGGAAATGTTAAAAGATGTTAAAAGGTTAAAAGAATTAGTAGCATTAATAATTCATCATATTAATGCATTAACTTTGACAGCCCTAATCATGATACATCTCATGATGTTACATTTCTGCCAGATCACCCACCCTTAGGAGTAGCTTGTCAGAGTGCAAAAGCAAGGCAGGCCTACCTGGTATGTGGAAATGCTTAGGTGCAGCCACGTATGTAGAAGATGGAGATTTGCCATCGGAGTAGGTGGAGAGGCTGGGGGTACTGCGGCCACTTTCACTACCTCCAGGGGTGAAGGCAAGAGCAGATAAACGGACAGGGGGTGGGGAGGATGAGAGAGCAGAGTTATGCTGCATTTGTTCTCAAAGCTTTAATAAAGCCACACTTCATGATCCCACAAGCTAAATGTAATGAAGGAGCCACAGAAACACCTGGTTTTATAAGCGTTCTCTGTTTCTGTTGGATCAGCACAGATTAGGTTACATTGGGTCGCATTGACCATAACGTATTGCGGGCATCAAATTCAAAATGAGTGAATATTTGCAAAAACAATAAAGTTTATCCGGTTGAACATTAAATATCTCGTCTTTGTAGTGTATTCAATTGAATATAGGTTGAAAAGGATTTGCAAATCATTGTATTCTGTTTTTATTTATGTTTTACCCAACGTCCCACCTTCATTGGAATTGGGGTTGTAGAAGAATGCAGTGCGACATTCGCAGGCAGGATCATGAAGTAACTAGCACCTTCTAAGCCAAAAGGAGTCATCTACACACATAGATTTTTATTTTACAAATACTTTTCAACAAGCTACAAGGAAAGTTGAAAAGACAGTGAGAGAAAGAGAGAGAGAGGCTTGAAAATATGTGAAAATTGCAGTTGCATGAGCATGAAGAATTAGCTCACTCACAGGCACACTGTGTGCTGTATACTTTTGCACTTCACACACACATGCACACACAAAATAGAAAATGCAGTTAGTAAATGGCCACTCAATCTGAAGAAGAAACTCCTCCGCACATCTGGAGGAGGTCAGCTAGTCCCTGGTACAGCAACCACATACAAATCACAAATGGCAACTGAGGGCAAGCTCTGAGCTCTGTGTGGAGAATGAAGGTTTACTGCTTGAGCTCCAGGCTGCATTAGTCATAAACTTGCTGGGAAAGGATCCTTAAGAGAATTTAAAATTCATTCTTCATAGTCATTGTGAGTGCTGAGCACTGAGACACAGTACTCTTCATGTCTTTTTCACTCTGTACTCTGTAATTCTCTCTGCACAGCCTCAAAACCAGTCCAGCATATTTCTCCTCTGTGGTCTTGATACTTTACTGGCAGTCTGTGATCTCTTCACTTACAATGCATTTCATAAGCTAATGCAACAAACCACAGGAGGCCGTGAGTTACAGTGATTTCACCACAGTTAAGGTGCTGTTAGGCAGTGGACTGTAGGTGCAGAAAGAGATAACAACCAAACAAATCACACTGTCATTCTATGAACAACACAATGGCTATGAGCAAAACAAAGCCCTGATTCCTCAGTAGTATTGTAAGATATCCAAGAGGGTAAATGCACTCACTGGACATGCATGCATTTCCTGAACAGTCAAAGCTGAGTGCAACTGAACTAATTGGACATACAGAAAAGCAAAAATTTGGCAAGTGACTTAGCAATCACCCATGTCATGGAACTATTTAAACAGTGGAACTGTTTGTGATTAAAATGCAACCCACATTTATTTTGCTTGCAATTTTTGTTCTAGTATTTTAAAACTAGCAACTGAGCCATTTAATCCACACTACTGACTAGACTAACTTTATAAAATTAAAATATATAATCAGTGCAACATACCAGTATCAGTCAATGCATATACTATTAGAACCGTCAATACCAATGCCAATAAACACTACTCTATTGATTTATAACAAATACAGCCTTTCTTATATAAGTGAACTTCCACACTGAATATTTGGCTCTAACAAGACAGGTGCTTGATAATACAATAACAAGAATGCCATTAATGTTACAGAATTTATGAATTATAGTTGAAATACAATATGTCATTTGATGTCAATGCAATATTTTCCTTATAAGAACACAATATGTCTAACTACAAATTATATCAGTAAACTGTTTGGGAATTTCACTTGGTACATATTCTCATTCTAAAGATGTAAACAAACAAGATATGCCGTATTCGATAAAAGCTCACTAATGTTAGATTAATTATCTAGTTATAGCCACATGTACACACACAAAAAAATAATAGTAATTAAAGCCTTTTTACCCACTTTATTATTATTTCAGATGACTGTGCATTGCAGAATACAGAGATACACATTTAATTCTTAGTCAATGAGTGCAGTTACTTACAGGTATCAGTCAGTGTTTTTGCTATATGATGAGCAGCAGGTAGTAAATGCATTAGAGTCTTTGCTTTTAACTGTACAGTGCTGCTATTTTTATTATCTATTAGTTTTGTTTCCAATGGCTCAATGTCCACCGCTAAATTTCGTCTTGTTAGTAACAAGCAACCCGCAAGGCACTTTGGTCTACATTCAGCTAATGTAGTGATCTATGATATTCACTAAAAGGATATTGTAGTTCCATGAAAATCACGCTAGAATTCTGTTTTATTCTGTATAATTCTGTTTCGCACACAAAGAGAAAATGGCCAACATATATAACAGTGCCCTAAAATGCAGACAGGGATTCATATCAGTCATAGCTGCCATCTAATTTACTAACCTGCCACATTAATACAATAATTCAATTGACATGTGGGTTTTATATATCATATATTTTTACAACAGCTTTGAGCCAGCTCAGCTAATTCAATTATAGAACTGGAACTATTTATTTTATAATATATAATAAGGGAACAAACTTAGTTAGCTCAGAAACTGTTGAGCAAAAACCGATAATCCAGTTACTGTATGTGGCTACTCACCCAATAAAGGGTCAACTGTAACAAAAACAGAACATACCAAACATGCACAGCTCACTTTCACGCTGTGTTAAAAGGTGGTTAGGCCCAGAATCAAGTGAGGCCAAAGTGTGTGCCATTGCAACTGGCACCCAGACCCCAAATTACAGTTCCTCCACTGTTCCCTTTAATCTACTACTGAGAAGTTCCCTTTCCCTCTCTTTCTTTTTCTCCTGGAAAAACCGCAGAGACAAGATCATAAGTAGCTTTTTTAGGTCTCCCTCCCTTCACATTCAAGAGAAGGAGTGACCCATGACTAGCAAAGTTACTCACAACCTTATAAGTATCAACTTGCCCAAGAAATTCAGACATACGCTTTATATGCTTTATGTGCATCTGGAAAGGCGAGCCCGCACGTATCAAAGTTTACATTTGCGGCTTAACTTGCATTCTTACTGAGTGATCCCTTTCCCAGACCTCCTCAACTGATTACACAGTCCCTCTCTGACCACATTCAAGCATGCTTTAGATGAGGCAATCCACACTCCCCCATAGGCAAAGACTCATAGGCCTGAGCTGGTATTAACTGTAATCGGAAACATCAGCTGGCAAAACATCAAATCAACAGTGATTAAATGAAACAGATCAGTCAACAACAAAAAACGAAGAGGAAAAACAATAAATGACATAAATGTCCAAACAGGCAGCTTTTTTCCACGTCAGGGCAATCCAACATATTTATGTATCACTGCAACATAGCACAACATTGATGAGCACAAATATCACAATTGTACATTAATACATATGTCCACTTTCAACGTTCCCAAGTGTTTGAGTGTGCAATTAAAATCACTGTTAAAATATAAATATATATACATAATATACACAGGATTTCCATGCAACATCACTGAGCATGATGTTAAAACATGAACTCTACAGACACAATGATGGCAAGCAAAAAGAAACTGAATGGTCCAATGGGTGAACCTAGGGGTACACCTACAATTTCACAGAACTGGATCACACTGATAGATGGTAAAAGAGTGGGACCAATGGGTCCAAAGGTTTACCGTAGGGAGGCAAATTGAGGTGCAGGCCTGTCCTAGGTTTACTTTCAGAGACTGGTTCCTGTTTGAATTCTGTCTCAATTCCTGTTTAGGGAAGGTGGGCGAAGGACAAGGTAGTAGTTTCATAACTGATTGATTCTTTTTTTCGTTATTTATCTCTACATAAAGAGAAAACATGAAACTTTACGTAATTCTAGATTTCTACTTCTGATATTTCACATGTATAGCAACTCATTAGTGTTGCAGTTCAGCTGTGACAGCAACAGTTCCATGCATGTTGTGACATTAGTTGGTTTTAGCTAACACACAAGGCCTGCAGGCTGAGTTGTGGTACCTCTAAAGTAAGGGATGTAGTTGTGCTGTTGGAGCATGGCCAAGGTGGTGGGGTTTAAGGGGAGAGCCACACCCCCGCTTCCTGCCTGTGGAGTATTTCTACCCCCACTGGGCAGTGAAGAGGAGTCCCTGGGACTACAGTGGCCACCATACCTGCCCGCAGAGTACACGGGCAACGAGTTGGAACTTCCAGGTTGTGGGGTGTATCTACTGCTCAGATATTGCTCTGTGCAAGGGGATCAACCAGTCAAAGGGGAGAAGGGGAGTAATATGAAGTCAGTGACTGTATTATAAATATTTATATATGGGAAATTACTCTTAATTCCACATTTTCCCTAAACAAGACTTTCTCAGTGCAGAGGTACATTCTTATGACTCATTATATGTTGCATTTCATTGCATCTAAAGATCATCAGTACTGCCTGAAATACACAACACATACTTGCAGAAGGGACATGATGTCAAAGAACTAAAGAAATAATATGAGGAAGCAAGAAACTTCTGAAAACATCTAAAAGTGTTTTCACAGTTAAAAACAATGTGTAAATAAAAAATGTACAATGCTCTTCATGTAAAACAGTGGAAAAAAGAGCATCTAAGACTTAGTTTGTCTCTGTGTGAGTAAGTGTGGGTACCTGGTCTGCTGTATGTTTGGGGTGAGCGAGAGGGGGTGTAGCGGCCATAGCCACCCAAAGAGCTATTGGAGCTGGGGCTTGAGGGTCTCCTCTGACGGGGTGATTTTTCCCCATCTCCCTGGAAAAGACAAAAAAAAAAACCAAAACAAAACAAACCAAAAACAGACAGGAATATGCTATGATGAAATCTAAAATTGACATTATGACAAAAACATAAATTAATAGGTGTCACTACATGTGATCTGGAGACACATAATTGGTTCTGAACCTAGGAGAAAACCAGATAAACTGAAATTAAATATCCATAATATTCTGTCAATCTCATATCATATGACACAATAACTGATCATGGGTCAAAAACTGATCAGTTGTCAATTTTAACACAATCAAGAACAAATGATACAACTGCACTGCACACACAACATGTAAGCACAAGACAAATTTCCCAAAATTAACACAACTGTATTGATGTCCTCACACTGATACAACACTTTAAGAGGCCTGAGAAATGTGTTCCTCATCAGGTCTCCTTTACTGTACCTCTGTTGGAGTAGGGGTGAGCAATTGGGGTGACTGCAAATGAAGAAAGCAAGCGAGTGAGATGAGGTTAGATGCAGTAGGCCTAATGACATTATATATAAACAAAAAAAACAGCTATATTTTATTTTTAAAAATGTATGTGTGTGCACACACAGATGCTACACTTGCAGCACTATCTGTATATTTGTCTGCATATTTTTTTGTGTATCTGAAGAATTAACAGCGATGTCCACTAGGTGGCAGATTAGGACTAAAAAATTCCTGACTGGCAGATGAAAACCTTTTGCTTCTTCTGATTTTGCACATCAAGATGAACCTAACCCATATTTCTGACCACTGCTCTAACAGTTTATGCTGGTACACTTAATTAATTTCTGAGGATGTGCACAACCAAATAATCGCAGAATACAAAGGACATATGTGCGCACACATATGTATATTTTTAAAAATAAATAAATACAAAAACAAAAGTATAACACAGACTTTAGGAGGTGTAAGCATGGGTTACATGAAAAGCATTGGATTTTGCATTCAGGGGGAACATTTTTATTGTTTTGCCATATTCATTTCACAAATGTACTCCATGTGTTGGTTTTCCAACTTTAAACCAAGATCCTGAAAACAATTTCTTAGTGAATGCAATGTTTGACAAAGGGAAGGAATGAATGAACAAATAAATACATTTTAAAAAATCTTTGTTTCTTCGTTTGGCCTATATTTTTAATTCTTTGTATATATAAAATATCATTTTAATTCTTAATTTAGATACATACATTTTTGTTCTCTTCGGTTTGTCTGAAACATGCATGGAACATGTTTGCTCCATGGAGCATGGATGACAAATACAATGTCCTTGCCATGAACATACAATGTTCTGCTTGCTTTTAAAGGCTTGGAATGGACAGTCCTCCATCAGTGACTCTTAAGCATGATCTATAATACTAGCCAACATTTCTAACAATAATGTGATATAACATGCTAGTGTAAAGTGAAATGCTACTAAAATAGTAGTACGTGTTTATTACTTTGCTTTGGCCACTTCTCAAACACTACTAAAAACATGACTCATTTTATTTTATGCCTGCAGGCCAGTAAAATATATATTTTTAAATTCCTATTTTGTAGAAAGAAGACATCTTACTGCATTATAGTGTATACGCTGTGGAGAGATAAGAGTAATGTAACAGCAGTCCCCTGCAGAAGATAAACCTGTCTGAAGTGTGTCTTTATGTGTAAATACCTCTGCATAAGTCCTCTCCTCTGCAGGGTAGCTGACATAAGGAGAGTAGGAGAGCATGTCAGGTCTGTCGATGTTATAGATTGCCTTTATTTTAGGAAGAGCTGCAAGATCCTTATAGTCCAGGAACTCATCACCCAACTTTGCCTGTGGCAGAAAAAATGAAATACCAATATAAAAATAAACAAACAACTCCAGTCTCTTCCCTGAACAAAAAACCCATTTTTTACAGCCTGTCCTTTTGCTGCCACCTGGTGGCTAGTAAATGTACGTGCGCTAGAATAACTGATGTTTGAAGGAACCGCCCCTCACACTCTTACTTAGTGGTCCACTAAAAAAAGAGTTTCATATCAGTGCAAATAAAAGGGCTGCGTACATAGATAACTCTGCTAGGAGATCCAGATGCACTGGAGGCAGGAGCAGACGTGATGCTCTCAGAGGAGGTCCTGGTCACCTGGAGAGACAAAGCCAAACAGTTTGTTAATAAAAGCAGATTTTGTACATATCATTTTTACAAGCTTTTACTACAAGAGAGCTGAATATTTTTACATAATATATTTAACACTGAGCATACATTACTTTGTTCTATTTCATGCCATACTGTATCAAAAGCCTGCATTACATACACTGCTCAAAAAAATAAAGGGAACACTTAAACAACACAATATAACTCCAAGTAAATCAAACATCTGTGAAGTCAAACTGTCCACTTAGGAAGCAACACTGATTGACAATCAATTTCACAGCTGTTGTGCAAATGGAATAGAGAACACGTGGAAATTATTGGCAATTAGCAAGACACACTCAATAAAGGAGTGATTCTGCAGGTGGGGACCACAGACCACTTCTCAGTACCTTTCTGTTTTCTGGCTGATGTTTTGATCACTTTTGAATGTTGGTGGTGCTTTCACACTCATGGTAGCATGAGATGGACTCTACAACCCACACAAGTGGCTCAAGTAGTGCAGCTCATCCAGGATGGCACATCAATGCGAGCTGTGGCAAGGTTTGCTGTGTCTGTCAGCGTAGTGTCCAGAGGCTTGAGGCACTGCCAGAGCCCTGCAAAATGACCTCCAGCAGGCCACAAATGTGCATGTGTCTGCACAAACGGTTAGAAACCAACTCCATGAGGATGGTATGAGGGCCCGATGTCCACAGATGGGGGTTGTGCTGTGGCAGTTTGGCAGTGTGTCAGTAATGGTGTGGGGTGGCATTTCTTTGGAGGGCCGCACAGCCCTCCATGTGCTTGCCAGAGGTAGCCTGACTGCCATTAGGTACCGAGATGAGATCCTCAGACCCCTTGTGAGACCATATGCTGGTGTGGTTGGCCCTGGGTTCCTCCTAAGGCAGGACAATGCTAGACCTCATGTGGCTGGAGTGTGTCAGCAGTTCCTGCTAGATGAAGGCACTGAAGCTATGGACTGGCCTGCCCGTTCCCCAGACCTGAATCTGGTTGAGCACATCTGGGACATCATGTCTCGCTCCATCCACCAACGCCACGTTGCACCACAGACTGTCCAGGAGTTGGCGGATGCTTTAGTCCAGGTCTAGGAGGAGATCCCTCAGTAGACCATCCGCCACCTCATCAGGAGCATGCCCAGGTGTTGTAGGGAGGTCATACAGGCACATGGAGGCCACACATAATACTGAGCCTCATTTTGACTTGTTTTAAGGACATTACATCAAAGTTGGATCAGACTGTAGTGTGTTTTTCCACTTTAATTTTGTGTGTGACTCCAAATCCAGGCCTCCATTGGTTAATAAATTTGATTTCCAGTGATGATTTTTGTGTGATTTTGTTGTCAGCACATTCAACTTTGTACAGAACAAAGTATTCAATGAGAATATTTCATTCATTCAGATCTAGGATGTGTTATTTGAGTGTTCCCTTTATTTTTTTGAGCAGTGTATAAACACTGATAAACACTAATTAAGTAATAAATACAACTTTTATTTAACCAAAGAATAGAACATTTTGTCACTGTCATATCAAAACCTGAGAACACTATTTGAAAGCACCAGCTGCTCTTTACATTGTGTGAACATTACATGACAAATGGACCAATAGAAAGTCTACATGAAAGTTCAGAATGTCAACCAACGTCTCCTATAAATGTACAGGTTCAGAGATAGTTTCATTCCGACAGCAACAATATATTAACTTTTAAAACAAATGTGGGCGGCATTTAACTAGAACAAAATAATAAAAAGCACCATTAGCAATATGTATTGTCTACAGTCGTATGCAAAAGCTTGAACTGCCTGTTGAAAGATGGGTTTAGTTGATTGTCTAAGTGAAAACCGTGTGGGCCACTAACTCAATTTTATGGGGCAGTCATGGGCTGGAGGTTAGGGAACCAGCCTTGTGACTGGAAGGTCGCCGGTTCAATCCCCATAGCCAACAGCACATGACTGAGGTGTCCTTGAGCAAGACACCTAAACCCCAACTGCTCCCCGGGTGCCATGGATTGGGATGCCTACCGCTCTGGGCAAGTGTGCTCACTAGAGTGTATGTGGTGTTTCACTTCACGGATGGGTTAAATGCGGATGTGAAATTTCCCCGTTGTGGGACTAATAAGAGTCTCTTAATCTTAAACATTTCTTCCAACAAACTTAAATATGGCATTTTTGTTTACTTATTTTCACTTAGAAAATCACCAAAACATGTAATGCAACCAGGGTCATCCAAACCTTTGCATATGCCTTTAGTAAATATACTATTTAGATGAATGAACACAGATAAAATGCATCTATTACTTCATCTATTATTAACCCCTTAACAGGCCCAGCATTATTACACACATCTACAATCTAAGAATAGCCTCATTATTTTGCACTGAAGTTCCTGTAGTTACTGAATAATAAGCCTTTGTATGAAATAAACTTGTACTGTTAAGGGGTGAATTCACCACCAAGTGAAAGAGGATTTGTAATGAAAATCTCTACATGTCCCAGACAGTGAAGTTCAGTTTCCTCTATATTATATAGTAGTACATTAGTAGGGCATTAATGGCTAACAGTGATCTTGTTTATTATGTCTACAAAACTATGCACGACTCCATTATAAATACACAGCAGCATCAGTGAAGTGAGAGCCTCGACATTAGGTCCTGATCACAAGATCAGGTAGGTAGGGGGCAAAAGCGTACGGTGGTCCTGTAGGTCCTGTTTAGACCTCTGTGAGTTTCTACTGAAGCTGAAAGCACGTTGGGGGAGAAGATAAACCCATGCAGGGAAAGAGGGTCGGGGGTGCACTTCACAAACCTGCTCAGGTACATTGAGACGCAGGTCACTGAGCTGTATCCGCACCTGTTTCTGCAGGAAGAGGGGCATTACAATACAAGGGGATCATATAAGGGGCTTAGCTAATGGCTCTTCTAATACTTTAGGCTATCAGTAAAGCTGTGGGAAAGCTGTGCCCCTGCACCTGCTCAGTCAATAGCTTTTATACTGATAGTTTCACCAGTTTTGCTCTGTTTTGAGCACCCTACCTTACTCTTCTCCTCCATACGTGCTGCCTGTCTGCAAGGAGGGTGCCAGATGGAAGAACCTGAGAAAGAGAGAGGCCAAAAATGAGAGAGAAGAATAGCATGCATTGGAAAACAGATTACAATATGTTTATATATATATATATATATATATATATATATATATATATATATATATATACAGCCAGGTTTTTTTTTTGTGCTATTGCCTTGGGTATGATAAAATGTGCTTATGCAATAAATCCTATTACTACTATTATTATTGCTAGAACTCCCACATTAGCTATCTGTTCCTCATTCATGGACTAAATGCACAGCGTTCTGAGGGCCTTAAATGACTCAGCAAATCACTTTCCTTTTCATTTCACCCAGTCAGACTGAAAATGGCCAACTAACTCAGGACCTGTCAACAGTCCAAAACAGAGGATAAATGTAGTCTGAAATAGACTGCAGTGCATTCTGTCTGGAACATAAAACATAAAGTGTAATCAAGCAGAGCAAATCCAGCCTTGCTGCTCCTGATATTCATTTATTACTAAGGCAAACTTGGAAGAAATGAAAAAATGCTGTGAAATCTAGTTACAAAGCTCTTATAAACAGCAATAACAAAGTAAATATTGTGTAATCCTATAAGCTGCACTGTTCTATGCATTCAATTACATACATCTAATAACACAGTTTGTTTTTAATTGTATAATCATTATAAATATGTAGTTACATATTAATTATGCAGCTACACAATTAATCACATTTACAATTGCATTCTGTATTGACATGTCAGAGCCTAGCCTTTCAGTCTTAAAGGATGTTTCTTCTCTTCGTCTTACAACCAAAGTGTGGAACTGAATGATGCCTCCAAAAGAACTGTGTGGTGAGAAATTATTAATTAAAATAAGCCATTTCATGGTGTATATGCCTTGGGCACCTATAAGGGTAACTCCACTGAAGAATCTGGAGGCTGAATGCAGACCTGACTCCTGCTCTGCCATGTTTACTGATGGTCAGATATCAGAGAGTTGCTTTATTCTCTCTGGGCTCTCAACACAACACTAATCACTGTACTAGATAAAATGGCTCTCCGCAAATCAAACTCAGCAATAATAGCTGACACAGCTCTTTATGGCTGTCATATATTTTCTTTACTCAATTTCTCACAGGATTAATAAACAGTGATAAGTTAAGAAATAAACCTTGTTGGTGACACATTCAAGCATGGTTGACAATGTCCCCTTGAAATCACTACCATCTTTGGTTGGGCATATTCATGTTGGGCAGTACAATGCATCAGCATGTAGAGCTTTCTGTGTGCAATCATGTTCTTTATCACTGTTTAAAACAAGTGCCATGCTGTCCTTATTTATGGATGCAGAGCAGCAGTTTTAGCAAGCATTTATAATGTCAGAACTGAATTTAGATCAACAAGTGCTTATTATTTATTGCTTGCATCAGTTTAACAATAAAGGTTGACAGAAGTGTGAAGTGTATTCCTATTATAGTGCCTGTTTAATCAAAATGATAGCTTTTTATATTTTTTTGGATATGTCAAATTATTTTCTTCACACATACAATAAACATTCAGAATGAGAATCATATAATTAAAAGAGAAGAGTAAAAGACAGACAATGCAGCTTTGTTCACCAGCATTTTTAACATTAACAATAGCAATTATATGTGTTTATAATAGCCTGACTCAGGTCATAGCTACTCTAAGGAACTGGACCAAACCAAGGTGTTTATAAGAGCAATGTCCTTTTGACATGCACACCAGCATATTCTGACAATAACAGTAAACACCCACTTTATAATGCAGCTAAGTGTATCAATGTATGAGTTTCTCACTGTTTAATAATACCTGTCGCAATCTAAATATCTAATTATGTTCATTTCTGTCCATTGGTGTCAAAAAGCTGTCATCACAGAAAAAGACACAAAATGTTACCAAAGCTGTGTGTGAGTCAGTGGAGATATGTAAATGTTTAAAGGTCAAAATCTATCCTCTATTGCATTTTAATTGCAGTAAGCTTAGGTCAACTAAGACATTAGTGGGACCATAACAACTGAACCAAGTGTATGATCATTTCAATCTTAATCAGACTAATACTGAACTACTATGTATGTAAATGTAACTACTGTCTACACATAATCTTATCAAGATTTAATGTGAATAATCTAGTCTAGAGACTGATGTATGTTACCCTGCAGGTACATCTCCTCCCCCTCTCCAAACATCTGCTCACAGCGCACACATCTGGCACAAGTGGGATGGTAGTGTTTATCTCCAGCCTATGAAACAGAAGATCAAAGCAAGCTACTGGAACAGGAAAATGACACTACAAAACAACAATAGTACACAAGATTCAACATTGAAACCTTAAATGTAAATGTAGTGATGCTTATTGTAATATACAAGAACTTGTAATTTTCTGAATGACCTTTAAAGCAACTAGATGGACATGCTGTAGCATGTCCCATGTTTGGCATAAAACTTTAAAAATTAGTTTGTAGAGGGATCCAAATGAGACATTGTTATTCTGAAATGGAGGACTCATACAAGAGCCTGCAGCAGTGAATTATCAACAGTAGAGGGGGCACTAAAAAAGGATCTGGCACTGTATGTCTTCATTGGTGGAATAAATGCAAATGCTTTCTATAAATTCCATCACGCTCTCTCTGCAGAGATGACAGTGCTATAACCAAGTCTAATGTTAGACACTGAACCTGTGAAGGTTCATACTGATGTCTGATCTCAAATATGGCACAGATGTGATAATAAGTAAAGAAATGACTCCACTGTTTGGTTCAGAGCGCAATCCCAAGTTAATTTAACCCCAATTCCAATACAAATTATTACCAGCCTTCTCTGTGGCATATTTGAGAGTCCTTGTGTGGACAATTCATGATAAATGTTGCAATAGAAGTTGTATAAAATGATAACCACATTATATTAATGTATGTTAAAGTAATTAATTAATTTTTTTTTGCTTCTTCTACGAAGTCACCATTTCGAAGACCCAATATTTTACTTTGACAGCAATGAATTACTTACATAGCATTGATCTGAACAGGTGATATACCGTCGCATGCCTTCTCTGATTACATTCCATGAATCATATGACCCTACTCTCATACAGGAACACAATAGATATTTGAGATACAACAACACATTAGGATTAGCTTACTTTCGGAAAGCCCCTAGTGGCAGACAGAGAAAACTCCATATCAGAATACTCTGATTCATGGCAAACTGCCTATAGTCACATTGAACTTCTCCTCACCATGCGAAAGTTCTGCAAATGTACATGTGAAGCATCTCCCACTAGCCATATTCATTTTGACTGTATGGTAATCTGATGTGATTGTAAATGTTATCATGGATCCCAATCATGCCCTCTTTTGAAAACAGACAGTGTTTCTTTACTCTAAATGTCATGGCATTTGAGACACAGATACGAGTCCCAACCGGTCCTTCACAATGTAGCCTTCATGAAAAAGAATAAACAAGAGCTACACAAACAAGGTCTAGATCAATAGACATTCCAAGGATTTCACTCTGTTCCTCATTACTTTCTTTCTCCCAACCTGTCACTGTCAGAACCATTATGGGGTAGTGGTTTCAAGTAAGTGTTAACTTGAATGATCAATTCCACAATGAATTACATAAAACCACAAAGCCACTTTTTGTGGCTTGTGGTATTGTGTAATTCAAAGTAGCACAGGGCTTAAAATATAATAGTCGACACACCACCCTTTTCACTTGTGTAATCTTAATGTTACACTTTATGCACCTAACAACCTGTAGCTTTTCACATTCACAAAACCTACATATTACACATTTTTAAAGTGCTTAGGACAAACTGTGTTTATAATAAGCACTAAGATGATGAAGTACCAGCCACCTGAGAGAACCTGAGAAACGGTACAAGACAATTAGTGGGAAACGTCGTGAACTGTGATGTCACGTGGGGTCAGGTGGTCTGAACCAAATGTGGCTTCCTTAAATGCCAGAAGCTGAGGGAGTGCGTCTCCATAGCAACAGTGTGCCACTGTTGATACGTGTGTCAGATTCATTTATTGTGAGTGACTGCCTGAGAAACACAAACACACCCACACACACATGCATGCACACACATACACTTTCAAGTTGACACAGCCAAACAAATCAGGGATGCACAGTATATCAGTAGCTGATATTTTAGCAAATAAATTAGTAAATGTAATAAATATAATGTGCCTGATATTGAAATTGGAGACCAAATGATGATTTAGTTACCTATTTTTAGGGATTGCCAGTGTAGGGGGCTTTTTTCAGTTCTTTTCAACACTGTTTAATTCTGAACATAGGATGCAGGACCTCTTTGGCAAAACTCCCAACGCCACATTCATCTGTTATTGTGAACTGCTCTAGATAAGACTAATAGTTTTTTCTATTATGACTTCTATTTATGTGCTGTGATCGATTAGTCAGTCATTCTACTGCAATCTGATTACAACTACAGATGAATGGTTCTTAACAAATGCAATTTTATGATTTATACTACATGTGTACTAAGTTATATCCCGCTGTCCACAGTAGTGAGATTCAGCCTACCCTCAATTGTGTGGTTCACATTCAAAATGGCAGTCTTGGTCCCTCTATTGAGAGTATCTAGCAAATAATGTTGAATATCTACGGAAAATTATATAAAAGCTTACAAAATAAAAACTTGTTTTAAAATGCAAAAAGAACGAAAGCTGGTTATTGATTTATAGGTTTAATATATGTATAGGTTTAAAGTTTTTATTACATTATTTTATAATATATTAATATATTAAAATATATTAACATATATTAAAATATAAGTGTCAGCCACAACATTTATAATTTCTTGTATTGGCCCAGAAATTCCCTAAATAAAAGTGTTAGTGTTTAGTGAATCCATGGCTCTGGCTCCTCTGGATCAGAAACCCATATAGTGAATGGTGCCATATAAGACACATTTCTCTATGATTTCATAGTGTAAGTGAGAATGGCCTTCAGGTACAACAACAAAGACTACAGAGTAACTAATGGTCTTATTTACAGCATGAGGTAACCAAATAGCTATTTATGAAAAGAGAAAATGTGTGTGAGAGCCAGAGAGAAAGACAGAAAGAGAGAGAGAGAGGAAAAGAAACAGACACAGAGAGAAATGCATTGTCATAATAGTGCTGTATTCAGAGAGATTCTGAATTGGCCGACTGAGAGTTTCTTTGTTAGCCCCTCTCAGTCTCAACCCCAGTGGGAATATAGTGTACCAGTCTGAACCAGACTGAATCACAGCCTGTCTGTGAAACACTCTCATATTCTAGCACATACTGACACACAGGATTTGCCCTTGCCGTGACCCAGCCACAAAACCGTGCATCTGACCATTCACTCATTAATACATCTATTCTTCCATTCACCAGCTGCAGCTATGTGGACCATGACCGGCAGCCCAGTACCTCCAGGACTTTCCCCGTGATGTACTTCTTGCAGTTCTCACACTGGATGCCATACATGGCGTGGTAGTCCATCTCACAGTATGGAATTCCATCCCTGCACACACATTCACAAGTGGAAATGTTAGAGGCCCATATATTATAAAAAGATTTGTGCAAAGCTAATTCATACATTACTTGATTATCAGTTCTTCAGTGAAGAGATGTTTTTTAAAAATGAAAACATATTTCTGTTCTGTAACTTTAAAAATCTTCATTATAGAACAGATTTTGGTTACTAACTAATGAATGTAAAGTCACATTCAATTTTATGTATGGTAGCAGTTTGAGAAACTAAAAATACAGCCATATATATTTCAAAAAGCAATATATTCTTGCTGATATTCTTCATTCTACTATGTTTATGGCATATTTTAAATGTACAAATACATTAAACACAAATTATATATATATATATCTATATTAAAATATAGTTTTCAGCCACATAATTTGTCATGTGTCATGTCTCATGTCATTTGGGTATTGACACGTCATCACTACATTCATCTTTTAAGCACTGATGTTAAGCATATGAATGACTGAAGGTTTTGATCCACATATCACCTATGAATACACCTTTGTAACAGGAAGTGGATGATTATTTAAGAGAATAAGAAAAAAACATATGTATATGTCAGCTGTGCTGTGCTTTTATGAATTGCAGATTCACATGAGCTTAAACATAAAACTTTCACACTACATTCACCTTCTAGAAATCACATGATAAAAATTATGTCAATGGCTCCACCTCCTCTACGACTGCACCTCTGCTATCTGACAGTCAAAAACAGCACTTCAATCGTGTTGTCATATGTACATGTGTTTATGTCAATGGCATCACGACCATATTGAATACAAAACAGACTGTTTTTGTAGTTTACTCTCCTATATGAACTGCGTTGACTGTGGACTTATTGGAACATACACACACTGGCCACTTTATGAGGTACACCAGTAAAAGGTTTTGCCTTCAGAACTGCCTTAATTCTTCGTGGCACTTTTTCAGCAAGGTGTTGGAAACGTTCCTCAGAGATTGTGTTCATTTATTTGAGTTACTGTTGCCTTTCTATAATCTTGAACAAGTCTGCCCATCCTCCTCTGACCTCTCACATCAACAAGGCATTTTCATCCACACAACTGCCACTCACTGGATATTTTCTGTTTTTCGGACCATTCTCTGTAAACCCTAGAGATGGTTGTGTGTGAAAATCCCAGTAGATCAGCAGTTTCTGAAATACTCAGAGCAGCCTGTCTGGCACCAACAACCACGCCACGTTCAAAGTCACTTAAATCACATTTCTTCCCCATTCTGATGCTCGGTCTGCACTTCAGCAAGTTGTCTTGACCACTTCTACATGCCTAAATGCATTGAGTTGTGGCCATTTGATTGGCTGATTAGCCATGTGATTTGTGTTAACAAGCAATTGAACAGGTGTACATAATAAAGCGGCCGGTGAGTGTATATATTTTCACAGTGTTTACATAGTACACTCATAAATCATCAATATTCAAAACTATCTCAACAAAGAAGTGTTATAGGAGGCCCTACATGGACTACTGGGCTCATCACTGTCCTGTAGCTCAGGACAGCATGTCCAGAATGTTCCTGTACCTCTGTGTTGAGTCATTCTAACATTTAGATGGGTCAGCTCAATGACATATTACATTACTGTCCACACACACACACAGTGTGTAAGGTACTGACTTGCTGATGTACTCTGCATTGAGTACTTTATTGCAGACTTTGCACTTGAAGCAGCCAAGATGCCAGTGCTTATCCAGTGCCACCAAAGACTGCTCATTCTTAAACTCCTTACCACAGCCACAGCAATCTGTACAGAGAGAGAGAGAGAGAGAGAGAGAGAGAGAGAGAGAGAGAGATTGTAATTATGGACAAAAAGACAACTCTTTATGTTTGGATCATTTTTGCGGGTGTGCAGCAGCTACAGAGAGGGACAGAAAAAAACAGGACAGAAGAAAGAGAAGAGAAAGAGAAGAGGCAGAGAGCGAGAAAGGAGGGAAAGAGAATGATAAGAATTAGGTGGAGAGAGAGAAAAAAGAAAAAACGTGTAGATAGACAGAGGGAGAAAGAGACGGAGCAGAGCAGTGAGTAAGAGAAAAAGAAAAGGGGAATAAGAATGAGAAGAGTCTAGAAGAGACAAAGGGAGAGAGAGAAAGATAAAAACAGTATGAGAGTAAGGAATGAGAGAGAAAAGAGAGAAAGTGTGTGTGTGTGTGCGTGTGTGAAAGAGAAAGAGGGGGGGACAGAAAGAGAGAGAAAGGGGGAGGGAGAGAGAGATAGAGAGACAGAGAGAGAGAGAGAGAAAGAAAGACAGAAAGAGAGAGAGAAAAGGGAGGAAGAGAGATAGAGAGAGAGAGACAGAGAGACAAAGAGAGAGAGAAAGGGGGAGGGAGACAGATAGAGAGAGACAGGGAGAGAGACAGGGAGAGATAGACATAGAGAGAGAAAGGGGAGAGAGAGAGAGAAAGGGGAAGAGAGAGAGAGAAAGAAACAGAGACAGAAAGAGAGAGAGAAATGGGGAGGGAGAGAGAGACAGAGAGAGAGAGAAAGAGAGAGAGAGAGTGAAAGAAAGAGACAGAGAGAGAAAAAGGGGGAGGGAGAGAGATAGAGAGAGAGACAGGGAGAGAGACAGTGAGAGACAGAGAGACAGAGAGAGAGAGATTAAGAGAGAGACAGAATAAGGTGGCGGGGATGAACAGGGCTCTCACTGTGGACAGCCTGAACGGGTGCTGGGCTGTTGGCAGGCAGAGGCTGAGTGCATTTCTGACAGATGCACTCTTTCCCATTAAACGTCACACGGTCGCCTGCAGGAAACGGCTGTCTGCCAAAAAGAGAGACAGAGAGAGGGAAAGAGAGAGCGGTCACCTCACCACCCAAGAGATAAACAACAAAAACAAATTACTATGAGGACGTTTTAGTCATTGAGATATGCAGGTCACACTGTAGTTGATTTGTAACACACAAATTTCACAGTTTGGGAAAGACTGAATTATACAATTTCTAATTTGTTACTAACAGTTACTAATTACTAGAAGCTGTAAATTAGACATCAGTGGCTAATGTGTCCCTGGCTAGCACTTGCCACTAGAACGTTTTGAAAGAAACATTTGGTACCACAAAAAATCACAACATAAAACTGGTCCACAGTATTGTGGTTGGTTACAGGACTCATTTGCAAATTGCATGCTTTTGCAATATATGAGGAACAATACTGCAATATCAATTTACAAATGATATATTATGTGGTCCCAATAGCAAACAAATAACCCAGTCATTTGACTCTTGTTTTGCATGCTGCTAAAGTCTGAGGAATGGCACCAGTATTAGAAGCTGAAACTGTTAGCTATTCTAGGTGACTGGTGGAGCTGGTGCCGATGAGCCACTCACACTTGGCCCTCTGTGTCTCTGTGCTGGCTGACCACCAGACTTGAGGACAGGAGGAGTTTGGCTGACACCTTAGCGTGAAAGCTGAAGATGTCACAGCATTTTTAGCACCTAGTGGGTACATGAGGACAGCAGGTAACAATCTTGGTATCATCTTTTAACCAGTATGTAGAAATCTGGGTCATGTACTGTAATCACTGTCCATTTTATCAGAAACACCTACCATATAGGCAGGTTTACAGTTACTGATCAGCTCTCTCTCTACCCCATCCATGACTAGAGGACTACCACAGCTCGACCACTAGCCAGACAATATTTAGCTGTACACTATCCTCAGCTCAGTAGTGACACTAAGATGGTAGTAGCATTGTAGTCGTGAGGTGCTGAGTATGACTAACTCTCACCATTACCTAAGACCCTGTTAGCTCATGGTATAACAATAAATGTTGGCACCTGCAGTAGCACTTGTTGGACTGATTTAGCTAGTGCAAATGTCAGCCAGCGCTGCAGTGAATGGTCACTCTGTCTCTAAGGTGCGGACACAGCCATGGCATCAGAGAGACTAGGCTTTCTAGCAGATAGGTGATACAATTTAGCACCTGGTTAATTTAGCGTCAGACTCATTTAGCTGTTAGCCCAAATTTCTGTGTGTGAAGTGCCAAGTACTGATGGACACTATTATACCATGGATGTGGAAAGGTCAAACCTTAAACGAAGGCCTGTTTGTTGAGCCACACTTCAATCACCTTAAACATATCTACACAACTACATGTTAGTTTCATAGCAGTTAGCAGATCATTTATAGTAGTTACAACCACCTGATAAACAGTACTTTCAGATAAAATCTAACTCTTGCTTCAGGTCAGAAAATATCCACAGCGGTTTATGTCTCTCCTGTCACTGTAAGAAGACAACTCAAAACTATGAGTCTGAAAGGATGTGTAGCTGTCAAGAAGCTGTTACTGAGAAAAAGAAACAGACTGGTGTTCTCAGAACAGCGGACTGACCATCTCAGAGTCCAGACCTCAGTGAATGTGCCTGGAATTACGTGCAGCACAAGACAATGCAACCAGGTTCTAAACTGAACTTTGGAGGTGTGGAAAAATATGCCGTATTTCTTTAAAACTGAAAGCAAGGCACCCAAAATGAATCGAAGCTGTAATAAAGGCAAACAGTGGACACACCAAATGTTAAAATTATAACTAATTAACAATAATAGACTTTAAGGGTAAATAAATAGGAATTAGTTCATGCCAGGACACAAGAAGAGAAATAGAGATAGAGATAGAGAGAGAGAGAGAGAGAGAGAGAGAGAGAGGGAGAGAGACAGAGAAAGAGAGGGGGGGGGTCAGCCACAATGTGGAAATACAAATTAAACATGTTGTGAGCTGATTAAGGACCTAGTTGCACCCAAGAGATTTAAATGGGTACACCGTGTCCACGGAAACATGGGCATCGCTACGGCAATGTAGGGGAGCAGCCTGGTAACACCATGTGCGCACACACACATACACATACATCCATCTACCGATTAAGAGACACCTAACACCCCTCTGGAAATAAGTGGCCTAGGAGCAGAGCATACACTTAACATTCTTGCTAAAAGCTACTGGGTCTCCTTTCCCCACCCTGACCAGTAAACAAGACCACCTTCCAACATCTCACTCAAACTTCTGCAAGGAAAGAGGGACACATTACAGATGTTAAGGGGGTTCTGTATTAAGATTTTACTAATCACATTAAGGAGTGAGATCATTTTATGAGCTAATTAATTATACATTCACTGATTTTATGGACAGAAGTGTAAATAATTTCTTACATCACAGACTCAATTAACTTTTAGTTGTACTAGTAAAACTTAGATTCGTTTTACCTCAGGAGGTACTTTGATCCCTTAAGGGGAATTACGCCATTTTTTCAAGAATACTGCATAATTACATGGTTAAGATGAAACACAAAGTCATTCATAATGGTTTGAAATGAAATGCTCAATTCTACCAAGTCAGAATTTTTCCAGGGCTGGTGATGAGAACCAGATGTCCAAAGAATTTAATACCTCTGAAGCCTGGGACACTGTTTTATGATAGGCTTGAGATAAAGTTTTGGCCTAAAACTAAAAAATCCATTCAGGCAGAAAGGTACCTGCAGAATGTTGTAAGACATAACAGTCCCAAACAAAAACTTGTTTTTCAAACTCAAAACAAACATATTGATTCATTGGTTGTTTTAGAGAAACTGGCTATATTTGCATTATAGACATTGTGACTCCGGGGTCCCAGCACCACCACTCAAGGCCATTAATCACATTAATCCATCCTGAATTATATGTTTACATCTCAATATTATTATTTAACTGTATTGAATTCAGTTTAATTGTGCACCAATGGACAGGCGCAAGCAGGACCAAGCTTCCACCCCTTACCTGGCTCCTGACAAGATTCATGATTTTAATCCAGTGTGAATCTACAATGTCAGTTGTTTTTACAGTCTAACTGTTCCAGAAAGACCTGTAACAGGCTGAACCTGGAGCTCCATCAGTACCAGTAATCCTTTTCAAATCTACCTGTTCAAATTAACAAAAATTGCTAATAGCCATGTCTATGCAGCATGTTTTTGTTATGGTTATTGTGTGTGGCACCTGTGGCATCTGGGCTATGGCCTCTCAATCTGAGCTATCTGTGATAATCTGGGGAACTAACAGCCATTCTGCTGAGGATGGTTTCATGTGTTTGTGGGTGAGTGAGCGAGTGTGTTACTGAGTGTGTATGTGTGTGTACTTCTTACTTGCACATAGCACACACAAAACAGCGTGGGTGATATGTCTTGCCCAGAGCGGACACCACCTCCCCTTCAATGAACTGCTCACAGCTGAAGCAGCGGGTGCCATAGAGACGCTGATAATCCAGAGTGCAGATGTACTCGCCCTGCCGCACGAAAAACCCTCCCTGTGCCAGGTCACAGCCACACACTGCAGAAAAAGAGAGAGAGACCTAACTAAGCTCCATATGCTCCATATGTGTATACTGTTAAACACAGACAGTAGTCATGCAATACTGATAGAAATAAAAGGTAATGAAGTTAGCTGTAAGGCTAGCTGCTTGGATAAGCGCTGATTTACACTGCCAGAGACTTTTTTTGCCAAAACTCATATCCACCTCAGGTGCCAGTTTGTTTTAGCTTGTGATGATAGCACAATATGGGAGATTGGTATGGGAGATTTTATACACATTCTTTAATATTCCATCTCAGTAACTTATGCTATTTTTTTGTTGTTGTTGACAACCTTCCTACAGCCAGCTGAAATTATAAAATGTGAGGGATGTATGAGGACACATGCCCTCTCTCCTTGCACCAGTGAATGACAAAGCCACATCCTAGTGCTAATGTTTCTGAAACGTTTGCAGAATGTTGTGCTTTAATTTATACACAGACTTGTGCAAATGCTAAAAGTGGGTCATTGACTGAATCAATACACAAGCAACCAATATATTTGCAAAACTGTATTTTTATTATTGGTCTGATATTGGAATTACAGCTGACGATTAACACTTATTGTTGATTAGTTATTGGTACTGGTATCAGAAATTGGTCTCAGTAAAGAAGCCAACTTTCAGACAGTGCTGACAATGTCACAGTGTTATTCTAACTAAACTGCCGTTACAAATCCACACATACACCCAGACACAAGAACGAATAACGAAATTTCCATGACCATATCAGCCCACATTCTGTAGTCACAAACATGTTCATAAATGATTTTCAGAACAGATGATGTAAACATCTTCTTAAAGTAAATCCCCTTTGCTTTTTCCTCGCAAAGGCAGATGTAACATTCCCTGTGCGCTGCACAAACAGTCCAGCTGGCTGATTAAATCATGTCTTTAGTGTGAAAGCTGGAGCGCCCTCTCATCAGCCCACCTCTTCCAGTTAAAATCCTTAATTACTACCACGGCTTCTGGCCAGCAGATCCATGCATCTGCGTGAGAGTGTGTGGTGTTTTTTGTGAACACACTTTGACTTCATCCATGTCATGCTGCTGATTGCTTTAACACAACTTTCGTCTCCCTCTTTTCTCCTCACACTCTTTCCCTTTTTCACAAAAACAGGAACCACTGCAGCAACACAATACAAGCACACAGCAATGACATCATCCTAAGAAGCCATTCTTTTTCCACCTCCACTGAGGTAAATGAGCTCTTTCGCTGCAGTTCTCTTGGCCCTCTCACACTTCTCCACATCCCACACTCTCACTACCACACAGATGAGGCCGGTGCAGAGAAATCAAGTCTTTTAACCCATAAAAGTTACATTTCCAGGTGGTAACAAAGCAGATGTATTTTTATATGAATTATTTCTCATTGATCCTTGACCAAATCAAAAACACTAATCTTGAACATATTAAAATAACTTGCAATTATGCCTAAAAATGTCTTGTAATCTCTGTGAATTGTCTATGTGTACCAGATGCAAATGTATAAGAGATTATACTATGATTTGAAATATAATTTGCTATGTTATTGCCTGTTGACACCCAAAATGAAAAAAAAAACAGGATGTGTCAATATAAATGTACATGTATGTAATTATTATTTAATTACATTTGAATATATATGTAATAGGAGTGGGCAATATGACTATGTATCATTATCATAATTCACTGCAACACCAAGTATACTGTGAATATCATCAGTACATCAAGAACACTGACCAACTGCATCTTTAATTCCAAAAAGAGCATCCTTAGGCCTGTTTCAGTGCATTTGGTGCAGTGAGGTGTGTGGAACAAGTAAAATCCATCCTATTCATAGTTTTTATATCATTTTTTAAATCTGGCACCACTCATTTTTTTTCTCTGTTCCAACTTTTTAAAACTCAGAAAGAATAAATATCATGATGCTTATCTGGTATCATTACAACTTCTTCATCTTTATGATACCAAATTTTTCCATATCATTCACCCCTATTATAAAATGCAAACCAAATGTAGAGAAAAACAACAATAATAACTCTAGACTTCTAACATCCACCATCTCAGATAAAATCAAAGAAGGGCCTGCTCTTCAAAACTTAATCACTACTGACCAGGGTAGTGCTCCTCTGCAGTGTAAAGACACCTGCTCCGGTGTGCTCCCTGCTTTAACCATCTCATATTCCTCTTACATAACAACCCTCAGCACCTGAAGGCATACACATACATTTACCTGCCCTTACGCACCTAACAATACACACATGCAAGCACACATGCAAACCCTGTCTACCACTGATGGCTCCCACACTGACCATGTTCTAATAAAAATCCAAACAATAACACAGGAATGTTGGTCAGGATATGGCAGGCATATTTTCCATGGTTGCTGGGCTGCTACTGGCTGGAGGGAGCAGTATGGAACATTAGCCATGACAATGTTTGAGTCCAGGCCAAATATGATAACACTTCCCCTACACTGTGCACACATACACACATGCACACACGCACACTCACACACACACACACACACACACACACACACACACACACACACACAGAACTACTATAAGAAAACACAGAAATAAACAGCCAAGGCCAGCCATGGGTGAATTAAAGAGACTGCCTCATTTCTCACAGCACACCATCAGTCACATTGATCAATTTTAATCTGGAATCTATGCTAAATTCTAATGAGGAAATTAATATCAGCTTCATTCAATCTCTTGTAAACACATGGCTTTGCAGAATCCCCAAATTAAAACAAGTTAAATCAATACCTCTCACAGACGATGCTTCTCACAATACTGGGCGACAAATCGTCTACATTGGTATCACACAACACTATTTTTTAGGTTTAACAGTACTGATAGAGAGCAAAATCTGTTTTCTGTATGGTTAATATTTAGAATACTATGCAAAAAACAGCTCATTATTATATTATGACAAGTGGTTGAACACAAAGAGAATATGCTGCATCAACTGATTTCTACTGCTTTACTGCGCTCATGTAATACATTTTAATTATGTGCACACACTTTTTTTAGTCATGTCAATTCAAAGCACCATTTTTCTAGTGCACGTAAGATTCCCTTTGGTGTCAATTGAAAAAGTCTTGGCTAAAAGTTTTTTTTTCTTTTTTCTTTCTGAAAGTGCTTTTGGAGCTAGAACTAGTCGACTGACAACTCACTAACTCAGCATGTATGCAGAAGTTTGGCTACCCCTGGTCAAATGTGTTTTTGATTTTCTAAATAATAAGTTCAAACATCCTCTAATCCTCTACAGTGAACACTTCTGCACAGTTGAATGCCAAATTACTGTTTACTGGCTGAATTTAACATGCAGAAAATGCCATGCTGTAATTCAATATAAATTGTATGTCAGAGTAGTGTCCATCTGTAGTGTAAAGACCCCTGCTACTAACCATCTCATATTACTTTTACATAATGTTTAGAACCTGGAGGAGTGATGCTTACACACATACACATGCATTTACATGCCAACGGTGTGTTCTTTGCAAATAAACAGAAATTGTTTACTAACATTTGTAGAAAAATGACGTTGTAATTTGATGTAATTTGTATGTGAGGTGTTCAAATTTTTGTATGCGACAGTATGGCCTCTGTAATAGTTATAACACAATAATACCTTAATACTATAACCCCACAGTGTCCCAATAAACATTTTCATGAAAAGTTTCAAGGGTTTAGGGGTTGCAAAGTTCGCTGAGTTCTCTAAGTTGCTTGCTCATATGTCTGCAGAATTTTAGCTTAGCATGGTAAAAAAATGGCATTTAATAATTGTCACATAATGTAGTAGACTAACTAGATTAATAAGCAGCATCGTCCTATCACTAAACACGAAATCGTGCAACCTTCAACCTTTGGGAAGTGTCTCACCCTCTAGCTGAACTACAGATTATCATTGTTTTTGTCCCCTTGACTGTCTGTCTGCTTGTGTGTATAGGTCAGCAGCCTTTGCGGTTGGAGAGTGGAGGGTTTTATTTTTGTTTTTAAATAAGCCGTCTGAACTCAGTCAAAAAGTTATGGATCAAATGCCCCATTGTTCTGGCAGCCATGATCAGAACAATAGAGCAAATCAAATGATCTAACCAAAACAAACTTATGTCAAGTTTTTAAGGATGCTCTTTTAGCATAGGGCACCAGTACTTAGGAAATATGAGTTCATTAACATTATTAATGCAAACTTCCTCAGACCTGGTGATATTTTTGGAAAATATTGTGATACTGAATTTTACCAATACTGTCCAGCACGACACTAACTGTGAACAAATACTAACCTGAACACCATTCACCACATGGTAGGAATGAATGGTGAGCAGTGAGGGTCTCAGATAGGTTTAAATCTGCACCTGCACTCTCACATGTGAGAGCTCTTTTCCTCACTGCAATCACTGAATGTAACCTGAAGCCTGCAGTGATGAGGGCTCCTCACACAGGATTTGTCACTGGCTGCTTTAAATTTAACTTGCGGCAGATGGCCTCCAGGCCTCGGAGGCAGCAATACTGCCAGCACGTAAAGGCTCATATCACAGTTCAGTCTGTAGTTCTGTCCAGAACCAGCACCACACCCACTAACACTGATCCTTCTAGCAACTCCAAGGGACCAGAGAGGCAAGAGTATGCCCCTGCACAATAACATTCACCTGGTTAAAGCTAAATCATGCCAAGGTATAAAAAGGAAAATAAGAGAGGGAATGTAAGACTTTAAAAATAACATTACTAGAGAACAAACATTGCACACAATTACATTCCATTCTCTTCTGGCATAAGATGCAATGCAGAGTCTAAACAGAATGTCACTAAGAAAAAATGGTGTTTGTAGTCAACAACAAGTCTAACAACAGGCTATAAATCTGATGTACAAAGGAATCTTTGCAGAAAAGAACATACAAGCATTGAGGACCAGTTCTCCAGACGCTGTTGGTCTACCTTGGCTATGTTTACATGCAAAGATTTTTGCCAATCTGATGGAATACATTCTGATTATAGATTAAGATTGAGATGTTTATCTGCTCACTCTATTTAACAATCTGATGGAAAATCTGTTTACATGCAAACTACAATTAATCCGATCCAAAATTACATGCACGCATAGACTAACACTTAGTGTAGATGTTACCATGACAACAAGCACCACGTGAGTGAAGTCAGAGTGAGATGAGCAGCAGTGAGCAGTGCTTGTGTTTTTACTTGCTTTAAAATTCTGGCAGATTCAGGAAAACATACTTCACTTGTACTTATTAAAGAAGGGCGAAAAGAAGACATAGTGCTCTGAGACACAAAAACTGGACCCCGTCCGACCGCCGTCTTTTAAAGTTCACAGCAAGTTTCCAATTGGGAATGTAATCGGATACATGTGTTTACATGGTTATTTTTCTTCTTCTTCTTCTTCTTAATTCTATTTAATGGATTATTTACAGGAATACCCACCTTGTTCAATCAGATCTGTATTCCGATTGGCCTCAGCCAGACTAGTCTATTCTGAATGCGGTGTATACATGGAAGTATCCTATTCTAACTAAGCTATTAATCGGATTATTAACAGATTATTAGGCTGCATATTAAAACATGGTTAAGGAGTACTATATTCTGCATTATATTATATCCTGTCTACATTATACCATTATACTATTAGGGCTGGCGAATATGATAATATATATGATTATCGTGACAATATGCTTTTCTGAGCATATTATGGATATCATCAGTACTTGTTGAACACTGACCAACTGTATGTTTCATTATAGAGAGGGCACAAATAGTCCCATTTATTGAACAAAAATCACTTTGTTCACAGTTTTTGATAGTATTTTTTTACATATAGCACTACTGTTTCTTTCTTCTCTGTTCCAACTGAAAAAAAAATATTGTGACATATCGTGTATCATGAAAATTTCTTGAAGTATTGTGACATTAGATTTTGCCTTATCGCCTATTGCAACTGACTTGGTCTGTAGGAACAAGACCTTTGTAATCCTGTGTGTGCCGGGTCTGATCCATCAAAACAATCATAAGTGAGGAAGAACTAGCGGAAGGGCTTAAAGGAGGGGAAAATGCAAAATGATGGGTGCAGAGGATAAGAAAACAAGAGGGCTGATTGGGAAAGGAAGCAGGGAGGGGAGGAATAAACTGGAAAGCAGAGGGAAGCGTGATAAAACTGGAAGAGCAGAAATGGGAAAGAGGCTTGAAATCACACTCAAAAGCTGTGTAGCTCCAAGAAATTAAGAACACAATTAAAAGAAGAGTTCTTAAAATGTCGCTATATATTTATTGTTATGAGCTCAAGGGTCTAGGTGCTAATAATTACTCTATACATAAAATATCACCAAACCAGTTGCCAATCCACAACACAAACAACCCAAGGACAGTAGCAAGGATGTTATTTACTGCTCTTGTTTATCTATATTTGAACTTTTCAATCTTTAAAACTGAAGCAGTCAAGGAAAATGGCTTCAATATCCAATATCCAGCCAACAGCCTCCTGTGGGCAGTGTTCTGTGACAATAAAGGACTAGAGGATGATCAGCACAAACTGTGCAGCAGCAGATGAGCTATCATCTCTGACATTACATCTACAAGGTGGACTGACAAGGTAGGAATGTCTAATAGAGTGGACAGTGAATGGACACTCCAGCAGCATTGCTGTATCCAATCCACTTGTACCAGCACAACACGTGCTAACATACCACCACCACATCAGTGTTACTGCAGTGCTGAGAATGATCAACCACCCAAATATTACCTGCTCTGTGAGGGTCCATGAGGCTCCTGACCACTGAAGAAAAGGGTAAAAGGTCAGGACTAACAATTCTTAGTTTGCCCACATGTAGGATGTTAATTTTCAGTTGCTAACAAACAAAAACAGGAACTGGCTTATTCGGTTTGCTCCAAGGGCTGCAGATGGCAATAACGGAAATGGATAAGAAAATAATACCATGCTGATCCTTATCTTTTATATGGTATGCTCAAATCAGCCAAGTTAAACCGAGATGTCTATAGACAAAACAGTACATACACCTCTATACCCTAAAACCACCTTGTGGGTTGTAACAGTATGAAAAAGGCCTGAAAATCCAGCAGGTAGGCTGTACACTTGTCTAATACTCTTCCTGTGCATACCATATCACTTCAACTGAAGGCTTTTAATCTCTAATTCACAGTAGATCAGCTCAGACTAAGCAATGCAGCAAAACTGTGAAAGTTTCAGTGTTGAGGTGAGTGTATAGCAATAAATCACTGCCCACTGATGAATTATAGCAGACTTGCGTGGGCTGTAAAGCTTCCTAATGCTCAGTCACTGGATCTGGTTTGCAGCAGCATATTTTACTGTTTCAGCACAACACAAGAACACAACACGCAAAGCTAGCCAGTGTTGACTCGGCTTCCATGCTCCAGCAGAATTCTCTGGCAAATTCTCTGGCTAGCACTGCTCAAATGAAGCTGGTTAGTTGGCCCTGTTGATGAAAGCGAGAATATTACATCATGAGAGAGAAAAACTGGATGAGGACCCAATGAGTGATTGGCTTTCTCTGACGGAACTGGCATCTTACCACTGACCAACCTGAGAGATCAGTGAGGGTCTGAATTCCCCATCTCTGAGAGCACATGGCAGTAACTGAGACATGATAATATTGCATAAAACACTGAGGAAAGTCATAGTGAACTGTGTTAAATATAATGAGTATAAAGAGTTGGGTAAAAAAATTTAACATTGTAGGTGATCAATCAAGATATGTTTTCTGCTCCTTTACTTTTACACTGGAGCTATGAGGCTAATGATTCTAACAAGTAACAAAAGTTTACACCCCACAAACTACATGCCTAAATCATCACAAGCGTGTACCAAATCATGTTGAGTTGTTAACCCTAAGAACAACATCCTGCTGGTAATGCATTCCAGATGTGCTTAAACTTAAGTGACTTTATAACCATCTTTTTTTAGTTTTGCCATTGCTTGGTAGCCAGTCAAAGGATAAAATACAACAACGAGCAGATCTAATCACAGCAAGGCTTTGTGTTGTAAAAGTCATGTTTTAATATATGACTGCCAATAGAGGTGTCTAGTGCAGCTTCTGAAAACTTCAAAAAACTTCAAAACATTTTTGACTTTGGACTTTTCTTCAAGATGGATGCTGAAAAACCCAAATGCTTTTCAAGGGCAATGACGCAGAGGCTGGACACAATCATGTCAAAAGTGTGATGTGGCTATATATGGCTTCTATACAACATTATATAACGGATATAATGGTATACTGCACCACAGCACCAAAAAATCCCTGTGCTGTTAATGGAATAATCTTTGACTCTCATGCTGCTCGCATGGACCGCAGAGTTTATTAATAAAGTAAGAACCCGTTTTTGTGTATATTGAGAGGCTGGCAACGTATGTTTTTAACTAGAACTAGGCTGATCAGCTAGATAACAAATGAGTATACACTATGTAGGGTGCAGGGAGCCATATGAGATTCAGACCCAGCAAGAGAAGAGGGGCAGCGTTGGATTGGTGCTGAATAAGACTCGCAGTGGCAATTTGTTGACCAAAAAGTATTTAGAAAGTGAAAGTTATTACAACAAACAGTGCTGTGCTATTATATGTTCACTGTCATAGGACAAAGTTTAAAAATTCATTAAATGACAACAACGTATAGTGATGGGCGACCAAACGTTTTCATTCAGCTGTCCATCATTGCTTGGCAACGATACCATGCTCTAAGGGAACTACATTTCTAGGCAGAATACTTGTTTATGTTAATTATTATTAATAATAACTTAAATTGTTTTTTGGAGGCATTTTAAGTGCATTTGTGTGTCAAAACACTCTTCTCTGTGATAAAATCACAGTAATGCACAGCCTCTCATGGTTTATTGCTTTAATATATCACCAACTAGATGCACAAAGAATCAGGTAACATACTTTTTAAGCAACATACAAATGTACTTTTTATACATAACAGTATGTAATTCAGTGTCAGAATCCACATGAGCAAGTCTATTTGAAATTATTTAAAAACTCAGCTCAGTCTGAGGTGAGTGTGTGAACATTTAATCTGTACAATGCTAATTTGTGAAAACTAGCTTCCATTACTTCTTAGCCACAGTAAGCTCAAGCAGAAAGCTAAAGAAGTAAAGTTCTGACACCAAAATTGGCTGGCCAATTCAGGGGATGGGAAGAGTTGTGTAAATCTATTTATATACAGAACTATACCTTTAAAAACTATGAGACTCAAGCTAAAAAGTCTTTGTTATTGTTCTGAACTGAATATCATCCCTTTCAATATCACTCTCACAAGTGTAACATTAGGTCAAAGGTCAGGTGTTTCCCATAATGTAGCAGGAGCTCTGTGGGTAAATGATGGCCACTCGAGCCACACATACTCTGGCACAGCAAGCAGTGGGTATCGTTTACAGAGCCATGCCTTGATCCACATGCCTCAAAGCCCTGAACAGGGCTCCTACCCCTCCCTGAAATCTCACAAATACCAACTTCAATTTATAGTCATTCACTCTCTTATTTATTATGAAATTTCGGATTATTGCCTTTTGATACAGGTCAGGTTTACGCATGCCATTTACTCATACTTTACTCATAACCTAATAATATAAGTGTGAAAGAAATGGCATACTCCAACGTAAGCATGGCATGCACATACATAAATGCATGGGCACCCACATGATACTCAGGTCATACACACATAGCTAAAGCTGCAGCTCCATGTTTGGCCAGAAGGTTTAAAGCCAGGGCCAAGCCCAATGTAGCAGTATGAGCACTACTGCAGGCATGGCACTCCCTCACAACCTAATGCGTTAATGAGTCATCAACCACTAACATCTACATATGCCCATTCATAATCCCTTTGAACCATAAGGGCTACTCTAGTTCATCAACACTGTCCTCTATATTACCATCATCATGGCTGTATCTGCAGTCAACCAACCTGATAGAATTATCCATAATCTATTTTCACTTGACCACTTAAAAGTGAAAATGTATAACAGCCCCCTAACATTACTAGGGGGTACAAAGAGATTACTATAAGTGTTAATCTCTAACCACACAGTGGTTAATTTCAATGACAGTTCTTTTAGAAATCATTCAATGTCAACAAGAGATCCCGAATTTCAACACAATTCAGAACTGTTTCACAAATAGAACCGGAGCACTTATTTATACAGAAGTGAAAAACAGGCAATAATGAACAATACATCAAGCTCTTTTTGGATTATTACATTTAAGAATAGACTGAGGATTCTTTTTTGATTATTATAATCAATTAAAAGAGTTCTAAAACTGCAAAACTGTTGCAGTCCATGTTTAGATCAATGCATTAGTGCATTTTACACCTCTGATGATTACCACAAGGAACACAGCCCTAATGATCAAACAGACCATGCCTTAAGACAACAGCATCTTTGGTTTCACAAGACCTTTGCTGGTGAAATTCCAATCAATGGCCTGATGAATAAACCAGCATCCTTGCGAGATCACCTGGGCTTGGCAGAATCATATGAGCTCCAGTTGAGGCAGGTCACCTTGAGAGGAGCGTGAGCTCACTCAGGTCTCTCCTATGCAGACTACCTGGAGTCTCCTATAAATGACCACTGAGAACCAATATAATATAACATGTAATACAAATTTCTAGAATAAACACTAAAGGGATATTACTTTGACAAATCTCCTGTAAACTCACATGATTTGGTATGTTTAGTCAGGATCATCCTGTAAGTACCTTTTTAGTATGGCCATTACACCTGCTCAGTAGCTGAATTCTCTAATCAGCCAACCGTGTTGCAGCAGCACAAAGCATAAAATCATGCAGATACAGGTCAAGAGCATTGATTAAATCAAAATGGGGAAAAATGTGGCATCAGTGACTGTGAATGTGAGTGAGTTGGGATGGTTTGAGTAATTCAGAAACTGCTTCTCACCCACAACAGTCTCTAGACTTCATACCGAATGGTCCAGAAAACATTGAGTGAACAGCAGTTCTGAGTGCAAAAACATTCTATTGATATAGAGGTCAGTGGAGAATGGCCAGACTTCAAGCTAACTGGACCTGTTTTACAATAATGGTGATCAGGAAGGCGCTTGTCACAAAGCACAAAATCTCATACAGTTTCCATGAACTTGACAATGAGTTCACTGTACCTCAAAGGCCTCTCCAGTCACCAGATCCGAATCCAGGAGAGCACCTTTTGGATGTGCTAGAACAGGAGATTCACAGCATCAATGTGCAGCTGACAAATATGCAGCAATTACTTGATGCAATTATGTCAATAAAATCTCAAAAGAATGTTTCCACCACCGAGCAGAATCAAAGTAATGAAGAATTCCAGCTGTTCTGAAAGCAAAACAGCTGTCCTACCCAGAAATGAAAAGGCATGAACATTTATTCACTTATTCAGAGCTTCTGCATCGAGCTTGTGCAAAAAAATAGCTTCAGATATAAAAAGGCTAAATGGAACAAATGTAAAGTACACACTGAAAAAAGCTATTCTTAATGGAGTGATGAAAGGTAAGAGGGCTTACAAAAAACATGTTTACAGTTAAACATCAGCAAATTAAACAGTAAATCATTCTTGGTGAAATAAGCTGCCAATGCACAAACATACCATGTGGAAATACAGTATTGCACACTTCTATGTAATACAGACTGCATTGTGCCACAGAGGGAGGATTTATCACTATAAAAGATTTCCATTTGCATCATGTTACTGTTTAATGGTTATTGTTCTTAAAATACAATCAAGTGACGATACAGTCATCCAGATCGAAAAGCAAAAAGTGAAAAGAGGATAGAGTATAAAACAGCCAGGCTGGAGTCAAGAGTATGAAACAGCCTTTTCGACACACCAGCTCCAAACAAATAGAGCCTTGGCCTGAGTTCACTTTCATTAGTGAGGGATTTCAGATTCAGTCTACTTATACCAACTCATCTAATAACAACAAAAGGTCAGTTTTAAACACTACTCACATTTCACAAATGGTGCTACTACCCAAGCTAAGCTAAATCCTAAATAATGAGACAGCAATTTATTTCATTTGCGATAAAAATGTTTTATGTTTTAAGATGACAAAAAACACAGTCCAGTCCAGGTACAGGCCATGTATCTGATAACGCAGTTGAGAAGATGACAGTTATTATTATTGTTTTGCTATACTGTTCAAATGCAATTACACATTTATCTACATAGTTGCATAATTCATAATTGATTTACATTCTGTACTGACAAAAAAAGGTAAACATGTAAATCACTCTTTTATTGTGCAAAACAAGGCAGTGTGCACAACAATTACTTTTTTTTTTTTTACAGAATTCAAATCATCTCCTCCCCATGAATAATCTCTTCTATTTACAAACACCAATGTTTGGAATGAAAGTTTAAAATCCACATTCATAACTTCTCCATTTGGTGCAATGAGCTTCAAATAAGATACCATAAGATAACATCACATTAAAACATGCTTCATTTCTGTCATTTGCAACAACAGGCTTCTTCTAAAAGTTAAATAGTTTGATATTCAGTCACACTTTGTCTCTGTGTGTCCATCAAGCTCTGCCCTGAACTGATGTTGCCTTTCAGGTGAAAGCCTTATGACTAGCTGCCTAGAAACATTAAGAGCAATACAAATAAAGAAACAAATTCAAATCTGACAGCACTGCTGAAAATGGACTAGTGAAACCAATCATACTAATGGGTTGAAGGAGAGAGCCAGAATGAGCACTTTGCGGAGACAGCAGAGAAACTCAATCTGCTCTCAGCAAGCCAGCGCTTTCTCATATTCCACCCCAGTGATGTACACTAAAAATCTGGTTTTTAGGTTCTCGCTAAAACATGTCCTGTAAAATCTATCAGAATAAATATGTAAAATGGCAGGTAAAGTGCATTTAGTAAAAACAACACCAATCCTGTATTGACATGAAATACTATACTTCTTCATTTGATTATTAATAGCCCCATTGCAAACATGTGTTACATAAATAGGATTAACAGATGCATTGTACCCATTTCTTCCACTTACTAGTGAATTATGTATTGTATTTGGCGGTACAAGAGTTCAAGGTATTAATAATCTGCCTGATGTTACATACAAGCTGGGACAATGCAGTAAGCCTTGATTAGAACTAGCACATTAGAAACAGGACACCCTGCTATTCATCATTTCTGTATGGCTGACCGTCAAAGAGGTACAAGACAGAGCAGATCCATGCTGTTTAATAAGCATTACAAAAATATTGTATTGCTTCTCATTATATATGGAGATCACTATATCACCTCAGCCAGAAATGGTTTTGCAAATTATTTACAGGATATTGGTTGAATTTAAGTGCTTATATATAACAATTACAGCCCAGTTCCTCACAACTACAGCCACATTTGTGAAATACTATTTTCCTCAACTAACTAGTCAGTCAAATACAAAGAGCAGAGGTAAAAATTATTTCAATATTTTGTTTATTTATTAGGTTTTTACTATTTTTGACAGCAGTAAAATAGAATGACATAATACAAAATACAAAATATCTCAATGCATTAAAAATGCTGGATGGATGGATATGGATATGGATATACCACCTCCTGCATCCATCCTCTCTGTGATTCAGCCTCATGAATTATTGTCAGAGTTGTATTGTGTGTGAGCACCATAAATATAGATGAGGCTGACAGAAAAGAGCATGCACATATCAGCAACTTTACTGCATATTCTACTGAGGTTTAGTACATTTGTTTTGTTGTGTATACTGTTTAAATGTAATTTTAAAATAGCACATTTAATTTCATACTAAATTATGAACAAATTACATTACATCTACATTCAATTTATATTCTGTCTTCACAAGTTTAAGCCAGGGGTGGGCAATACAGCAAAAAGTACTGTATTACAATACTTACAATACAATACAATACAATACAAAACATTTTTACAATACATAATATGTTATCATAATATTTTGACACACACAGATGCAATATATATGTTGCACTAGAAACTAATAGCACACCTCAATGCAATATTTAAGGCTGGTGTCTTTCTCTGCAAGTATCTGCATGGCAATGCATGTGAAGGAGACTGTGTGCCTCTGAAGTTCAAAATTAAGCTCTGTTCTCTACTGTATAGATTCTTTTGTGTGGTTCAAGTTCATAACAAGTGGTTCTTTGCCAAAGGTTCTAATCCCCTATAGTCTGTCTCATTACTGGCATCATGTCAATAACGAGGTCAGAGACCCCTAATGGCTGAAGCAGTACAGGCAAAGCCTATCTGCCCTTGATTCTGGATGTTTGTCCTTGACCAATCCCCTGGTTTTTTGTTACAAGGGCAGTGCTTTGCTGGAGATTTACATGATACTGAAAGGTGAGGGGCCCAGCTTTAATGCACATACACACATACACACATACAGACATGTTAGTCTAATTTAACTAAATACAGATCTGTGGGTGGATAGAAAGTTTGGATATCACTTGTTTGCAAATGTTTATCTGTCTTCTTATATGTTTGCATTTCCATGTATCCAGTGATCACATTAGGGATTGTGTGTACCTGTATACAGACCTATTTAAATGTCTGGAACGCTAAATGTCTAGACATCTGCTCATTCATTTGTACCTTTCCACTCAATGTTGGAACATTGCTGTGAGGATTTTATTGCATTCAGCCACAAGAATATTAGAGAATCAGGTACTGATCTTGGATGATTCTGGATTGTGGATCATAAACACCACTCCAGCTCACCCTAAAGTGTTTTAGATGGAGCTACTTTACTCCAGAGCCCAAAGCTGGGGGGGCTTTACACCCCTAGTTGATGCTTGGCATTGGGCATGGTGACCTCAGATTCATGTGTGACCACTCCAGTCTTAGTCTTAGACACCCAAGACACATTTTCAAAATCTATTTATTTGTGCAGTATTTATTTGCTGAGAAAAGTGTTAATATTTGATTAAACAAAATGTATAGGATATTAATTATATATATATATATATATATATATATATATATATATATATATATATATATATATATACTTTTTATTGTTTTTATGTTATTTTAATTATGAATATGACTTTATTCTAATGTATATTGTGATAAACTCACTACTGGGGTAAATTATATGTATGTATGCAGTACATTACAATGTATACTGCATGCAATAAATGCCATTCACCTCACACATGCTGAAAATGCAGTAGTGGTATGAGTCCCTCCTCTCTCTGAGACCTGAGCACTACACCCCTTATCATACTCACACCATTTCAACATCTTTCCCCTCTCCCTGCCAAACTCACAATCTGGACACACTGAACTGTGGGGTGGACATGTACGTGTGTGTGTGTGAGACACGTGTGCACTGGACAAAAGTGCACACAGGAAAATAAAAGGCAGCTGCGCTTGGGTGTTCTCAGTAGGGTGTAGGTCATTCATTGTAAGAGAGGCATTTTCTGGAAATATGCACATACAGCAACACACACACAGAGAGAGAGAGAGAGAGATAGAGAGAGGCACAAACCATAGTTGTTATTTACTTTTAAATATAACTAACTATGTATAAGTTAGTTTAAGCATAACCAACTATGGGTTAATGAATTGTGTTTCTAAGCACTTTTATTTGTGTATTGTGCATCGTAATCTGTGACACATCATTTTAGGTATGCATTTTTATGTACTTATTAAGCCAAGTTTAACTACTTACTTTAGTATCTTATCAATCACTCAAAAGTAAATTATACAATTAATCAGCTGTAAGGACAAAACCAACACCCTATCCACTTTTTTTTTATTTATAATAATTTTTTTGTCAAAATTTATACATAAGACCAACAACAAACACTGGCAGTAGAATGGGTCATACTGAAGAGCTCAGTGACTTTAAACCTGGCACTTTCACAGGATGCCACCTTTGTCACAAGTCAGTTCTTGAAGTCAGTTTTCTGCTCTGTTAGATCTGCCCTGGTCAACCGTAAGTGCTTGTATTGTGAAATGGAAACACCTAAGTGTCACAGAGCGCTAAAAAACGCAATCTCACAGAGTGAGGTCACTTGTAAAAATCACCTATTCTCTGTCACATCACTCACTACAAACTACCTCAGTACAAGAATTGCATGCAGGGAGCTTCATGAAATGGGTTTCCAATGCCAAGCAGATGCACATAAGCCTAAAAACACTATGTGCATGTAAAATGCAAAGTGTAAAAAGGAATCTGGAATAGTGGAAACATGCTCTCTGAAATGATGCATCATGCTTTGATATCTGGCAGTCTGTTGGATGAATCTGGGTTCAGAGGATGCCAGGAGCTACCTGCCAGAATGCAAAATGCCAAAAGTAGAGTTTGGTGTACGGACACTGGTCTGAGGCTGTTTTTCATGGTTTGGGCACAAAAAGTAGCATCACTGCTGCTGCATACAAAGACATTTTAGACAACTACATGCTTCCAACTTTTTGGCAACTGTTTTGGGAAGGACTATTCCTATTCCAGCATGACTGTGCCCCTGTGCACAAAGTATGCTCCATAAAGACATAGATTGACAAGTCTGGCATGGAGGAATTCCAGAACTCTGATCCCAACCCCAGTGAACACCTTTAGAATGGACTGGACTGTCAATTGTGAGCCAGTCTTTCTCATCCAATATCAGTACCTGACCTCACAAATGCTCTTTTGACTGACAAATTCCCACATAAATTCTTGTAGAATCTTGTAAAAGGTCTTCCCAGAAGAATGGAGGTTGCTTTAGCTGCAAAGGGGGAGCCAACTCCACAATAACACCCAAAGTTTTGTAATGGGATGTCCAACAAGTTCATGGAGATGCAATATCCATGTGTCCACATACTTTTGGCCACATTGTGTAAGCCATTAAGGACCTTGGCCCTATTCCACCTCTCCTCCTCTGTGAAATAAAAAGCAAACAGTCATTGTGTATTCTTGCACATGGATTTGTTTTCGATCGATGCATATAAATCCATGTGAGGGTGTTTTGAGTCAGGGCTTACGTGTTTGGAGCGGGGGTTCGGGTGGGTCCCCTCTGTGTGAAGTAATGCACTCCCAGCGGCACTGAATAATAATGTTTTCAAGGTCTGTTCAGAACAAGAACAGACAGCTCTTTCCCAGATTCTTTCCCAGTGCATCTTATCGATCTGCCAGACAGCTATCTAAACCATCCAGAAGGGCTAACATGTCCAAAAACAGTATTTCTATCTGGTCGCTACACACTTTACATAACAAATGAGGGTGTGAGAGGACACTGCGTGTTGGAAATACACACACACACAAACACATTTCCTGTGAAAATAACACCATATATCCCCCTGCGGCCGATGTGAAGTCATTCTGTGAGAATGATGTCACCTCTGTGTCACCCGGAACATCAGATCAAGAGTAAATGCTTATACAAGTTTTTAAAAATTCTACAATACATAAAGTTGAACAGTGCAAACCTGAATGAACTATTATAATAAAGGTCAGTGGAAATATAATATTGTGATACTTCAAGAAGTTATCATGAAACATGATATGCCATTATATTTATGATTTCTTACATCTAATAAATTTGGGGGGAAAAAAGAACCACTAGTGCCAATAGTATTGACAATACTAATACTAATAGTTTAAATTAAATAGCAGCACAATTACAAATTCTAGAAGAAAAAAACCCAAAAAACACTAGATGTTTGCTGGTTTAAGCAAAAAAAGTTTTTAATCAAGTTTTAAAAATAGCATTCCTAATGATCAGAAACACTTTTTCTGTAAGCTGTAAACCCTGACAAATTCCTCAGTTGTGACTGATATTGATTCGTATTTAGGCTCTATTACGTGGTCATCACCCACCGTTCTAAATGCACTTCTAATTTCTAGTGACCTTTATAGATCACTTAACCCAATGAAAATATACAAAAATGCATTGCAAGTCTTTTATTACTAAACAATGAAGAGAAGACCAATATGTTAGCAGTGGCTGCTGAGCCACTAAACATTAAATTACTAGATGCTCTTAACTCAGTGAAAAACAGCAGCACTGTACAGTTAAAATCAAAGACCCTGATCTATTTACTGCTCATCATATAGCAAAAAACACAGAGTGGTAACTGGAGGTTACTGCAATCATGGACCAGGAATTTCATGAGTTATTTAATCAAGTTTGTACTTTTTTCTACTCCTCATCCACTAAAGTTTTAAAAGTGTTTATGAAATATCCACAGCTATTAAAAAGAAACTTCAGCCTCTCAAGCAACTATCACTGTTTTGTTTATGTGACTAGTGAAAGCTGACGCAGGTTGGTGATGTGGTTTTACCTCTATGTAGTAAACAAAATAGTTCTCCCCTATATAGAAAAATACTAACAACAGAGAAGGGCTCCATTTCGGTCAAGGTCCTTGTGTGTGAAAACCTAAAAAAGCCAAACAATAAACAATTCTGATCCTGAGTCTGATCTGACTGCCAAGCTGTTTATAGCTAAAGTATTTTGGGCCTGTAGGTTGTCTCTGCTGAATGACTTGGGCCTCGAAGAGGCTGTGTAAAAGGAAACTCCTCTGAATGCATGTGCTAATTGCAAATGACCAACACGTTCACTGAGAGTTCCCCTTCAGTGAGCTGGCACCAGGAGCCCTCTGGCACAACAACACACACATAGCAACTCGTACTGCTGTCCACTGGCCCTAATTAGCATTAAATAGCGGGACAAACCCTTGATTTGTGCCCAAGTGGACAAAGAGTTTCAGAGGGAGAGATGAAGCAAAGTCAAACTGTGCACAAAGTTTAAAATACATAAAAACTACATATATAGCAATGATCACTTTCTGGAACCTGGTTTATACCTACAGTACAGTGTAAGTTTATATTTGATGTAATTTTAAAAGAAGACAAACAAGCTACATCAGGTTTATAGGATATTCCTTTAGCAGTGCCAGTATTCAGGAAAAATAGTTTCATTAATGTTATTAATTCATACTTAAACAGCATCTGATACCGTGATACAGTGAAAAAAATAGGAACATGCAGTTTATCAACACTGTTAGGCATTTTTCTCTCTCCACTGCTTTCTATTGCTTTCTGTCTTTCTCTCTCTCTCTCTCCCTCCATCTCTCTCTTTTATTCTATCTCATGACACTGATACCAGATGACAGCTGACAGAATCTGTAAATTAGATGAAATGTAATTTATCCCAAACTCCTGAAATGGAATGCGAAGGGAAAGTTTTTCCTGTTATGACCAACCTCAAATAGGCTTGGAGAGCGAGGACAAGAACATTACTTTATACACCCCTGACTGTGGCTGTAGGGTTTGTGGTCATCACTCGTTTTAAAGTGAGAAAGGTCATCGCCTGATGTTTTTGGAGGCTGTACTGTGCACTGATGGGAGGAGTGTGTGTGATCAGGGCTCAAACACTGATGTAAGAATAAATGTGCTAAACTCTCGCAAGAGACAGACGCCGTCTGAACCCGTAGGTCGCCCAGCAACCAGCATCTGTGTTCACAATAACATTACACAGACAACAGCCGCTGGGAGTAATGGTCCTGCTTACAGTACACACACACACACACATGCACACACACATGCATTGAATATCTGAATGAAATTTTGCTGCATAAAAAGTGTCAAATGTAACTTTTTGCTGAACTGTTTTGTTTGAGTACACAGCCAGGTCTGCTGGCATTATTAAACGTCTGCATTCTCTTGCTGACAAAACCTCATATGCATCTGCAGGTATATAGGAAGGCTGAGTGATTCAAAGCGGTGTGCAAAGTCGAAGACCACCTTTCATTTATTTAATTTCCTGTCAAAATGGCAAAATTATATTGATTTTTCAGAGGATTTCTCTAAGGAGATCAGACATAAGATAATCCACTTGCCTGAAGTTAGTGTTAACAACAAACGGTTGAGAAGCAACACACCTGATTCAGAGCTAATTATCCTCATAGCAAAGGCTTGTTCTGTAGGTTAGTTTGTTTGCTGCTCATCGCACACATGTGGGTCGTTTCGGGATGAAGGTTCATTTATGTTAATGACAGATTTGAGTCACTTACCTAAACAAATGTTAATCATCATTGTATGAAGATCGGATCTGAGCAAAACTGGATTTAATCAACGAGGCTTGTAATGGGAACGTGGCAAAAGTTTTATCCTTTGGCATTTCACCACAGAAACATGCTGCTTTTCTGCTCTTAACCATCAATCTGGCTACAACAGGTATAATGACAGCTGACTTAAAGTGTTCAGAGTCCTGTATTCTGTGAAAAACTAAAAGGCACCTTGTCATTGTCCTCTATTTCCTTGAGCATAGTTGTCCGAACAGGTGTGTGTGACTAAAGAAGCTCTGGCAGTTGCACAGCACTTTGCAAAGCACATTTGTTTACTCAGTTAATCCTATGACTCCTTTATTGTAAAGGTCAGTGGCAGAGCCTTCACTATACTTCAGTAAACTGCTTTAGACATGAATGTGGATGAATGAATGTAAGATCACTGACACCCTATATGAGTTATTTCAGTGAGTTGGCAGAGTGAGAATGCTTGATTGGACTCGTTACCTTTACAGACAAAGCACTTTATGTGGAAATGTTTGTTCTGCACTCGCAGCACCTCCCCCTTGCAGGCCTTGCCACAGTTCTGACACGGAATGGGCCCACTATGGGGCGGCCCCTTAGACTGCTCCAGGGGACCATGCACCGCCTGCTGCTGAAATGCTGTAGGAGAGAGAGAGACAGAGAGAGAGAGAGAGAGAGAAAGAGAGAGAGAGAGAAAGAGAGAGAGAGAGAGAGAGAGAGATGTAGAGGGCACAATGAAAGAAAGCAAAGTAGAGGAAGGGAGAGATGGAGAGTGTATGGTGAAAGAAAGCAATGGAGAAAGAAAGAGAGAGAGAGAGAGAGAGAGAGAGAGAGACAGAGAGATGGAGAGGGTGCAGCAATAGAGAAAGACAGAGAGAGAGAGGGAGAGAGCGAGAGAAGGAGAGCGAGGGAGAGTGAGAGTGAAAGAGAGTGAGAGTGAGAGTGAAAGAGAGAGTGAGAGTGAGAGTGAAAGAGAGAGTGAGAGTGAAAGAAAGATAAAGAGAGAGAGAAAGAAAGATGGACAGGCAGAGACATGGATGAAAAGAAAGAAAGTATGGGTTAATCAGTGTCATATAAAAGAACGTGTCCACGCTCATCCCGCTCACAGCAGGCACACACACTCAGGGATCAAACAGTGAGAGGTCACACATCAATCAAGGACACATTAACACATTCTGCTTGTCCACACTTCCTCCTTAATGCATCTATAGGTGACAAAAACATTATAGGTTCAAAACATGTCATCATACTGTTTTCAGTGCAGGAAAGCAGACAGACACACAGCAAGAGGATATCTAGAACATGAGGTCATACAAGAAAACATGGTTTGGATTCTTACAGCAGCACCTGAGAATGCTAGTTTCAGCCTGCCTTCAACAACAGAGAGGCTGTTCTGGTATACTTCATCTTCTTTCATTGGAACATCAATCACAAAATGCAAAGAAAAAAAGTTGCCAAGAAACAAATAATTGAGGTCATAATCTAATTCCACTTTAAAACTTTTTTGTGGCAGTTGTGGGGTGGAGGTTAGGGAACTAGCCCTGTGACCGGAAAATTGCTGGTTCGATCCCCAGGCTCTGCTACAGTCCATGACTGAGTTGTCCTTGAGCAAGACACCTAACCCCCAATTGCTCCCCGGGCATCATGGATAGGGCTGCCCACTGCTCTGGGCAAGTGTGCTCACTGCCCCGTATTCACTAGTGTGTATGTGGTGTTTCACTTCATGGATGGGTTAAATGCGGAGGAGGAATTTCCCCATTTGTGGGATTAAAAAAGTATCAATTAACTTAAAACAAACCATATAGGAACGTCCACTTTTGCGCTAGTGCAGCAGACAAGAAGAACAGGGAGCTCTGCTGGATTATGAATCATTAATCTATATTTAGATTGGTGGCGTAGTGGTAAGCGCTATCCGCCTCACAGCGAGGAGGGCCTGGGTTCGATTCCCCGAGCGGGCGGCCAGGGTCCTCTCTGTGTGGAGTTTGCATGTTCTCCCCGTGTCTGCGTGGGTTTCCTCTGGGTTCTCCGGTTTCCTCCCACAGTCCAAAGACATGCAGTTAGGCCAATTGGACGTGCTAAATTGCCCCTGTGTGTGAGTGACTGTCTGTGTCTGTCTGTCTGCCCTGCGATGGACTGGCGACCTGTCCAGGGTGTATCCTGCCTTCCGCCCGAAGACTGCTGGGATAGGCTCCAGCATCCCCCCGCGACCCTGACGGAGAAGCGGCTTAGAAAATGGATGGATGGATAATCTATATTTAAATCAACCAAGCCCTTAAACAGAATGAGCACTGTCTGACAAGGATCAAGATTCAGAGACAAAGAAAAATGCAGAAAAACCTCATAAAACAAATATGCTCCTAAGCCACTTTTAGAAGAGACCCTTCTTTAATGTTTCATGGAACGGACATGCTGAAGATGACAGATGTGTTGTGTTTTTATTCCGCTATGTAGATTTTAGGTTGTAACAGCATACATCTTTTTGCATATGACATGACTGGTTCTCAGACTTTTTATTCCCACAAAATTTATCTTGGTTTCAAATTTTTATATTATAAATGGTTTGATATGATTTTTCTTTTTTTTGTTTGTTTTTGTGTTGAAATGGAAGAATGCAAATTTTATTTCAAACCAAAAGACAGCAAAGTGGTATGCTTGTGATCTTACAAAGCAGTATAAAACTATAAAACTAAATAAAAAGGAAGATTGAAGTGAGATTTCTAGTTTTTAATGATGCACGGATTTGCTTCAAAAAAAGTACCACATCCAGTAGATATTTGGATTTGGCCAATATTTTAAACAAATATATTGCTGTTGTCTGAACAAAACCTCATATCTCCAGAATGGTACCTTTACAGGAGAAGGAGAAAACATACTATACTTTTAATGGAAGTCAATACAACCAGACTTTTTTCCAAGTAATTCTGGGCTATTTTGTAGGTCCATTTATCATGAATCATGATTATCATTTATTTAAACAATGTAAAGACCAACAGGTGTTTTCAAATTATGTAAAAACTGAAAAATTACAAAAATGGAAATAAGAGGTTTTGTTCCGATGGCAGCGATATGACGATGCATTATCGTAGTCCAGAAGAGCACAATGTTTAGGAGATGCTGGGCTACTGTGCTAAAATGTATGTATTTTATTCCTTTTAGTATACTTGTAAGTGCACAGTCTTATTTTTAAAAATTTTATCGGCATCAGTGTCAGCAGATATTTACTTGAAAAAACTGGACACTGTCATTGGCCAATAATTCCCATATCAGTGCATCCCTACTAGTTTTGAACACTGACAGTGCTTTCCACAAAATACAGTTAATGAGAGACCCTCAGAAGAGAGGGGAGGATGTAATAGTGAGAGTTTTAATTTTAATATACTCTTCATTGTTACAATACTATATTAAAGTTATTATACCATTTATAGGTTTCAGAAAGCAGCTCACGAAAGTGGAGGAGCTCAGAACTCCTGGAAGAACACAGGGCTGTTTCTGTCTCTCAACTAGGGCACTTGTTTTCAAAGGGTGTGGAGCAAAACCGGTTTCTGTCGGACATCCCATCACTGGGACTCTGTAGTGGACTTTTGCGTGGGCTGTTCCCTGAGCTAATTGTTCTCTGAGGCTTACAGCTCAGTCTGGTGCTCATTCATCAAGTACCTTCTGCTTGAAGCCGGTTTGACGACTGTAGCATTCAGAGACAGACCTGCTGGGCCTTTAATTAGATAAAAGAACTTTGAAAGGGTTCTACACAGATCTTATGTAAGACCACGAGGAAGGCCCAACATGAAACATCTTTGAAGAATGTAGTGAAGGAGGACAGATCACTTGGAGCAATCAGATGTTCTAATGTTCTCATCAACCTGGCATGCCAGGCATTTACTGTAAATGTATGTATAAAAAAGTGTACTTTTAATTTGATCAGATCTATAAATATGTTCATTTTTTCACCATGTTTTGCACTGTTTATGCACCGAAAATTTCAAATATGCATTTTTAAAATGATTGTTTTACAGGCTTTAACTTTAAAATTTTTTAATTTTTTTTTTTTATGTTTACACCTTTTTAGCCCTCAGATAATTATAATGTGCATTACATCTTCTCACTATCAACCTTTCAGTAATTTGATTACAGAAAATAACTTAAGATGTGTTGATTTGATAATAAAATGATGAATACAGTGTAAATACAGGGTAAATATTGTAAATTCTTGGCCTTAGTTTATATAGACTGCTTTGGCTCAGAATTTTTTTTATACTGATTCAAAATCATATCTTCAGTTTCTATCCATATTTAGCACAGGCACAGAAATTACATGACCGGGAAGCAGTCTGAACCAATGGAAAGCTGGCAGCTCACACTTATATCAAAAAGACAGAATGCTTGGTGGCTGACCAGAGAATGGCCCATGCTAAACCAGAGTCACATGAACAATATGGTGAACAATTATCAGTCAATCACACTAATTTGCTCTAACATCACACATACAACTAGTAATGTATAAAGTTACTGATAACCCTGGCTAAACTACAGATAGATTGTATCAGCATCATAATAGGTGCTACCACACGATCTTACGTTCACTACAATATATTTACCCCTGACACCAGTACACTGTGCAACAACAGCATTGACCTTGTCAACATACCTTATTGGTCCCTAAGAGAATCCCTTTCCCCAGCTGCATCTCAAGCAAAGCATGTTGGGAATGTTTACAGTCTCCCTTTTGAGCTAAAATGATTTCCTGTTCTGAGAGATCAAGTGCACTTGTTAAACAGCAGTGGGCCATGCAGCCTAAACCCAACACAAACACATCTTATCCAGCCCTGAGAGGGAGAGCAGAAATCAAGCAGGAGATGAACCTGCTCCAGCTGCCAGGCTCAGGAGGATGCATAACTTTTCCATTCCATTTGCATTGAATTATACAACATCTCTCTTTGGCTAACTCGCTATTAAAACAACTCTGACCATAAATCTGTTTCATGTTTGAGCAGATACTTCTAGATTAAGACTTAAGATTAAGATCTAGAATACTGACAAGGGGGTTTTCTTCAAGAGAAAAGTAAATGTAATGGAAACAGTAACATGCACACTGGAGGCACGCCCACTGTTTGATGGTGCCCACAGGAGCCCACTACCAGCATTCAGCAGGAAAGTATGTTTCCAATAAGGACAAGAATGTTGGAAGGGTTAGGCAACCATTTACCAAAGTGCTTTAGAGACACAGGTTTGTTTTATTCTAGGATAAAGAGGAATGTTTAATACTGGCTTGCATAGAGAGCAGCATAATGTAGGTATGAAGCTGGATTACTTGTCCAGATTTGTTTTGTTTAACACTGAAATCAGCAATGAATTCAATGTATTTTATGCCAATGTGTACATAACGTCAGCATGAATAAAAGATTGGGGACACAGTGATGGGAATAGTGGACTGATATGTGGAAACAGACATTATATCTACTTGGAATAGCATTACAGAGAAATCAAACACTTATTTATGACACGAATGACTTGAAAACGGACCTTTAGCACTAGTAACTAGCACCACCCAAATATATTACTCTTCTAGAGCACAATAAATACATCATCAAATATCTGTCAAACCTGAACATCTTTTCGATGCTGATATTTCCTGAAAGCAAATATTTACCATTACAAATTTTATAAGAATATTCTCATACATCTCTGTGAAATATATCACATCAATAACCCTGGAAAAAAAAAGGAAATAAACTAAAGGACAGCAACCGCATTGATGTAATATATTTTACTGATGGGGCAGTCATGGGCTGGAGGTTAGAGAACCAGCCCTGTGATCGGAAGGTCGCTGGTTCGATCCCCTTAGCTGACGGTCCATGACTGAAGTGCCCTTGAGCAAGGCACCTAACCCCCAGTTGCTTCCCAGGTGCTGTGGATAGGGCTGCCCGCTGCTCTGGGCAAGTGTGCTTACTGCCCACTAGTGTGCATGTATGTGGGCGTTTCACTGCACGGATGGGTTAAATGCAGATGTCTAATTTCACAGTGTGCAAACAGTGACAAATGGCTCCCTCGTCCGGATTAGGGTTACCGGGGCCTCACCCTGGAGCCAGGCCTGGGGGAGGGTCTCCTCGGCGAGCGCCTGGTGGCTGGGCCTTTACCCATGGGTCCCGGCCGGGCCCAGCCCGAAAGAGCTACATGGGACCACTCTCCCACGGACCCACCACCCATGGGAGAGGAGCTTATGGGGTCCGGTGCATTGTGGATCGGGTGCCGGCCAAAGGTGCGGGCTTTGGCGCTCCAATCCTCAGCTACTGGCTCTTGGAACATGGAACGTTACCTCTCTGGCAGGGAAAGAGCCGAGCTAGAGTATGAGGCTGAGAGATACCAGGCGTTGGGCAGGAGTGGGCTTACTCATAGCTCCCCGGCTCAGTGCCTGTACGTTGGGGTTTTCCCCGGTGGACAAGAGGGTTATTTCCCTGCGCCTACGGGTCAGGGAACAGGCTCTGACTGTTGTCTGTGCTCATGCACCGAATGGCAGTTCACAGTATCTGGCCTTCTTGGAGACCCTGGAGGGGGTACTGGAAAGTGCCCCCTGCAGGGACTCCATTGTCTTGCTGGGTGACTTCAACGCTCACGTGGGCAATGACAGTGAGACCTGGAAGGGCGTGATTGGGAGGAACGGCCTCCCCGATCTGAACCCGAGTGGTGTTTTGTTATTGGAGTTCTGTGCTCGCCACAGTCTGTCCATAACAAACACCATGTTCGAACACAAAGGTGTGCATAAGTGCACATGGCATCAGGACACCTTAGGCTGCAGTTCGTTGATCGACTTTGTAGTTGTGTCATCGGATTTGCGACCGTGTGTTTTGGACACCCGGGTGAAGAGAGGAGCAGAACTGTCAACCGATCACCACCTAGTGGTGAGTTGGATCAGATGGCGGGTGAAAATACCGAACAGACCTGGCAGACCCAAACGAGTTGCGGGAACGTCCGGCAGAGGAACCTACCAGAAAGATCTTCAACTCCCACATCCGACAAAGCTTCGACCGCATACCGACGGAGGCCGGTGACATCGAGTCCGAGTGGGCCCTGTTCTGTGCCTCCACTGTCGATGCAGCTGATTGGAGCTGTGGCCTCAAAGTCGAATTTGCCTGTTGTGGTGGCAATCCCCGAACCCGTTGGTGGACACCTTGGGTAAAGGAAGCCGTCAAGCTGAAGAAAGAGTTCTATCGGGCATGGCTGGCTTGTGGGACTCTGGAGGCAAAAGTTGGGTAGCGAAAGGCCAAGCGGGTCGCAGCTTCTGCGGTTGCTGAGGCAAAAACTGTGGGAGGAGTTTGGTGAGACCATGGAGAAAGATTATCGACAGGCAAACCGTCAGGCGCCTCAGGAGAGGAAAGTGGTTCCCAACCAACACTGTATACAGTGGGGCTGGGGGGCTGCTGACTTCGACTGGGGACTTCGTTGGACGGTAGAAGGAATACTTCAAGGATCTTCTCAATCCCACCAACAATCCTTCCCTAGAGGAGGCAGAGCTTGGAGATCTGAGCGAGGGTCCGTCCATCACTCGGGCTGAGGTAACCAAGGTGGTTGGAAAACTCCTTGGTGGCAGAGCACCGGGGGTGGATGAGATCTGCCCAGATTTCCTGAGGACTCTGGATGTTGTAGGGCTGTCCTGGCTGATACGCCTCTGCGACATCATGTGGACATCTGGGGCGGTCCCCCTGGAATGGCAGACTAGGGTGGTGTTCCCGCTTTTTAAGAAAGGGGACCGGAGGGTGTGTTCCAACTATCGGGGGATCACACTTCTCAGCCTAGCTGGTAAGGTCTTGCATCTCAGATACAAGAGGAACAATGCGGGTTTCGCCCAGCTGGGGGAACACTGGACCAGCTTTTTACCCTCACCATGGTCCTGGAGGGTGCGTGTGAGTTTGCCCAACCAGTCTACATGTGTTTTGTGGATTTGGAGAAGGCATTCGACCGCGCCCCTCGGGGGTTCCTGTGGGGAGTGCTCCGGGAGTACAGGATGAGGCACTCATTGTTACGGGCCATTCAGTCCCTGTACAAACAGAACAGGAGCTTGGTTCGTATAGCCGGCAGTCAGTCAGACTGGTTTCCAGTCAGGGTTGGACTCCGCCAGGGCTGTCCGTTGTCCGTTGATTCTGTTCACAACTTTTATGGACAGAATTTCTCAAAACAGCCAACTGGCGGAGGGTGTCCTATATTGTGACCTCAGGATTTCTTGTCTGCTTTTGCAGATGATGTGATTCTGTTGGCATTATCAGGCCAAGACCTCCAGCTCTCTCTGGACCAGTTTGCAGCCGAGTGTGAAGTGGCTGGGATGCAGTAATGCGGACGCTAAACTGGTCCGTCATGGTGAAAGAATGAGATTGCGGACACAAGCAGCCGAAATGAGCTTTCTCCGCAGGGTCACCAGACTCTCCCTTAGAGATAGGTTGAGAAGCTTGGCAATTCAGGAGAGGCTCGGAGTAGAGCCGCTACTCCTCCATGTTGAGAGAAGCCAGCTGAGGTGGTTCGGGCATCTGGTAAAGATGGCCTTTGGACGCCTCCCTAGGGAGGTGTTCCAGACATGTCAGACGGGGAGGAGACCCCAGGGAAGACCCAGGACACGTTGAAGGGATTATATCTCTCGAATGTCTTGGGAACGCCTCAGTATCCCTTCGGAAGAGTTGGAGGAGGTGGCAGGGGAGAGGGAGGCCTGGGCCTCTTTGCTTTGGCTGCTGCCTCCGCAACCCGGACTCGGATAAGCGGTGCAGGATGGATGGATGGATGGATGGACTTTTAAAAGAAAAAAGTTCTTAACTTTTATTGGAAGTTAATGTAAAAAGATTTCATTCCAAGAACCATACTGGCCCAATCATTAAGAAATGCTCACACAATGTAAAGGATGAATCAAATGATGTAGAAAAATGTAAATCTTGCTTGTGAATCATGCTTTTGTACACATATAAAGAAAATAAAACATAGACATATATGCTGTTTGCATACAGTAGCGTTGCCCATTCAGGCACAAGATCCCTTCTGATTTTTGAGATCTGCACTTTTTTATAGTGTTCATTTATTTAAGTTATTTATCTATTATGTTTTATAATGTGTTGTTATGGTAATTTTAGATTATGAACCAATCTGATTCTAATTAAGTCATAGATTATACCTCAAAAATTAATGCACCTCATTTCTCTACAGTATTGGTCTCTTCCACATGTTGCTGAATAAAATCAGTTCACAGCAGCAGGTACAGTTGCATACAGCACATCAGTGCTAAACGGTTGATTGAATGGCATGTTACTGAAGTCATTAGTAGAGCATCAGTCCCTTTTTTAAACGTCTGAAAATTAAATGCTGTGGTTAGTACCAGCAGTTAGTAGTCCTCCAGCTTATTGCATTCTTGGGCTTATTATTCAGAAAGAAATCCATCCAAACTGACAGTGGAAACATGAACCCATCAGCAGGTTCTGGCCATTTAATGTTAATATTTGGTAGGATATGTATTCTGTGTATCTAAACACCAGTCCTTAGATCAATTCCAAGGATCAGTCCTTGGCGTCCTTAGATCAATTCTCATTTCTGACCACAACCATGATAAAGTGGACACTAAATGGTGCTTAGGTTACAAGCATTACTGGTAACTTGACGATCAAGCAATCACCAGGTTCAGGTGTCACAACTAAAATGAATCATTGTAGTCCTCTTAAATTCGGAAGAACCAATCCATACACTCTATGCATCTAAACACTCATCTCCTCGAGCTATGAGTTTATGGTTGGGCCAATAAAAAGCGTCAAGCTGCAATGCAATGGAAGGACGGCTGCCAGTGTGTCACATGCAGGCTTCTCCATTACACTGAGCTATTTGGCACAGATGTTCATACCATCCATCAACTCCTGCTCACTGTCAAAGCCCCTGTGGCTTCACCTACCAAAGGTCAGCACACAGGAGCAATCAGACATAGGCAACATTTCACAATGGCACCAACACAGGCCATATACAAACAGTTTCACCTCCACATGCACACTCACACACTCGGGCCTTGTCTTTACTGAGCCCAGTTGGTGTATGGTGAAAGAGTTGTCCATCTTTAAACAGGTTTTCTATAAATAGGAGGTTGCCTGAACTCGGGGGGATTCCATCATGCTCTGCAACATTCTGGTGGGCATCTATATGCGTGACCCTCCCTTCACTGCACTCAGGTTACCACTGCAGGGTCCTTCTGCCACTAACCCCACCAGGATACCTTCTAAAGCAAAGTTAATAACACAAGGACAAGAATTGGAGGGCATGATTCATGAAACTACAGTAAAACTATTATGAAATTAATAATCAAATAACAAATAAGCATATTTTAAAGCTTAGTATGTAGTATTATACAGTATATAAGGTAAGTGTTACTTGTGGGTAGAGAGCAGTATTTGTAGCAGACAGCCACAGAATCCAGTGACAGGAGTTTTTCCCCAATTTGCTGCAGTAACAGCCTCTACTCTTTTGGGAATGCCTCACTTTAGATGTTGGAACATGGCTGTACACATTTGCTTGCATTCAGCTACAAAAGTATTAGTGAGACATCAGATCATTGATGATTAGTTCTGGATCACAAATGCCACTCCAGCCCCTCTAAAAGCTATTGGATGAGGCTCCACCACTCCACACAACACAGTTTCACTGATCTAAAGCCCAGTGCTGGGGGGCATTCGAGCAGTCTAGCTGATGACTGGCACTGGGCATGGTGACCTTAGGCTCATGTTTAGCTGCTGCTAAACCCCATCTGAACCCCTCTGTCAGCAATGGCTGAACCTTAAAGTAACTGAATTCACCAAAAGGAATAAAAATACTTTTGGATCTATGGTATATTTAAAAACTAATGTATGAAAAAATCAGCTGGTTGTTATGTATTTACTAATAATTGTCACCAAATTACTTCTTACAATACTCTCCGACAAAACTGTACCTTTCAGGGTACAAATACTGTCATTGGGGTCATACCTTCACCCACTCAACATAGCTCCTGTTACAAAATGTATCTCTGCATGTTGCATACACATTTCCACCAGAGAAGACACCAAAACCCCAAATCTTACCTATTGTAGCTTTAACTCATGAAAATATATAAGCACGTTTATCCTGGGAAAGCGAATGTAGTGTGCCTTTACAGCTCATTTAATAAACACAATAGGACCTTAAGGACCATGTTTTACATTTAAGGGTAGATTTGCATTGTACTATCATCTACTGTGCATTACACCTCCACAGCATTCTTTTCCATTCAGGGGTTCACCTTCACAGATTCGTTTCAGTAGTGCCTGGCATTTGACCTCAAAGTGCCCCTTTGAGGCCAAGTGGAACCTGATGATTCATTTATCCCTCATAATGATGCAAATCAGGTGAAAAAGTGATTGGAAAGCAAAGACAGCTATTAGTAGATATAGAGTGGAAATGAGAACAAATGCAAGACAGCCAAGAACTGAGAACACATAAGGCAATTACAGAGTTTAATATATGATTTAATTTGCACGACTGAAAAATGTTTTTGCTTTACAGCTCATAACTGCATTACATAACTATAACGGAATTCATGAAAACACCTAATTATAATGAGAAGACCTCAATGAGACGTCACAACAATACATTCTGCTTTGCAGTCTGAGGCCTTACAGAGGCCTGAAACACAGGAACGCTCAGTCGCACACCTCACAAATGAACCTAATGTACAATAAGAGATCACACCCAGTTTGGTCAGTCTGTGTGCTGTTTATCCTCCTAAAATACCACTGCTGCTTAAAGCTGTTGCATAAGCAGAGGTTCTTCGAAAGATCTCATCATCTGATAAGATGCTGTCATTGTTTGCAAACTGCTGATTAAAAATACAGCTTGGCACTCGGCTAATGGAGTTCAGTATGACTGTTGGTAAAGGTTAACCGTTAACCATTAATGTTTATGTCCAGAACGTGAAAGAAACAAAGCAAGAGACTTTTATATATTCAAAAAAATGCAACAAAGACAGAGCTCTCTTATTAACTTTGCAACTGTGAGTTTGTATGCCAAATTAGACAATTTCTAAGGTAAATTAAAGCAAGCTATGCCCATTTTGAACATTACAGACTTACATACTGGCTAAAATGGGCCAACAAGAGTCTCTGGAGGTAGAATAATGGATTGTAAGTTCTCAAGACCACATTAAAGTGCCAAGGTCCACCGCAATGTTTACACTTGTTTATGCAGAATGGGTTCCAGTTTCTCATTAGAAAAGTGTGATTTTGAGAATAGATTCCAACATCAACATGGCTTCTGAGGCAAATATGTGATGACTTAGGAATGCACACTGCACAATGTTAGCCTTGAGGTTATGAGCTTTGATGATCTCATAAATATATATATATATATATATATATATATATATATATATATATATATATATATATATACATATATATATAAAGCTTATGAGATCATACATATATATTGATTGTTTGATATATTGATGTTATTAATATAACATATTTCTTTGCTTCAAAATTACAGCTTTTAAAGAGAAATAAGAATTGAATAAGTTATATGTAGTATAAAATTATGTTTGTTCACTCACTGGGTGGGGGATGGAGTTTTCTGGTGGGCCATTTAAATAATGTCAGTCATATGTATCAAAATAAAATGCTGATATATACAAAACAAAGAGCCCTGACTTTTAAACTACTTAACAGCCATAACTACAGTTGTTAAGTGTTCCATCATTACTTTGTTGTTAAGTGTATTAGACGGTGGCGTTGTACTGTCAGACTGCAGTGTATCCAGGTGGAGCAGTGGGCAGTCAGGTTTGTTTACTGCTGCTGCTGTCAGTATGAGGGGCGTCTTTCCGGCTGCTGGGAGAGATCCAAATGTTACATCATCACTAGTGTCTATTCCAGCAGCCTTGAATCGAGCAGCATGGAATCTGATTGGTTCAAACACTGCCACTGTCATAGAGTCATATCCAAAATAGAGTGACTGACACCAATAAAATTCCACCTACATTTTTAGCACTGCTCAGTTATGTCCATCCACTAAAGAGCAAATAACTTGGACTAAGCTGTGCAAAAGTGTTTAACCTCTTAAACAGTAGGCAAATTAATGCGTTATTGCAGACCCTTTAAGAAGTTACATCTTTAAGAAGTTACAGTTTAAAAAGCTACTAGCTTGCTATATTGTTGGGAAAAATGTGAATATGTTTCAGTGAAAGTCATTGAACTATCTGAAATAACTTGTGCTCCTCCTCCAAAAAATAGTCCTGTACTGGATTGAGGTGACACCAGCTTTTGTCTGGAAATCAAAGTTACAACATGGCTGGCAGGACAGGTAGAACAATCAGCTCTGCCTAAAATGTAAGAAATACTGCAGATCACAGGGTGTTAAACTGTAGTCCAGACTTATCAGAGCCATATGCACACATCAAAGTCTCATGACTACTACACCACTGAGAGACTTGAGACACCCCATGGACCCTCCCTGCAATTGATTGAAGACAGATTGGCTATCATAAACCATAAATATCTGACCATATTCTGAAATTCTGTGATGCCACCGAGCGGAAATTTTCAATCACTTTATTAAATCATGGTCATAAGGTCATTACTGTAGTGTCTCAGAATGGCAAAATTTTGGTATTATTGTTTTTAACCATAAACAATCTCAGTATTTTTTATATACCTCTCTCTCACTCCCTGACTATCTCAATATTATACACACACACACACCCCCACACACACACACACACACACACACACACAGACACACACACACACAGTGGGCCCAGGCTGTTGTCCAGAGGGTCCAGATTGCATCAGAGCTCCTGGAGAGCAGCAGCGAGCCATCCTGCCTGTAACTGTTTATTCACTAGGTGGGGTGCCGATATTGTTGTTTTTGTGGGCACCTCTCAAATCACTAAAACATTCATGAAAAAGATCACTGTGCACATGACAAAACAAATTAAAACCCCTTAGTTGAGATATAGATAAAATGCAAAATATAAAAGTGAAAAGCAATTAAGGGTTTTGCTCCAAAGGACCATACCAAAAAAAAAAAAAATTTAATTCATGATATATGTTACTGTATGTGCGCTTTACATATACAAGAAATGCCAATTCTATATTGTGTTTTCTATTATACATCAGTTGTACATCACTCATTATACCCCAAATATGGATATAAAGCACTTGGAATAAAACCATTCAAATATAAAACACTGAATAAAAAATGAACACTAATGATTTATTGTACATCTTTTATGTAATAAAATGACCATGTACGCCTTTGATAGCATAATAATAATGATATGGTTCCAATTATTATGTCACAGGGTGATATTTACTGGTCACAGTCATTTCTGCCATCTCAGACAAAAACCCTCCATTTCTATGATGTCTCACAATTCCACACATTTCATTACTGTGACTCATACATTCCCAACTTCTCCACTGACTTAATCAATAATTCAGTCATGGCTTCCTTAAACTATTTATACCACATGCCATAACTGATGGAACTGAATCCATTCTGAAGTCTATGCTCAGTGTTATTTCTCTCTCTGAGCTCAATGAAGTGCAAAACAGTGGCTGAATAAGATCAGCAGTAAGTGTAACACTGTAAGAGCAGGCAGCTGCACAACAACAGTATAAGATGACAGTTTAGAGTGGCAATACAACTACAAATCATCACACTGTAACTGTACCTTTTTCCTCAGGCATTGTCTTTGTTCTTCCACGTCGGGTCTCAGTTATATATCCAGTAAGAAATGTAGGTCTACTGCTCGAATATCCAGGTAGTAAGTTACTGTGGTGGAGCAGTATGCTGCATCTTCCTCAGACTGGACTCTCAGTGTGAGTCTCTGAGGTGACTCTGTCCTCGCTCTGAGCTGCAGCAGCGTGAGGTACAACCTTTTTTCCCCACCCGTATTCCGACAAGCCACGCCTCCTGGGCGAGAATGGGGCTACGTGCGCTGGGATTGGCTGGTGGCAGCACGCCGCCTGCGATGGGATTGGCTAGTTAGAAGGCTCGTGTGCTGAGATTGGCTAGTAGCCGTGAGCTTGGTGCGCTATGTCGACTAGCATTTTCCCACAGTGTAAACCAGTTCTAACGCGAGTTGTCGGAAAACGGCCGGATAAACACGAGAGTTTCACGAACGAACGGCGGGTTATTGCCGAGATCCTCCGTCAGAGCCCACAGCACACACTCCCCTTACAGCAGCGGTGTCATATAGGCAGAATATTCTCGACCGCGTCTATCCCCGTGAGGTCTGCGCATGCGTTGCAATTCACGCATTCACGCCGCGCCTCTCAAAGCACAACAGGGTGGAGAAATAATTTATGTGCCTGAGAGGAGATGTAGGAGGACTAATAAGACTCCTCGTACTCTGAGTACACTGTAAATGACTCTTAAACCTACACCCTAGCCTTTTTAGTTTAAGTTAAAAATTCTATATAATAAAAAGGCTGACACGTAAAACAGTCATCCAGAGTTGTTTAATGAAATGTAAAATGTTTCTAGAGAAACTTTCAGTCAGAATTGCTCACTGTGGTGGTCATAGGAACCGGACGTCCGACTCTAAAAGCTCCCTAACAGAAATGTATTATATTAAGTGGTTATTAATATGCTGCCTGATGACCGAGACATTGTTTAACAACTGTTTTTTTTTTTTCAATTTTAAGCCAAAATTAATTTTAATCCATTCATTTTCCCAAAGAAAACTTTTTTCAGATTTATGCCTATTGTACCATCATCAACATTACATACAAAAACTCAGAAGACACATCTAGGTGTCGGTTTTGGATAGTAAATACAATGGATATATTTGTGTTGTAGACACTACAACCCCTAGTTCCTATTACCACCACTGTAAAAAAAAAGAATATGAATCAGTAAGTTTCTCATTAAGTGCATGTAAGACATTTCTCTTCATAGAGACATTGTAAAGTGCATTAGAGGAAGCTATATGGTTTACGGTATTTCTCTGAAGATGAAAAGCACTCATCGCTAGTGACACCCTGAATAATTGATAAGCCTCCAGAGAGATGTAGAGTGGAGGACTAATTGGACTGTATGTACAGTTTCATGCAGTGTTTTCTCCCTATATGTGCCATTATGTAGGCACAAACACACACACACACACACACACACATATGTATATATATATATATATATATATATATATATATATATATATATATATATATATATATATATATATAAAACCTGAAGGGACACTCCAGCCTAAAAGTAGCATATTGTAGGTTATTGTGTTATGTCATGTATTATTCTGTAGAGCAACACAGCACACCTAAGCCTCATTGGTTTGAAAGAATTCATGACGTTGTATCATTTTCATATTTTCCTCATATTTTCCAGTGTTCTTTCACTACAAAACCCAGCAGGCACTACACAGATACATCAATTATTGGGAATCCTTACAGTGCTCAACAAATCCTTACTGGCTAATAAATACATCTGTGGTTTTTCATAGTACCACTAATACACCACTAACCTCAAATGGTCATCAAACTGTTTTCTCTGTTAGGCTAAAATTCAGTCAGCTATAAAAATAAAAAGTCTATCACAAAGCACTTCAAAATTTACACCCACCTTCATAATACATCATTGGAATGTCTTTAAACCAGGAAATCTCACTTTATTGACTTCTGTAGCACATCTGTAAGAGGCGAGTGAGCATGTTTACGTAAAACCTAGCAATGGATACACACACACACACACACACACACACACACACACACACACACACACACACACACACATATATATATATATATATATATATATATATATATATTTTTTTTTTTTTTTTTTTTTTTTTTTCCGTTTTGGCCGGAGCATGCCTTTAACATGCTCTTAAGATCTTTATCGTATTAATCATTTGGCATATTCATCCCAAAAGTTTCATAATTCAGGGAACTCCTCCTCACTGAGATCTGTACTTTTTCATTTTTATCACCCCTAATGCTCACCCCATCACCTTACCATATTGCTTCTACAAATTACTCTTGGACATGGGGAACAGTCAGAATTTTAACATCAGTGCTCCACTCGCTAGGTCACACATGAATGGAGTCACTCTAATGAAAGCTCTGAGATATGACTAATGCTTTGACAGTACAAGGAGGCATTTATGAGGCTACAACCTTTTCACACATCCAGCTTGTTAAATTGCAGCATCTCAAATGGCTTTCAAATGGAGTTTCAACACATATTCAATTAATATTTTCTCAGCTTCTGTTTCTACCCCATTTTTTTCCACTTCACCTTTCACAGATTTTATTCTCTTGACATCATACCTGAGTGAAAGGGAATACTATACTCTCTCTCTGTCTCCCTCTGTCTCTCTCTGTCTCTCTTTCAATGTATCTGTCCTCGTTCTCTCCTTTTCTCTATAAAATAATAAAAAATTTTCATAAAACATTTTCACTGACTGACTGTGTCACTTTGCTGAAATGTCTATGCGTCAGGAGTGTAGCTAGCCACATTTCAGTCAAGCTAACCTTAGCTACACACCTAAAAATGATGGTTCTTCAAGAAATTGTATATAAAACTATGAACACTCAAAGATTCATTCAGCACTCCTTTGCATGATAAAATGTTTTTTGCATGGTGAATTGGTTCTTCAGATTGACAGAGAATGATATTGTATGTGGTTCTTCTACATAGAACCTATTTGAAAAGGATTCTACCAAAAGGGTTCTTCTATTGTTACAATATCAAGCTTGTACTAATAGAAAAAACCTTTTTGGTGCTATACAGAACCATCCATCCATCCATCCATCCATCCCATCCATCCATTTTCTAAGCCACTTCTCCTTCAGGGTCGCAGGGAGGTACTGGAGCCTATCCCAGCGGTCATCAGTGATATACAGAACCTTTTTCAAAAAATATTACATATAGAATCATCTACAGCACATTCTCCATCAATCGGAAGAACCCATTCATTGTGCAAAGAACCCTTTAATCATGCAAATGGCTCTTTGAGTGTTCATGGTTCTATACAGAACCATACCATTTTCTTCATAAAAGATCCTTTCTATTTTGCACCAAAGCCAGAAAACATCACATTATGTTTGTGGATTTTCTGTAGTTTGCAGTACACAATTCAGTAGCTTGTCTTAAGATGTAGGAAGGTGAGATAAAATGTTGATCAGAATGCTAATTTGTTAACATCTGCATCTGCTATTATTGTTTCCGTGGAAAAAAAAGAAGAAAAAGTCCATCTTGTTTTCATCATCTGTCTGCAAGTCTGTCTAAATGTGAGAAAGAAGTGGCTGTAACTACTGGTTGTAGTTATCTCACCCATTATATTGTTTAATTACATGAATGCATGTTCAGCACTTGGCTACCCACATTTAAATCTAGTTAACATTACTTAGCAGGCAGTGAACCAGGAACAGGTGCAGAGACAAGAGCAGAGAGATCTTCTAAAAGAGATCTTCTAAAACGAAGGAAAATATATATCTTTTGAAACCTACATGAATGATGGCCTCCCTGTTGTTGTGATGCCATTGACACTTGCAAGACAAATGCAATACAGCCGATGGTGGTCCAGCAAAACTAAGCTTACTCAGTCTTGTTTCATTCAGTCATTAATCTTCTAGAGGTTTCCTTGTACACGTATTAAAGAACTACAGATTCTAACAGCACTGAAAAATGAAGTTACTGCAACACAATGTGAACACTGTGTGGTGAAGATGATGGAAAAAATAAACGCAGCATCAAAGAGGCATTGTTCTAAGGGAGAGTGTGAGAGAGAAATAGCCAAGTTCAGCCTTCAAGGAAAACATATTACATAATTCACTGAAGCTCGTCCTATGACTTTTAACTGATGGAGAGAACACAGTACTAGTGACTATTCATGCCCTAACTCTATGTTTATCAAGTGTAAGTATTGACATCTGCTTGTGCCAGGATGTACTGCAGCTATGCAGAGAGGCATAACTTAGTTTAGACTGTTAATCAAGTTGACAGAGTCGATACAGCAAGCAGGACAACATGTGAAAGCAAAGCAATCTCGCTCACAGCAATCTCAAACACATCTGTGGCCTCACCAGAACGTGGGTACACATGATGCAGTTCAGTATTAGAAGCCAAGAACAGAAACTGTTTAGGTAACTACAACATTAACCCCTTACTAAGCCAAAGTTTTATTACACAACATAAGAAACGCTCCATTAGCTTGCATTGAATTCCCTGTAGTTATTGCATAATAAGCCTTAGTATGTAATAAGCCTGGAATGTTAAGGGGTTAAACCATCCCAATATAAAATGACGCAGTGTGTCTTGTGGGACAAGAAAGGGAAAAGAAGCGGTATGAACTCAAAGGATTTTATTTATAGATTCACTTAAATAATCACTCTATTTCATAACCTAGGGCCTAAGTAAACATGCAGCACTGAACCTGGAGTCATTCCACTATCGTAAAAAAAGGCCTAAAAGCAATAACCACCTCCTCAGCACACCCCAAATGACTGCATGTAGCCAGGATGCAGACATTAAATATGCAACACACACCCCACATAAAGCTGTTTGGCCTCACATAACCCTGTCTAAAGATCTTTTATGAAGATGGGTAATGAATACCAAAGGTAATTCACAAAATTCATTATTTGATTCTATTCAATACAGCGGTGCTGTATTAAAATATGTTAACGTTTCCATTTTCAGTGTATTTCAGAGTTCAACATTAAATAATAGTTGTGCTTTACAACATCCCAGTCTAATGCTCTAGCCACGAGCTAATATGTTAACCCCAAGCTATCACAATACAACAGTACTACACTATGCAAATGTAAATACAATACAATGTTGTGCAATACAATTCAATGAAATACATTTTTATTATTACGTCCCTAATTAATATTACATAGAACTATAACCTAAGCACTATTTAAAAGCCACAAAAAACATGGGACAAACATTGAGGGTGTTTATATGCACTTAATCTGCAGAAAATCAGATTTTATCAGTAATCCGATCAACACGTTTACATGCACTTGGGTAATCAGATAATGGGAAAACTCCAAATCTATAAGAGCGAGGCAGTTATCAGATTTCTGGTACTGCAGTCTATTTTAGCACATACGCAGACTGAGAAATCTGAAAGAGATCCAAGTAAAATGCACTGAGAAATCTGATTACAGAGCTAAAATCCAGCTTTCTTTATCAGATTTCTTAATCAGATTTCAAGACCTTACTTCGATCTAAGAAATCACAGTAGACTGTTTACATGACCGTTTGAACAATCAGATAACTGCAGAAATCAGATTATGATCAGATTATTAAGTGTATGTATACACACTCAGTGTTTATAAAATAGCTTAATATGCTGTGTTTTGTGGTTCGCACTTTATTTCTATGGAAACTATTTTAATAAAGTTATTAAAGTTTAATATATTCTCATATTCTAACTGGACAGTGAAGAACATTTTTAGTGTAGTTCATATTTATTAATTTCATATTTAGTAATCCGATCATAATCCTGTTACTGGATTTTTTAATTTGTGTAAATGCACTCAGTTAAGCATAGAACTAGTCAACCACTTTGCACACACAGATAAACTTGCTTGCTTTGCTAAAATGTGCATAAAAATGCTGTGTTTAAGTTAGAGGATGTGTTAAATGTAATCTGACTGGAGGTGTTTAAACTTTTGCATATGACTGTACTTTCAGTTCAAGAGAGTACGGTCTCTGCTATTTTTGTGCTATATTTCATAACTATGTTTTCAGCTATGTTCATAACTGGATGTTGACTGTCAATTAGAGTAAATACAGCAGAATGCTATACAAAAGCCCATTCTTATTTCCAGCCTGCTAGTTAGACTGCAAATCAATGTATGAAACAGCTGTTTGTGTGTGGTACACAGCTGTAGGAAAGCCCTATTTGCATATTATATAACACAGCTCCTACTGTGCACCACATACTGTACACATTTACTTTGACAGAATCTGCTAGAGAGGTAACTATAAACAATCATGATCAAAGCTGCATACATTTAGAAATTAAAGACTTAATACTCTCACAAGAGCAGCCACAAATGAGTCAAACTATGCTTTGCTTTTTTCCAAATACTGTATGGCACTATAGCAATGACATGGCACTATGTCAGGGTTAGCAAGCTCTGGTCCTTGAAGGCCAGGTTCCTGCACAGTTTGGCAAATTCTTCTTGTAAGTCGCTCTGGATAAGAGCATCTGCTAAATGCTGTAAATGTAAATGTAAATTCAAACACACCTGATTCTACTTAACTGCCAGGTTTATCTAGTGTGTTGCAGCAAGGAGCACCAGACTACATCCCTTAGTTTGCCACCCCCTGCACTATGGATATTAACTTGCATGTCTGTGTGATTTGCATATGTAGAAATTAAAACGTGACAGAGTAAGGGCAAAGAGCAAAAATATGGTACATCTCAATACATGCAAACTCTGACACAGCCCTGGTAATAATCCAGCATGAACAAAATCACAAGAGCGTAAGCTGATACTGTAGCCTCTAAGCTGAGGCATCCGAGTCATGCTGCAGTAAGTTCAGTAGTAGATTTGAGAAGCTGAAGCACATGACCCACATTCAGAGCTGTGTGTCCCTCTCTCACTGGACTGAGTCTGAGCCTACCGTGATGAGGCAAAGCTAATCCCTTCAGTTTGTTCTTCTGGAGTTGAGCTGCTTTGCATCTCATTCTCGGCAGAGAACGCTCCCTTAAGAACTGACACACACACACACACATGCTCTCTCTCTCTTCTGCACCTCATCAGTGACTTAAAGACCCTTACCTTCCTCTATGTCCTACACTCCCAGACCCCTTTTTAGCTACTACAACTGAACTACACTATAAAATGTGATTACAGAAAACACTGATTATTTCAACTAATGCACAATCTGAATTGGCCAATATAATTTTTCAATACAGCAAAAATTGACTGAAAATTAAAGTAATATGGTAATGTTTGATGTTTATTTATTGTTTATTATAAAACTATAATATTTCAAATGAAAGTTGTATTTTAGAGCATCTCAATCTAATGTTGTAGCTACCAGCTAATATGTTCACCCCAAGCTATGACAGTAGCCAAGATCAGAATGCGGCAGCTATACCTATATAATTGATGATACATTATCAATAACTAATAAATAAATATTTAGCATTATAATCACTACTAAAATGCCAGTTGCTTTATTTTCAATGTATTACTGTATGTAATATGTTTACAAATGTATAATGTATTTGATTTTATGTTATTTAGGCACCACATCTTTAGTTTAAGAATTTAAAACACCATACCAGTATAAAGGAATAGTCTGAACAACTTCTCATGTACCCCTGTTGAAGTCAATCAGCCAAGACATGTTTGATGTCCACATTTATTTTAGCGCTACAGATATGATTTATGAATTTTTGAACGCATAGTCATATGCAAAAGTTTGTACACCCCCGGTCAAATTACGTGGAAGTGAAAATAAGTTAACAAATTTCCTACAGTGAAGAAACTTAACAGTCCTTTTCTGCACACTTTAGATGTTTTCTGAATTTTCTGAATATAAAACATTGACCAAAAATTAACATACTACATCCACCAACATCTACATGCCACATGTTCTGGATACATTTTTAAGCATGTTAAATTCAGCAAATAAACAGTAACTGTCCATCAAAGAAATGTGTTATAACTTAAAAACTCAACAGAACATGTAATATGACCACAGGTACCCAAACATGTGCAAATGACTATATATTTTCAGATCAAACATTCTTAACTTACAAAAGATTAATTGTAATAAAGTTAATTATAAAAAGAAACAATAGAAATTGCCAGTGTAATCTGCAGTTTCTATATGGTTGCATGATGCTGTGCACACAACAAATGAGGAAGAATTCGCTACAACACGCCTTTTGTATTCATTCACCCCACGCAGTGAAAGCAAAGAAACAGGTACTGGAGTTGGCTGTGCTAGTGTATCCCTAATTTTGACCAACCTTGTGAATGTCTCACTGGAAATATCAGAGATCAGTGACAATGCAGAATGTATCCTTGAGCCCTTTGCACTCTGAGTACTGCCAATATTGTCAATACTGACAACCAAGCAAATCAGTCCTTGCTCCTGACACTTTTAGCTGTTAAAGTGATGGTATAATGTAAAAAGACATTTTCCTAAAGGACACTAATATAAGATCCAAGAAAAGTTACCACAGATAGGTTCCCATAATACTCAGAGTGTATTGCACACAATTAAATTTTTTTTTTTAATGTTAGTTTTTCAATGCTGAAAATTGCATATTGCACATATATACTGCTACACAGCTGCACATACAAAGCAATGAATAATTTACAACACTGTATGTGTCCTTCACTCTCCGCCATGTAACCTGACTCACAGCTAAAACACAGTACTGATGTTCACTTATCAAACCTCAGCACTCTGTCTCTCCCTATCTCTCACACACAAACTCACACCTTGCTATGGGGAAGGGCCAGGCATTAGTGCTTCCACCACCTACCCCACTACCACACACAAGGCTTACCTGAACTTGCATTAGATATAAAATCATCCCTCAGGGCAGGGTCTATCACTCACCTCTTCCACATGCTTTGATTTTTAGAAGTAGCAGTTACTTTTCATAGCCCACACTGCTGGCATTATACAAGAAATCATATACATTAAAGACACAGCAATAAATACATTTAATTCCAAGCCTCGTTTTACACAGTTAAGCTCTCAAGCATGAACTAGCTGCATGTTGTGAATTGCCTGTAACCTAATTTCCATGCAATTGTCCAGTTACATGAAGTGATTCAAAAACAAAGTCGCATACAACACAATATATTTAGTTACTACACTAGTTAGTCAGATGAGATCTACTCAGTCATTTTTGCAATATAAACTTATCAGCAACCTGTAATCTATCTACACATGAATAATTATTACCATTTTTTATAGTCTTTGCATAATTTTTGAAGCAGTCATTGTCGTTGTTTAAAATGGCTGTATCAGAAAGCAAGGAGAGAGCTATAACTACACCGGTACTTGTAAATATGCTTGACAAAAAGAACTAAAAGGGCTAAATGAGTGTGGGTAAAAGGAAAAAAAAGATTTTAAACAGCTTTCACTATTAGCTGGCTATTAAACTAATGACTGGTAACTGGTAAGTGACAGAATGAAAAACCTCCAATCTTGCATGCAGTCAGTTAGGAGTGTCTCCTCAAGTGTTCAAAAACATCAACTGACATCAAAATGTCATTTTCTTGTATACTGAGTCAACACTGTTTGTAATCAATGCTCTGAAATGGTTTCATAAAATTCATAACACTTATTTCATGTAATTCATGCTGCTGGGTTTAAATGAGTTGCAGGAAACTCTACATTATGCGACTCAAGTGCAATTCAGTGTTCCACCACGTAAAGTCAATACAAAACAGTTAGCGCCACACTTCCACAATGTCCAGGACCTTTTAGTGAATCATGATCATGCATATTTGAAAGAAACTACTGTATTGAATTGTCAGGTTTAGTTAATGGACACCTAAAGCATCATAGACACAGAATGCTCTCTCATTACTTGCAGGACAGTGATACTCTGGCATGTCTGCACAGAGGGAGGATGGAGAGGGGTGGAGGAATTGCCTCAGCAGCAAATACCAACCCCCACCCCTCATCCACTCATAAGGCAAGTAGAAGCCTGACAAACAACCCCAAACAGGGCTCTGTCTGGTCCTCAATGCATTACATACTACTGGGGTCACAAACAGCAAATAGCAATTAAACCAGCCTGGGTCAGTCGCTTTGTCACAAGGATGCTACACTGGGGTTGTCACGAGTGCGCTGAATTCCTCTATCTTCTGTCATTCTCTGTCATACTGGGGGTGTTAATTATGATACTCCACCAGTACATTCCAGTACAAGAACAGGTACCATAACAAAAAGTTTAGAGTTGGACGTCACAGACTGAAATAGAGTTTAAAGTTTTTTTCTAGAAGTACACAGTATATCGTAAGCTGATATATTATTTGCTAAATAATGCTAAAATTGAATAATTATTGGCCCAGGAAGTACAGTCAATAACTAAGACCAATAATTTAGCTCCCTATTTTTCACACTTGCACTAACATATGTATAGTCACTAATGCTGGGCGTTTCCATTCTTTTCCGGTCTAAAATAGGAAGTATAGGTGGGAAAAACTATTCTACAGGTCCACTTAGGTTTTATTCCCAAGAAGATTGTTTGGGCAAGACTTCCATCCATCCATCGATCCATTTTCTAAGCCGCTTCTCCGTCAGGGTCGCGGGGGGGTGCTGGAGCCTATCACAGCAGTCTTCGGGCGGAAGGCAGGATAAATTTATATTCATATTCCATTGTCAGTTGCTCTAAATAGGAGCACTCACTAAATATGCAACTCTGACAATTGTCAGATCTGATTTTTCTATGTAAAATTAATGAATGAGCCATGTTTAGAGTAGGGGTGGGTGATATGGCAAAAATATTATAACATGATACTTCAAGACATTTTCACAATACATGATATCCATCATGATATTTAGTTTCCTGAGATTTAGAAAGTTGGAAAAGATCATCTGTAACATAGAACCTGTAGTGCCACAATTAAAAACATGATGATAATAATAATAATAATAATAATAATAAATCTACAACTACAATCACAATGTTTTACCAACTGCATTGCACTAAATCCAATTAAATGCTCACTTTGTAATATAAGATGTAGTTAGTGTTCTTTGAGTTCTGAAGATATCTACAATCAGTGCATTGTGACATCATTTATTGTGATAAAATATCGTCATATCAACTAAACTTGCCTCATGCTTATCACACTTGATATGAATTTCATGGAGAACTGGGTTTAGAACACAAAAAAAGCAAAACTACATTATTGACATGAATATAAATCACAAGGTGTTAATTATCAGTTAGCGATTGTTTTTTGGCACAGAAATCCCATATCTACCTATTCCATGTTTCCTCTGAGCCTCTGGAGCTAAAAAAGACTCTTCCTTTTGACTTTCACGACGAACATTCTGTGTGAGGAATGAGGCATTTCAAAAGGGTGTGATAAATATAGACTGAGAAGGGCACAGAGAGATATGTCTAAAGTTTTTTATAGAGACCTACATAAATCTCCTCAAAGGAAAACAAATCAAGCATGAGTGCCTCGGAGAGACGAAGTGATGGAGTGCACAAGTTAGACTTTTCATCTGTGTAGGTTATCATTGAGCTGCTGTTCAGTTAAAATGCCAGTTTACTTGCACTACCTCAGTCTTTCCCCACTGCCCAGCACTTTTTAGTGTTTTCCCCTGATACACCTGATCCAACTAATCAGCTCATTAACAGCCCATTAACATGTGCAGGGCCTCCATAACCTTGTTTGAGAAACACTGCACTAACTAACCAGACAATCCATAATTCAGCAGGAACTGGCTGGCAGCACAGAGCAAGCTATGTCTGAACACTGAGTCAACAACTGTCCACACATTATTTTGCTGACACAATCAAACATCCGGTGCACACTATGTTAACACCATACATCATATTTAGTAGAGAATCCTAACACTAGGGATAACCCACCGAACTGCAGGTTTATTATTCAGTTGCTAATATTAAGACTTTTTATTCAGCAACTCCCCCACGACCCTGATGGAGAAACGGCTTGGAAAATGGATGGATGGATGGATATTCAGCAACTTGCACTATAATTAATTATTAGGTAAAAACTATGAAAGCAAGTTGTGGTTATCACGCGAAGTATATAGTTATGAGTGTGATTAACTGAAATGTGGACCCATCTGCATAGCTAAAGCAGGACTCTGGCTAAAATGAAAAACTTAAATGTCCTTGCCTCCTACAGTGGTGCCACAACCTCCAGTGGTCTTACATCTGATGATGTATCTTGGAGATGGGAGGACATATTTGTCTTAGATCTGATACTATAGGACATTTTATTTGAAACATGTCTTTTGCTAGCTCCCTGCTAGCTGGCTAATGCATAAAAAGAAGTTGGATAGCTAATGTTACTGGTAGAAAGCCTATGCATCAGGGGCTACACAGTAATTACTTTTATGCTCTGCAATACCATATGCTTTGCAGAGGAAAACACTGACAGAAAAAAAACAGAAAAAAGGATAAAAAATGGGAAATTATGTCAAACTGATGAGGCAGAAGGGTAACACAACAGAAACATGCTACATGTCAGTAAGCACACATGAACATGCAACAAAAAATTGGGTATCAGAAATGTTTTGGCATCAGCCGAAAACCTCTTTCTGCAGGCCCCCTAGTGGCCATTCTGATAGCAGAATGGAAATGACCTCTGATAACTGATAATGAACCTAACCAAACTAAAATATTATCCCTATAACTCTGCTGTTCCCTATAATATAACACTGTTGGCTCTGTGTGCTAAATGTTGTGACTCTGTGTTGAACTCCTAGTGAGCAATGAGGAGCGATAGGGAGGGGGAGCACCCCATACTGTGAAAACAATTTACATTTCTCCACAAAGACAACTGTGCCAAGATAAAACGAAAAGCACATCTGTAGCTTTCATGAAGTCAAAAAATTATGCACAATGGCCTCAATGTGATAATCATATATATTCTTATCTAAATATATTCCATCATCATTACTGAAAGAAAAAATGAAGCTAAGGGAATCCAGGCGAGAAGACATTTATCAGCATTGGACAGGACTGATGCTTTGACTGATACTTCATGATGATGTATATAAGAGCAGAACATTTTTGGACAATGCTGGACTACAATCCCAAAATGTTCACATTTTATTCGTTTTACCACACTTTACAAATATTTTAACCCTCTACAATTAAATGTACCATTATTCTATAGTGTAAATCCAGGCAGATCTAGTTCCAGTTTCTACATTTTAAGTAATCTTCATGTATTGGCCAAAACAGATATGTAAATGAAAAAATAAATATCCATATTGGCCCACAAGTCCGATATTAATGCATCTTTATACAGTAAATCAAATCACAATCTGCACACATATTTGACTCCTTCACTCTCCCTTGCTCTCTCACTCTCTCTTGCTCTCTCTCTAACTCGAGCACAGGTAGTGTCGGCAGGTCAGCCATGGGCCACTTGCTATTAGAGGTTTGCAGAATAAACAGAGGCCTGGTTTGCATAGTTGTGCCAATTACAGCTCTAATGCTAAAATATTTGCTTTGGATTCAGAAGTCAAAGAAAATACAAAAGCACAGACCCAGAGACGTGATAAGTGACTGTGGTCACTGTGAGCACTCTCTGTCTCACTCATTATTTTAGTAAATAATTACTGTTTTCAAAAAACACACTCATAAAAATATATTATACACACACACACACATATATATATATATATATATATATATATATATATAAAATGACAGACATACCCCACCCAAACCTCCCTGGCTGCTTCACTATTTCAGCATTACTAAGTAAATAATTTAAAATAATAACAATAAGTTATTAAGGGAGATATTACAGAAGAGCCACAGTAACATTTGCATTTCTGCCTATATGACATTCATGGCCCAGTAGCTTCTCTAATTGCATTGCATATATGGGAATACAGTATACTGTCAACAACTAATTTAAGGCATTTTCACGTATGACCTTTGCCTCATCATAAATGCTTTGAGCAGCAACATATTGAGTTTGCATATTTATTTCTGAGCTTTTAAACAAATTATGTAGGTAAGAATATCACTTTCCATTCTTTTCTCTCAGTTAGGTCTTGTGCTGCTACACAGCTGCTGTTTAAAATAACATGTCTATGTGCTCTGTGGTTGGTAGACTGTGTGATTGACAGGGTCAACTGGAAGCCACTCCTTCCTTCAATCACACGCACAAATAAAAGCCAAGACAAGGGAAATGTCACAGGCCAATGTTACATTTCAGAGCTAATTACTGGCGACTCTTTCCCTCCCTCTGTGTCTCCCTCTCTCTCTCTCTCTCTCTCTCTCTCTCTATCAATGTCTATCTGTCCTCGTTCTCTCCTTTTCTCTCTTTGTCATGCACTGGTTTATCAAAAGTGACAAAATCTTGCCTTTATCTATTCCTGTATGTGTCCACATCAGCTGTGGTCTCTTGCTTTCAGACAGCTATTACTGTCTAAACTGTTTATATGCACACATACACACAATAGCACTTACATTTACACCAAAGTGCTATTCCTAAGCTAGTTTGACTTCAAATGTGTATGTCATATAATAAATCAAGGCCATTTACACAGTTCTGAAAAGTATGGAACAAATTCTCCATGTGAAATATGTGAAACCTCATTCAGGTAGTAGGAGCAGTCAAAGTCTGCTACAAAGTCAGGAGGAAAGGGTGATGTTGTAAGCACACAGAGCACCACACAGACCTTTGGGCCTGTTTCAGCACTACTATGCAGGAGCTTCCATCATCAGAAAGAAAGGGATGCACAGATGTGCCACTGCACAGCACATCTCAATAGGTGATTTTGAAGCTGCACTATGTCAGGTTGAAAACACAGTCTTCTTAGAAAACATTATGTTATAGTTTTAAAAGTAAGACCTTTATGATACAACAAACATAGCTGGAACACCTCAACTAAATATTGAGTATGACAACATCAAGGGATTTCAAAAAGTGAATTTCTGAAAAGTGAGACGAATGAGAAGAACATGTCTATAACAAGTATTGAGCAAGTCCAGAGCATAAGGACTAGCGGTCTGCCAAAGTAGCTAATGTCTGCTCTTAGACAGTTAGTCAATTACCACCAATTCTGTACTACAAAACATCATTACTGCTCAATGAAGACACAGCAAAGTAAATTAGTACTAAGTACCACTGGTAATACTGCCATCTTTTAAAGACTTTCACATGAGGCAGTAATGGGCTGGAGGTTAGGGAACCAGCCTCGTGACCGGAAGGTCGCCGGTTTGATGCCCAGAGCCGACAGCACATGACTGAGGTGTCCTTGAGTATGACACCTAACCCCCAACTGCTCCCTGGGCACTGCAGATTGGGCTGCCCACCGCTCCGGGCAAGTGTGCTCACTGCCCCCTAGTGTGTGTGTGTGTGCTCACTAGAGTGTACATGGTGTTTCACTTCATGGATGGGTTAAATGCGGAGGTGAAATTTCCCTGTTGAGGGACTAATAAGGGTCTCTTAATAATTGAACAAGATTATTTCTCTGGTAATGGAGTAAACTGTCTTTTACTGAATGAACACATAAAGACCTACTCAGAATAGACCTTCAGATTAAGATGACAATAGTCCTCTTTCATTTACAATAAACTTCCTACTAGAGTCCTAAAACAGTACACTAACTTTTACTGTGCCAACATAGTTCTTACAAGCCTAAAACTAGCATTGAAGATGTTATTGGACGTGTTATGCAATATTCTGCAACACTGCATGTGCCCTGTAGGCTCAGCAGTTATACAGAAAACCAAGCTTCTTGTTATTCCAAGTTCTCTCACTACAATACCAAGCACACTACAGGTGGGCGATATGGCAAAAATAAAATATTGGTAAACTTTAGGAATTTTTAAGATAAACAGTATTTCACAATATTTATATGGCCCAGCACTACACAACACAAATTCATCAAACTACCATTAGTAACCTCCTTTGAAACAAAAATACAACTCATGAGATTCTCAAAGCATTTTCATGTAAAAGTTTCATGTAAAAGACAGTGAGAAAAATTGACATCTTACACCTAATTTTACATAGTAGTAGCCAATGAGAAGTCTACTTATTATTTTACTTTGCTAATATTACGACAGGCATGACTAAGAAGTCTGAAAAAGTGTGGCTAGGCTAACCATGATAGCTAAGGTTAGAAAAAACTTTTCACTGTTCCGAATGTAACCTCGACAAGCCATCATGTTCCATCATCACCCACTGAGCAGAAAATCATTTTTCTCATGCACAAGACGAATGACTCTCATGTATCACTAAACTGGCTGGGCTGTGATTTAACCCATAGTGGGTAAAAGATTTCCTTTCACTTTGAATGACTTGAGAGTTTGCTTAATAAGAAAAATCATGTTTATAAATGGACTCCTCTGTTTCCTTCCTCTGGACTACTGAATTTGTTGTACAATCCTGTTGTACAGAGGAATGACAAAATAAACTTACAGCAATTCTCTGACTAAAATGATTCTTACAGTCACCATTCAGAATATATACAATACCTAAAGCAGTTCATCAAGTGGTCTTTTTCGTTCAGCTAGCTAAATTCTTTCTATAGAGCAATGTCTTTCTCTCCAGCCACAGCATGTTTAGTTATACTGCTACACAAGTGAACATCAACTTTTTATCTAAGTTTATTAAGTCGTGTGTAGAAACTCGTGTGAGTTTAATTCATCAACTTCTGACAGACTCAACTATTTTCATTACACCCCATAAAGAAACAAATGTAATAGTCAGCTTCCTAACTATGCATTATTATCTGGCCTATTTTTCTATTAGCCAGCTAGCAGAAAAAAAAATCCAACAACCTGCCCACATGTATCCGCCCCTAAGGGCTTGTAGTTTTTTCAAAAGTTCCAACCACCTTCAAGATGCATCATCTGAAGGGGGTTTTCCTACTTTTTAAACTGGACTATTGTGGCACCAATGCAGGGAGGCAAGCAGGTATTTTTGCAACAGATGCAGTGATGGTTAAAGTAAGTGTCTCTTTATTGAAACAATTAATTTGTGTATTTTCTCCTGATATATCATGACATCACATCATTACTGTCTGGATAGCAAAAGAAACTGTAGTATAAACTTGAGCTAGTCTCATCACCTTAATACCTGGGCAATATGACAATATCAATTGTTATCACGATAAATTATGTAACAATATGCTTTCCTGTATATATTTCACGGATATCATCGGTACATGTAGAACACTGACTGACTGTCTATTTCATTATGCAAAGAGCACAATTAGTCAGCTTAACTGGATTTGGTGCAACACAATATGCCAAAGATTGAATAAAAAGCATTTTATTTACAGTTTTTCATAGTGTTTTTTAAAATGTAGCATTGCTGGTTCTTTTTTCTCAGTTCCAACTGATCGGCTGTGTGAAAAAATAAATTTTTTGTATTGTGTATTCGTATTTGTCTATTTTTTCATATGGCCCACCTCTAATTCATCCCTATCTTATTTTTTCATTGTTAGTGAAATAAAGAAAGATACTGAAGCTCTTGCCTCTGGTTGACATGTTGCACTCAGCCTACATACTAATGAGAGCATTCTGCTAGCTCAGCTTTAATTTCGATTTGACAAAGCAAAATAATACACTCAGTCGTTCTTGTATTAAACCTTGTATAAAATCAAACCTGGGCAGGCAGACAGCACACATGCACAGTCAGCCAGCCTGCTAAGGTACAGTATTCACTTCTTGTAATAGAAGACTGCAATGCAACATAATGACAGGGCACTGGACTCTGATAGGTGGCTAGGTGGGACAGCCAAACCAGCAACCACGCACACACAGAGACATACACTCACAAATAACACAACGACCGAAAGGGCATGAACACCAGCAGAGAGGCTGCTGTAACACGGCCTGCAGTGTGCTGTAAGAGTAGAGATGAAATGATGTCGATGGACGTCTACATGTTCCTCTAACGCTGCACCAGGAGCCAAACAAAAGACGCTGATTGCAGTGAAGACAGAGGTCGATTACAGTCCATGCAACACACCCATGATGTACTCGGCACTGCTCAGACTCACCGGTGCTCATCGTTTCCTCCACAGATCCGTCAGAGAGCTGCTGCAGCTCAGATCCTCCCTCCCGCACACTCACTCACTCAGCCGCGCTTTGCACCCCCCTCTGTCCAGCGCAGAGATGCTCCAATCCGCCCACAGCACCAGTCCGGGTCAGATGATCCTGAGAGGGAGCCTATAGCTCTCTGCTGTGGTCAGAGAAAGGGTTAGTGTTGGATGTGTTGGTGCGCGTCTGACAGCGCAGCTGACCACACCTCTCCTCTGCCTCAGCACCATCGAGCCAGGATGAGAAAACAGCTCGCCAAGCAGCCTGGATTGCGCGCAAGGGCGCATGGGACTTTGAGTTCTTTTGGAACAGGGTCAATTTTTGTGTGTGTGTGTGTGTGTGTGTGTGTGTGTGTGTGTGTGTGTGTGTGTGTGTGATTGTTGTTTTTTCACGAGGAGTTAAAACTAATGAATCAAATCGCTGTCCATTAAATTAATATGTGTATCTCACAAAATACGAGGGTTATAAGACTAACTATTAATTTTGTATAATGATTTCTGCAATTGTTAAACCATGAGTTAAACCACAGCTAATACAGGAAGGGAAAATGTATAATATTTAACAAAAAAAGCCTTTTACTGGAAGTGTTGGTCTTCCTTAGGATTTATCGCCACCTTGTGCTGAAACTGCAGCACTGACACGCTGTAGGCACAATAGCAGAATTAGATTTGGTTTGCATGCAGGTGAATGCAGCTTTGGCCGTTTAGTTAGCCTGTTTGCAATATTTAGCTTTGCCAGCTTGAAAATTAAAATATCAAATGATGTATGTAATAAACAAGAGTTTTTAAAAGTGCCCTATCTGACCTTAACTCTTGTATGTGTAGTCTGGAGATGACTGCTCATCTTCTGAGAGTATTTTTGTTCTAGTTTTGCTGCATGAACAGTCTCTACTCTTAGGGGAAGGTTTGTCATCATCTCTGCTCTTGATCTGCTTTTTTCCAGACTATAAACCAGACTATAATCAACCTTATCTGATGTAACTGAAAGAGATGCATTAGCTTCAGTTTGGAAGTGAAATAGATGTTGCAGGTGTGGGGTTCTTTCCTTATTACTCTGATTCTAAGTAAAGCACACCTATTCCAGACAAGGTACTGCAGTTCTTTGACTGCTGTCAAAAAAACTACTTCCAAACTGGTGTAACACGTTTAGTTTCTTGAAGGATCTGTTGGAAATGCTGACCGGGAATGTTATTCCAGACTGTCAGGTAAAAGAAAAAAAGGAATCTCCTGCCTGATGGCAGGATGGTGAACAGGCCATGTGCTGGGTGGCTTCTGTCTGACCAGATCTTTTTGATCCTCCTGAGGCAGCGGGACTGGTACAGGTCCTGTAAGGCTGGTACTTTGTTGCCTATGATGGCTTCTGCCATCCTCACCACTCCTCTAAGGGCCTTGCGGTTGCAGGCGGTGCAGCTGCTGTACTAGACAGTGATGCAGCCTGTGAGGATGCTCTCTATGGTGCACCTGTAGAAGTTGTTGAGGCTCTGCAGAGGCAGACCAAACTTCCTAAGGCTACACAGGAATAAGAGACGCTGACGGGCAGATCTCACAATAGTGTTGGTGTGGTGGGATGATTGTGTTGAATGCTGAGCTGTATCAATGAACAGCATTCGTACATATGTGCTCTTTCTGTCCAGGTGCATGAGAGCAGTGTGTATCGTTAGTGCAACGGCGTCGTCTGGGGATCTGTTGGAGTGGTATGCAAATTGGTGAGGAGCCATGGTGGCTGGAAGTGTTTAACCTCAGCCAGCTGGTTGGCACATGCTTTAAGTACCCAGCTGTGGATGCCATCAGGACTGGGTGCCTTGCGTGGGTTAACTGCCCTGAAGGATCTTACCACCTCAGACAGGGGAATGGCTAGAGCGCAGCTCTCCTCATCTACTGGGAGTTTCTCAGCAGGTGGGGTGTTAGTTGCCTCAAAATGAGCATAATGAGTTCATCTGCAAGTGAGGAGGAAGAACCCCCATCACAGATCACACCTACTTTGTAGTCAGTGATGGTGCGCAGGCCACTCCACATACGTCTGAGATCAGAGCCAAGATAGTTGGATTCCACTCGGGCCCTGTAGCTCATTTTGGCCAGCTTGATGGTCCTTTGAAGGTCATATCTGGCCTTCTTGTAGCTAGCCAGGTCACCAGAGTCGTAGGCAGCAGCCTGAGCTCTTAGTTTGGTTCGAACCTCAGCATTGATCCAGGGTTTCTGGTTGGGAAATGATCTGACATTGATTTTTGGTACAATGTCTTCAGTGCATTTACTGATGTAGCTTGTGATGGATTAAGTGTATTCATTGATGTCTGTGCCAGCCGCATCACGGAACATCACCCAGTCTGTGGATTCAAAGCAGTCTTGAAGTGTGAAGATGGCCTCCTCACTCCTTTGATAGACTGATCTGAACTCTGGTTTTGCCTGTTTAAGTCTTTGTTTGTATGTGGGCAGGAGAAGAATACAGGTGTGATTAGCCTTGCCCAAGGCAGGGCGGGGGAGGGGTTTGTAACTGTCCTTGATTGTGGTGTAGCAGTGGTCAAGATCAGCTTCAGGGTGACTCGAGTTTGAAAGCTCTTAAAATATAACATCAGTGTTACAGTGTTTGATGATATTCAGTGATCAGGAAATGATTGCATTCTTTTACAGTACAAATATTTAAGCATATCTAAACTGTGATTTTGTCGAAATGCTCCATATCGTTCATTTCGGTCCTCCGACCGCGGCCACACACGTCTGAAGAACCTTACAGCGCATTACAGGAAGCGGGCCGGCTGCGACTGGCGTAGAATTTTATTAACGTTTCTGTGCTACGTTTTTACTTTACAACAAGTAATTGTGAAACTTTAAAAATGTTCCTTTGCTATTAAACACAAAGAAGAAGAAAACGTTCATTTTTTCAGTTTTCCTTCCACAAAACGCTCCATGCGTGTGACACCGCGCGTGTTGACGTAGTGTGAACGTCATATATCAGAGACAAACATGGAGAGCATGGCGCAGCTCAGACCGGCCTGAGAGAGAACTTCAGTTAAAAACAGCTTCAGCAGCAGAACCCAGACTGACAGCATGGCGGATATCGAGGACTTCGGAAATATAGAAGTCATTTTTCAGGATGAAGAGGATAAAAAAGCTCCACGGTGTCCTCACGGTGTGTGTGTGTGTGTGTGTGTGTGTGTGTGTGTGTGTGTGTGTGTGTGTGTGTGTATATGTGTATATGTGTGTGTAGAGTCTAGTATACTGTACTACACTCAGGCGGAGTTATGATGATCTCTGACATCTTCAGACTGCAACCTCATCCTGATTTCCATCAATAATGTACTGATTATAAACCTGGCTGTCATTCGGTGTGCGTTTTTTAGGACCTACAATCCTGTTTGAGATAAAGTGCAAAGGGGAGAAGAATGGAAGGAGATTTTATGCCTGCTCTGCATGTCGTGATAGAAAAGAATGCAGCTTCTTTCAGTGGGAGAAAGAAAAGGTAAACAGCTCGGAGCAGGCAGGTTTTCCTGCAGTTTATTGGATGTATTTTTTATTACCTTCTAGTTTTTGTTTGTTTGTTTTAGGTATCAGAGGCAAGGTTGCTTGCAAGAGAGCAGCAGAACCTTTCAAAGCTGCCTCCCTTTTCTCATGCGCAGTACTGTGCAAGGTAAGTGCCTGGGCTTTTGAAAAAAGGGATATCAAAACAGTAATAACACTAAAGAGAATTCTTCACTTTAGAGTAGAGTTTTTAACCTGAGGGTCCTAGCGTGGACACAGAGGGGCTAACAAGAGTGGTGATAGTAACAAGACACATAGCTTATAACAATGTTTTTAATCCTGGTCCTGGAGGACCACTACCCTGCACTTTGTAGTGTTTTCCCTGCTCCAAGCACACCTGATTAAACTGATCAGCTCATTTAACAGTCCTTTATTGAGTAAAGTGGCAGGTCAGTGAGCCTCAAGGATCAGGGATGAGAAACACTGCTTTATAAAGCTCAGAGGTAAAAATATTGACAAGTGCGTGCAAGATCTGAACAGCTCCATCTACAGGGCATGGAACATTGATTATATTGATTATAAATTTCATATCAATTTCAACTGAGTGAGCTCGGTACTAACAAAAACTTTGATTGCTAAACTTGAACTTTTTGTTTGTTGGTAAGGGGTGCATGGCAAGTCATCCTATTAGCTGAGCAGATTTACCATTTGATATTTATTTTGTAATTAGTAACTCTGAAAAAGGTTAAGTTTTGCTTCAGGTAGCCCACAGTCCTACACAGTTTATATCAGTTTACTAATTATAGTTTTAATAAATTTAATATGAATAACGCAGGGCAGTGGGTTCCCAGGATCAGGATTAAAAGAGGACTAAAAAATTCAGATTTGCCCAATTAACACTTTAACCCAAGAATCAGTTTAGATCTTTTAGTTTTGCACTGGAGATACAAATCTAATGTAACTAACTAGTAATGGAATCTTTTTGGCTGACACAGATTTTATTATATTACATTTGACTCTGTGTTAGGGTAAAACTAAAGATAAACTTTAGGCACCAAACATGCCTTAGCTCATCTGCTACATTTGAGGTCCATGGAAGCTTAGAGAATTAGATTTTTTTGCCAAGCATTTCTTTATAAAGCTGTTTTAGACCAAATAATACATACGATATCTAGCCTGATGTCTAAAGGCTGGCATTAATTTTTCTCTCAGATTCAGAGAGTATGCCTCTCTTCCACTGGATCAGAGGAGGTTTTGTGTGGATTGTCAGATCCTGCTACTTCCTGGAGAATGGAGCAGTCACTCCTCACACCACATACTTTCTGACATCACAGTGTCACAGCTAAGGAGGCCCAGTCTACTGCTGTGCCCATTGGAGAATAACAAGAGCAATGCACAGTACCTGTTTGCTGACCGCAGCTGCCATTTTCTCCTTGATGTGCTTTTTGGATTAGGATTCAGGAAGGTTCTCTGTTTGGGGACACCACGGTGAGTGTGGATCCATGCTTAGCAAGCAGGGAAGAAGTTGTGTATCAGGTAGTACTGAGGCCATGATTAAACAAAGCAGGCTTTGTGCCAAGATGTACACATCAGGTGCATGCTGATATTTTAAGACAGTATTTTGAAGATTACAGAATCTGTTGAAGTCTTTCAACTTGAAGTGTCTGCTCTAACATTTACCTGTGTAGTTTCCTACATTCCGTCTAAGAAAGCTTTCAGAGACGGTGTTTGTGCTGTCAGAAATGAACTCAGTGAATTAATAATGTGGTTTAGTGACCAGTTCATATAACCCCAATGATATTCATTTCTCAGACCAGAGATGAGCAGATCAACACTGTCATTAGTAAAAGGTGAACATGTGGTGCATTGTGGGTTATTGAGCTAAATTTAGTATATCTAGTGTTTTTAATATTAGTGGATTTTACAATGTCAGTTAACTCAAACTATTCTAAATTCCAACATTGCCTGACATTTGTGGTGCTTCAAGCTAAAGCAAAGATTGTCGTTTAATGAAAATCTACCCCAGGAAGTATTATTATAAAGTCTGAAACATTTTGTTTACATAAACCTTTATTCACTAATTACAGATTCCATGAACTAATTAAGATGCAAAGCATAGACAACAAGAGTGACCCCATCAAGAGTTTACTACTGGATATTGATTTCAGGTAAGTGTAAATTTAGTTGATGTGACACTCTGGCACTTTTTAAAATGCTGTGTTAAAAGCTGTACAAGTAGAGGATTTCTTCTGTTTTTTAAATATTAAGTATTAAAAATATTAAAAAGCAAAGTTATACTGTTATATTGTTGTACATATCTAAAAGTAAAACAATGTATGTTGTCGTTGTTGCACCAAAATCTTGTATATCCAAATCGGTAAGATAATGTAAAGAGATTTTACTCCAAACAGATCTGAACAATTTCTGTTGGTCCAATCATCATGAAATTTGTAACAGACGGCCAGTATCTTCAAATGATAAAAAGAAAAACAATAATAATAATAAAAAAAATTAATTATGGAAAAGGTTTTTATCCCCATAGCAACGGTTTATACCTATCAATAGGATATTAGTGTAGGATAATCGATCACATGCTGAGATCACAGATTTCCATATGATCTGGGACACTGTGTCCATCTTTTGCTTTAAAGAAGCGAAAGGCGGGGAAGAGCACCTCTGTAAACTGGTGATAGGCTCTCTCAAACACAGCAGTGGAAGCTGGTGAAAACTCCTGCAGCACTTTCATAGTTTCAGCATCATAGAAGGCCACACGACCCTTCTGGTAGTTTACAAAGATGCCCACTTTGTCCGGTGCCCCTCGTCCTGTCCTGCCAGACACCACCACATGCCGGTCATTGTGCCAGGCTGAGAGTTGTCCATCTTGAAACTCCAGACACCAGGAGAGCTTGTTTCTGCCCAGTTTTGTACTTTTGTCTTGCCCTTTCCTGCTCAGGCTGCCATAGGCCACGCCCACAGCCCAGGCAGAGCAGCAGTGAACATCTACTTCCCAGTAATGCTGACCTCCTGTTATTGAAACTGAGCCCAGGGCACAGTAGACCTGATCAAACTGCTGGGGTTGATTAGGACCTGAAGAGTCTTCTGCAGAAATGTTCATGGACCGGCCTTTTGACGTCAGTTTGATCTGCCTGTGGCTAGTCATCCTGTCAATCACCACCTCAGTGGAGTCTAGCAATAAATATACAGTGTATTTGGAGAAAAGAGTTTACAGAATATCGACAGAACAACATAAGTATTTTGTCTTTCACTATTTTTGTCTATATGATTATTTGTAATATGCATATCACAATTAAGCACATGGCTTACCCAGTAACAGGCTCTTTCTCTGTAGTTGGGCCTGCAGCTCTTTTGAAATCTTCCCTAAAGCCTTCATAAGCTTCTGGAATTTCTCCTCATTAAGCCTGATGGCCTCCTCAGCTACATCCAGCTTCTTACTGCAACTACAGAAAAATGAGTTCACATTACAGAAGTAATTAACAACAAATGTTAGTTTTCACCTTCAAGAGACATAAGCTGTAAAAATTCCAATTTGGTTTGGTACGTTTCAGTTCAACACTGCAGAAAACAAGGAGTGCCTCAGGAGTGCCTCAGATGTGCCTTATGTTTCCTGTTCTTACAGCATTCAATATAAAATCACAATATTTGAGACTTCAGAATGGCACAGTGGAGCTCTGGCATCATAGAAACACTTCAGCTTAACAAATCGACTTAATAGTCATACATGCAGATGCCAAAATCCTAAACATAATTTACCGCTTTGAATGCTGAATATGTTACTCATGTGAATCATGCGAATGTTAAGAGGTTTTAATTTTATGGGGGGTATACTCTTAGCAGAGCCTCCCCAAAGTCCATACAAAAAATTCTGTTTACTTGGTGGCCATCTTGGCAGTACCACCAGTCATGCAAGACCAGACACCTATATCTTTAAATGTGGAGAGACCTAAAAACTTGAAACTGAAAGCCAAATTACCATTTCAAAAGCACATTTGAAATCACTGATAAAATTTGATAAATATCTCAAATAATTTGTCATGTTTGGCTCATATAATGCCCCAAAAATATATTTTTCACATTGTTCTCCACACCACTTGCTTTAATGGAGGGCAGAACTTCCCCGTAAAAAGACATGTTAAAAGTTGCAAGCTTTTCCAGTGTCTTCATAATGTCTCTGGCTTTCCCACAGCACAGCAAGAGTCATTATTCAGCTAACCAACAGAAATAGAATTTGATTTTTATAGGCCATTGAGAACTGAGACAATGTTACTGAAGATTGCTACGCTATAGTCCACATTTCATGAACTGTGAAATTGGTTTCATTTTTGCTTCTGATTTGGATTTCTGTAAATTATCACAGGTTGCAACCAAAACAGCTTCTATTTAGTCAGAAATATTTATGTAGAGCATGTTTATTTCTGACCGCGACCCTATCTGGATTAAGCGGTTAATGACGATGATGTTTATTTCTGTGGACTTATAAAGTCTAATCATTATAAAATAAAAGGCTGTCTACAGATTACAAATTCTAATTGGTGATTATTGGGGACCAAGTACGACATGCCATTTTTGAGTGTGTATACCACAAATAAGGGGTTAAATTTATTAGTACAGCCTCAAATTATATGCACTAGAATTTCATGTTAAAATCTTTGAAATTTTTTCGTATGAATGCTGTTGGATCCTGCTACAGGTGACTGGTTTCTGAACTTGTCATCTTTTTGCTCTTGTGCTTTCATATAACAGTGGCCTTATGTAATGTGCCACAAGTTAATAGCCCCTAACTAACGTGCTAACCACAGTACAATGATTTAATGGGATATGCTGTATTATAACTTTAATAAGCTGTCATATATGTGTAAACACAAATCGACTTTGTCACAGGTGTGGGGTGTTTTAAATGGATTTACCTGAAGTCCTCAGCACAGACCTGAAAACAGATTGTGAACTGAACTTAGAAGGGTTGTATTTCAGAATGCTAATACTTGTCAACTCCACAGCATACTGTCAAATTAAATTAAACCATATCCAAATTAGTACAAAGCTATTCATAGTATGCAAATGCACATTAGTCTTTCTGAACATACTTTGTAAAGGCTGCATCTTCTCAAACTGTGTGCAGATCATAGAGTTACATTATTATATTCAAGGCAAGTTCTAAAATCACAAGTGTAACATTGTTGGTCCAGTGTTACCGGTTGTTGGCTCTCAGCACTGCTCTCCTGCAGTTTCTTGATGGTGCTGGTGTGTTTCCGCACTAGTCTCAGGTGCTGGGTCCAGTCCTGCAGATGCCGGGTCAGTTTACTGCTGTTCTCCCTGTGGTCCTGTTCTAGCATGCCCAGAGCGGCCAGCTCATCTTTTTCTAAGGCCAGGCGCATATTCTCGAAGCGCTCACGTAGCTGCTGCTCTATCACCTCTGCATTCGCCTTTACCCCAGGCAGATGGAGGGAAATGCATTTGGTGTTAGGTGTTTCATAATAGATAAGGATAAAAAGTGTCAACCCCAGGGCTTTTTAGCACATTAACCTCTGGTGGTTCTAAAACCCATTTTGTCATATTCTTCAAACCTCTGTATTTCATATGCTACATTCAAAAGATGGGTGTCATATGAGATCTGTAACTGTCTTCTTTCTAGTCAAATAGATAGGCGAAGTAATTTTAAACCCTTATAATGGAAGAAACTGAACTCACAATTTTTGTTTTCTACTGAAAGTTGACCCATTTTTCCACAAATCTGGGCTATTAGCTATAAACAGATGGTGTCTCTTCAGTGATCTGCTCTGTGAAAATTATTTTTATATAATACAAAGAGTGTCTTCTTTTTTTGGCTTTCAGCAGTAAATTGTAAGCATATAGCAATATGTATATGATCATAAAACACATTTTCAAAATTCATAATTTGAGGGGAACGTTTACAAAAAATAAATAAGTAAAACAAAAAATTGCATTTAATTCATGCAGTTACTGAATAATTTGCTGTAAGATTTGGTCATGTAAATTTAGATGGACAAACCAAAATATACCCTGATATAAACATGGTAGTTCCTTTAGAAATATGCAAAAGACAGAGCTTTAATATGACAAATGTAAGAAAAGGTGGTGGATGTATTCAGTCATTTGCTTGTCACTTACAGTGAGGTTGCCTTGGCGTTTTTTCAGAGATGCCATGCGAGCCTCTGTCCTTTTGCTCTCATTCTCCAGCTCCTCCAGAAAACATGACAGCTGTTCCTAGTGTTCACACACATTGCTTTAATCCAGTGTACTGGAGTTTTCTTCAGTGCATTTTAACCCTTTCGTTGTGATTGTTCTAGAGGTGGAAATCATTACGTGCCTAAAATTGATTCAGGGAACCAACATGCGACTATAAAACAATGCTCAATGTATCTTTTGATTATTTTTTTTTTTTCCCCCTCCAAACCAGGCTGTGCCAAAGTATACTCCTTTCTAATGTCTCTGGATGCACTTGGAGTTTATTTTACAGTAGGAGAAACTTCAAAGTCTAAATGAAAAACTAAATGGGTTTTTTTTTTTTTTTGGAGTCTTTCAAGAGAGAATACATCTAAGAACGGAATACTTCTTCCACATTTAGATTGTCTTCTGCTAGTGAAAAGTGTAGTATTTCACAAAGCTATTTTTTTCTGTTAGCTAGATAATTGAGTTCTGACCAATAGAAGAGAGGGATATTGCTGTTCACATGTCATTTTCAGTGATGCATTTAAATGATCCAGTTTATTGAGGTATCCTACTTTGTGAAATACAACCCAGAGTCATAGTCACACTAGTGTGCAGAAAGTAACCAAACCTGTGTGTATTTGATGGAAGCGCTGCCTGTTTTGCGGAGTGTTTTCGGGGAGCGAGGGTAGGGCTGGGTGACTGGGCCCAAAAACAGCTGATCAGCTCCTGGTATCCGAGCTGTGCTGTCATCTTCTGCCATTTCTGCTAATGTTGTAAATGTGAACATAAATAGCTTTCGAAATGCATACAAAATATCATTCTAATGGTTCTGCAATATTGCATGGCATTTTTTTTTTTACTGCATTGCTTACAGTTATAGTATGTTATGCTTGCAAGGCAATGAAATGCAGTTGCTAAAGTTAGCTTGCTTCTTTTCTGCAGAGTACTTAACCAGTTTCTCTCACCCTGAGGAAGCCATGGTGTTGTATGTCACAACATGCCTGTAAGAGTCTGCCTGCTACACCCAGCATTTAGTAGCACTTCAATGGACTACATGCAGCAAACCCTGACTGCATACAAATCCATACTGAGCTAGCCTTTTTGGATTATGCTTTTATTTACAAAGATATATATGTGTGTGTGTGTGTGTGTGTGTGTATATAGGGTTTTGTTTTTTTTTTTTTGCATTACTGACTATCCAAACTAGTCATTTTTCAGTCACTATTCATGCACAAATAGACATTCCGTTATGGCATAAGGTCCCCATTACTGCATTGTTTGCAATTTGCCTACAGACTTTAGTAACCAATTAAACTAATAATAAATAAAAAGGTATATTAACACTTACTTTAGAGAGTGTGCAGATTTTGGTTGTGCTCTCGCTGCTTTCTTCACTGGTATGTGTGTGAAAAGCTGTAAATGATTGTATAAGCCTACAACAAGCCAAAGCCTGTTTGTATCTGTGCGCATGTACGCGCGTGCATGTGTCTGCAGCAGTTCTCGTGCAAGGTCATATTTTGGCACCTGAAAGGATAATAGTTCATCCAAAGACACAGCCTGCGGGGGTTATAGATACAGCAGGCAGACTTTCTTTAATGAGTTAGAATACATTGGAAATGACAAGGTGCCTTTTATCTTTCTCTTTTAGATATTCTCAGTTTTATGGGCAGGACGAATTCTGTCATTATAACATGTTTAACCATCATTTCTTCAATGGAGAGGTAACAGTCGACTTCTTCCTCTACCTCTGCCTGCTTTTGATTAGATAACCTCTTCTACATGTGATCTAAATGAACCTTTTCACTCTGTCTGTATAGGAGGCAGCCAAAGACTTCCTAGACTTCCTGACTGAGGACGGATCTAAAGTTGTGATGGTGGCAGACCCACCCTTTGGAGGTCTGGTGAAGCTGCTTGGCCACACATTCTCTAAGATATCAGAGATATGGAGAAAGCTTCAAGGTACAGGTATGTACCAAGACAGCCACTATTATATTTGTAAAACTGAAGAGGGAAAAAAATGTTTACATGTTATTAAACTAGGTCACATCTCAACTTTTTTTGAAAATAATTACCTATTGTTACTCTTTACTGTATTTAAGTTTATTTACATTACTTATCCTAATGATAAGTGGTTTATATATGTGCTTTAAATAATCTGCTTAAGTACCTAACACTTTTGTACAGTACTTTGCTGTATAAATATTTGGTGATTTATACAGGTATTTTTGATCATGTAAGCTTTTGTGTCTGTAGCGTTTTTCTTTTTAGTAACGATATGTAGGAGCAGAAATATGAAATCTAAAACTAATGAACCATTTTCATACCATTCTGCAGAGAGCAGTGCGTCTGAGATGCCTATGGTGTGGATATTCCCATACTTCTTTGAACCACGGATTCTTAACTGCTTTCCTTCCTTTACTATGTTGGATTACCAGGTATAAAATTCAGCAAAAAAGTATAATTTTACCAGCATGATTTATTGATACAGAATTAATCATCAAAACCATCCATGAAAATGTATATGCAAAAAAAAAAAGGGAAGACAAGATGCAGAGATTTGTTATCCAAGACGTTTTTTTTACACTACACTAAGTTGCCTTGTGAGCCACGACACGAGTGACTGTCACACAGAGAAAGTACTGCTTTCTGTATATTCAAGGATAACTTTAATATTTATCCATCAGGACTGAGGCTTTGTCACCCTCTGCTGGTACAAATGGTAACTCAACTACCATGGAACTTTAAAACACATGGTTTCACATAATAAAAATACTGGTAGCAGTTTATGAATGGTTTAAAATTTATTTATTAATGTTATTATTTAGATAAACACCTTAAGAATCCTTAAAAGCCAGTTTTAATAAATAAAAAGGGTAACAGTGGCCTGTTCTATCTGGTGAATATGAATATGTAATGAGGCTTGTATAATATTGACGGATGGAGAAGACCAATTCAACAGTATAGATAAATCTCAGTATTTAGCAAGCTTCAGCTCACTGTTGTCACTTCTGTGTTAACAGTTTGTTGTTAATTTTGTTTATGCCCTATTTAATAACTATTAACAAACTACTTTAACACATTCCTAAACCCTTTAGGAGGGTAGTTCTTGTTGTAAAGTGGTACTCATCAATAACGTTGATTATTAATTAATTGTTTTCAAAATGATCACCCTAGCCCAAGTATTACCTCTCATATCATCTCTGTTCACTGTAGGTCTCCATTGTTGGTCAACTTTTATTTTTCTACAACATTTGAGCACAGCAGTTGTTCTTTACATTGTGTGAAAGCTTCAGGATGAATGGCCCAAAAGAAATGTTCTAAAATCTTAACTAGCTCATAACATCTCACCTACTGTTTTGAAGAAGTTTATGTTTACATTGTTTAATCAAACCTCTTTACATAAACTTGCATTAAAAGTTGACCGTTTTTGCCTTCTCCTATAAAGTTACTATTTTATTAAATTAACTTTTTTCCTGCAGGTGGACTATGATAACCACCCTTTGTACAAGCATGGAAAGTCTGGCAGGAAGCAGTCTCCTGTCCGACTATTCACCAACCTCTGCCCCAAAGACATCGTCCTGCCAAAGGAGGAAGGCTACAGGTAGGCACCAACCTCTGCTCCAAAGACATCATCCTGCCAAAGGAGGAAGGCTATCATCACGTTTCACTTACAGTTCTGGGATGAGATCAGATTTGGGCTGTTTTTGACTAATTCTTTTGAACTGCTTATTGTTTCCCATTTCATGTCTTATGTCAGATTTTGCAGCATTTGTGAGAGATACGTATCAGGAGAGAACAAACACTGCTCCATATGTAACGCGTGTACATCAAAGGTAGGCCTAGCCTTTTTGGTTCATGTGAGAGAAAAAGAAAATGACAAATCTCAAAGATCTCTTTGTCTCTTCCTCAGAATGGAAAAGAATGGAAGCATTGTCCAGAATGTGGAAAGTGTGTGAAGCCCTGTAAGTATGAATTTCACAAGCTTGTTACAGATAACATTAAAAGTTATGGGTTTGGAGTTCGGTACTTAAATTTCAATCAGCTAAACTGGATCTTGGCACTGTATTGGTTCTACTTATGTTTTGTGTTGATTGACTTTGCACCTGTGCCTGTCCCTCAGCCTGGCTCCACTGTTCTTTGTGTGGTCACTGTACACTCCCAAATCATCAGTGCGGGCAGATGGGCTGTTACAACTGTGGAGACCAAGGGCACAAGCGCAAAGCCTGTCCCAGCAAAGGCAAGAAAAAGTAAGTGTATATCTGCACACACTGGTGAAAAAACAGTTGACAGATGCACACGGGTTGCCACTAACAACAAACTGCATACACAGCTGCTTCTGTAACTACAGTAAACAGTGACAGATATTGAAAGTTCACACCTAGGCTTCCTTTCTCATAAGCTGTGGAGTCCAAATAAATCTTTTTAGCAAACAGTTAATGTATATCATGTGTATATGTGCAGTAATATACATAGAAGATAGAAATATATATAGTAATATATATATATATATATATATATATATATATATATATATATATATAGAAATAGAAATAGAATATATATATATAGAAATAGAATATATATATATATATATATATATAGAAATAGAATATATATATATATATATATATATATATATAGAAATAGAATATATATATATATATATATATATATATAGAAATAGAATATATATATATATATATATATATATATAGAAATAGAATATATATATATATATATATATAGTAATATATATTCTCTTGTGGCTTAACTTGCAGCTTACAGCAGCAGAAGAGCGGTAAAGGAGCTAAGGGGACATTCAGCCTTGACACCAACAAAACCACAGGCAAAAACAAGAGAGGCAAAAATGCACACGGGAAGAAGAAAATGGTCAGATGACTTCTAACTCACAGTGAATTGTTAGTCATGTGCTGTGCAAGTGCACACTGATGGTCATTGTAAGGCCATAAGTCACTCAGCCTTCTCTGTGTGAGTGGAGCATTATAACGGCTGAACTAAGCACTTTTTGTAGTCTACTGAATCATCAAGGCATTTAGGGGTAACTTGGAATGCTTTAAACTGCATTTTAAGATGTCAGAGTCAGACCCTGTTACATTTGTGCAACTTTTTAACTGTAGAGAGTCAATAAAAAAAAAATTGTGCAACAGGAACATACACAGTATGTGGAGTATACTGAAGTAATAGAACACAAGAGGGAGTGCGTTATTATGAATTACAGCACAGCAATGGTGTTAATTGTGCAATTATGCACAATCTCAACCTCAACAATTGTGCTGTTATCAGATATAACAAGTTGAAATGTGTCTTATCCATGCTATCAGATTTTATGTTAACTGATAACGCTTGATTAAATTTCCCAGTCTTATAAATAACATTGTTGGTTGAAGTATCTTCTTTAGCTGCAAACAATAAACAAACAGTAATTTAATTGTTCCGTTTTATTTCATATATTAAAATAAGTCATCAGTGTTATACTCGCTTTTACACTTTCTAGTGTTAATCAAAGAACACAAAAAGTAAACTGAAACTTGAGTGTCTGAATGTATGTCCTAATGATTCTACATTTTCAGACTTACATTTACATTTTTGGCATTTGGCTGACACTCTTATCCAGAGCGACTTACAATTTGATCATTTTACACAGGTAGGCCAAGGTGGTGTTAGGAGTTTTGCCCAAGGACCCTTACTGGTATAGTGTAGGGTGCTTGCCCTGGTGGGGGATTGAACCCCAGTCTACAGTGTAGAAGGTAGAGGTGTTAACCACTACACTATCCCAACCACTTGAAAATGGTTGGTTCAGACTTGAAAATTAAACTACTTATCATAGCATGATCTGTATCGTGGAGCTTTTTTAGAAACCACGCCCTGGAGAAGTTTGCAATGGCTCTCTAAATTCACAATTATAATGCCTTTTTTGGACAGTAATGACGAGTATGTTCTGATCTTCCTGTGGAATTACAGTCTACAGTGCTTATAGTGTCAGTTAATTTGCAATTAAAATAGGCAAGTTAAATTACACAAATACAGCAAAGTGAACAACAACTGGACTTCAGTCCAAGTAAACTAGTACTAAAGCTGTGCACTTCATAAACCTACATTTTTATACCAGCAATAGCCTTTTCATAGTCAATCAACATTTAGTAATTTACGAGCAATATATATTTTATTAGTTTTGCCAGTTTTCCATGAGAATCCACAGTGGAAATTACCTCCAAACCTGAAGTTGTTACTGTAAGTTTTGTTCTAAAAGGATTTAAATTAATAGAGAGCTTAGTGATTCCACTAACAAGTTCCCAGAAGGCAGTATTGGTAACGGAGCCTGTAGTAGAGAGTTCAGTAGAGACCCACAGTTAATGCCATCCCTACCCACCAAGGCACTTAACCCCCAAGTTCCTCAAAGTTGCCTACTTTTAAATCAGAATGTTCTCAATGCATCTTCCCCAGTAAACTAGAGGCAAAAAAAGATCAGTGTTAATATTCCACGCTGTCATCCTTCCTCTATTTGTCCATAACGCACAGAGAAAGCAATAAGTCTCTTGTACATGGCAGTCAGCAGTATGATGGCTGCTAGCACAATACAACAGATTAGACTGAAGGCCCAACGAGGTCCTAAGATAGTGTAGACTTGTGAGACGAACACTGGTCCCAACATCCGAGCACCACTGCCCGAAGCAGTAAGCCAGCCCATGTACACACCCTGGGAAAAACAAACATGCACACAGGCACACTGTAAGAACAGTATGAAACAGTATCAAAATATTTTTAAAAAAGGTAAAAGCAATTTAAAAAAGGGATGTGACAATATAGAAAATAAACTGGAACAGCAATATACAATGTAGCTTTTTAAAAATGTATAATTATGCTTACTTTTATTTTATTATTTCTAAATCAATAATTCTAAATTCTAAATAATTAAATATTCTACAAGTAGCCAGGTGCCCTCTGGTGAATTGTCCCAATTTGACACTTGTACAGAATGTATCATTTATATTTCATATAATTTCTTTGTACAATGTCTGCCAATCAAAGACTTGCTTTACATTCTGGTTTGAAGACAAACTTTTACACTTGTGTGACTTAGGTGTGGAGAATGGAGTAAAACAAGCAATTGTGAAACAGGAACTTGTATTCTGTGGAGTAATATTAAAGTAATAGAACATGAGTAGGAGCGCTTTATCATAGGCATGATAATCACGATAATGCACAACCTCAAGTGTTACAGTTTTGGCAAAATAATGTGCTGTTATATGAAAGGTTGAAAAGTGTCTTATCCATGATATCAGATTGAACGTTAACTGGTAAGTCTTTCCCAGTCTTATTTATAAAAATGTTGCTTAAAGTATGTGCCTCGGCTGCACACACAGTAACTTAATTGTTAAATTTTATTTCATATAATACAATAGGTCATCAATGCTATGTACACTTTTGGAGTTAGAATAAGTCCTAGTCTTTCTAGTGTTACACAACAGTAAAAATATTTTAAATTTAACTAAAGCATCTGTCAATTTGTCCTAATGATTCTAATTCATTATAATAAGCTATGCCAATAAAACACATATTTGAAATGTTAATGTCGTTTAATATGTAAATAGTAATTAAGATTACTGTATGACACTACAACATGTGTATTATTATTATTATTATTATTATTATTATTATTATTATTATTATTATTATTAATAATAATAATAATAATAATAATAATAATAATAATAATAATAATAGTAGTAGTAGTAGTAGTAGTAGTAGTAGTAGTAGTAGTAGTAGTAGTAGTAGTAGTATTAAATCAATAACAGCAATAACAATTTAGCAGTAGCAACTTACTTCTGGGGGCTTCTTCTCCAAATATACCCTACTTTATCACATGATCCATGTCACACAACTACTACTAATACATTAATGCATACATTATAAAACACATATGAAAACCCATAATTAATTAAACAAACTTTGCAAAGATCTTATAAATTTGCATTATACATGTCATACCTGTGGTTTGGGTCCCAGTATCTTGGAGTACAATGTGTAGGACATGACATTACAAGCAGGGTAGCCCACTCCTATGAGAATGTCGGATGTGATGTACTGTGCCAGGTGGATGGCAGGGGTATACTGGCACCAGACCTGTTCAAATGGGCATCCGGTGGGCTCCACAGTGCCATTAGGGAGCGGGGTAGCTGCCAGAGCTATAACTGGTATGGAAGTATTCTTAAGGTCTGTGTTTGGAGCCAGAAAAGAAAAAGCAATGTAATGATGAGAAAACAAGCATGGTTAAGATGCCTTAATGGTATGTCAGAGAGCAAAGAAAAACTGTTTAACAGATTTTTGAGCCTCCATGTACAAGTCTTATTTGAATCAGTATAACAGCTGAATAATAAAGACAAAATACACTGCTCAAAAAAGTAAAAGGGAACACTCAAATAACACATCCTAGATCTGAATGAATGAAATATTCTCATTGAATACTTTGTTCTGTACAAAGTTGAATGTGCTGACAACAAAATCACACAAAAATCATCAATGGAAATCAAATGTATTAACCAATGGAGGCCTGGATTTGGAGTCACACACAAAATTAAAGTGGAAATACACACTACAGGCTGATCCAACTTTGATGTCATGTCCTTAAAACAAGTCAAAATGAGGCTCAGTGTTGTGTGTGTGTGGCCTCCACGTGCCTGTATGACCTCCCTACAACGCCTGGGCATGCTCCTGATGAGGTGGCGGCTGTCCGCCAACTCCTGGACAGTCTGTGGTGCAACGTGACATTGATGGATGGAGCGAGACATGATGTCCCAGATGTGATCAATCAGATTCAGGTCTGGGGAACGGGCGGGCCAGTCCATGGCTTCAGTGCCTTCATCTTGCAGGAACTGCTGACACACTCCAGCCACATGAGGTCTAGCATGGTTCTGCATTAGGAGGAACCCAGGACCAACCGCACCAGCATATGGTCTCACAAGGGGTCTGAGGATCTCCTCTCGGTACCTAATGGCAGTCAGGCTACCTCTGGCGAACACATGGAGGGCTGTGCGGCCCTCCAAAGAAATGCCACCCCACACCATTACTGACCCACTGCCAAACCGGTCATGCTGAAGGATGTTGCAGACAGCAGATAGCTCTCCACGGCATCTCCAGACTCTGTCACATCTGCTCAATGTGAACCTGCTTTCATCTGTGAAGAGCACAGGGCGCCAGTGGCGAATTTGCCAATCCTGGTGTTCTCTGGCAAATGCCAAGCGTCCTGCACGGTGTTGGGCTGTGACCACAACCCTTATCTGTGGACATCGGGCCTTCATACCATCCTCATGGAGTCGGTTTCTAACCGTTTGTGCAGACACATGCACATTTGTGGCCTGCTGGAGGTCATTTTGCAGGGCTCTGGCAGTGCTCCTCCTGTTCCTCCTTGCACAAAGGCAGAGGTAGCTGTCCTGCTGCTGGGTTGTTGCCCTCCTACGGCCTTCTCCTTGTCTCCTGGTGTACTGGCCTGTCTCCTGGTAGCGCCTCCAGGCTCTGGACACTACGCTGACAGACACAGCAAACCTTCTTGCCACAGCTCGCATTGATGTGCCATCCTGGATGAGCTGCACTACCTGAGCCACTTGTGTGGGTTGTAGAGTCCATCTCATGCTACCACGAGTGTGAAAGCACCACCAACATTCAAAAGTGACCAAAACATCAGCCAGAAAGCATAGGTACTGAGAAGTGGTCTGTGGTCCCCACCTGCAGAACCACTCCTTTATTGAGTGTCTTGCTAATTGGCGATAATTTCCACCTGTTGTCTATTCCATTTGCACAACAGCTGTGAAATTGATTGTCAATCAGTGTTGCTAACTAAATGGACAGTTTGATTTCACAGAAGTTTGATTCACTTGGAGTTATATTGTGTTGTTTAAGTGTTCCCTTTATTTTTTGAGCAGTGTACTATACTACTAAATATTGCAATTGTGGTATTAAATTAGTTAAAAATCAATTTTGAATGGCTTAATGACTCACCTGCCCATTGAATCTTCGGGTAGTAGTTTCCCCAAGGTAACAAGATGAAGAAGCCAATAAATATTATGGCTAAGCCACCCCAGAGCACTGGACGATCACCAATCCTGACAATGAGAAAAAAATTCTTACAGCATTATCCTGGAACTACAGCTACACAACAACAGTCTACATCCCTTTGTTCAAATGGAACTGCTGTTATTATTGTCTAATACAGTTAACGGTGCACTAATTAAGATTTACCTATGGTTTAGTAGTGTCTTATTATTTTAGTATTACATCTTAAAGGCTTACAAGTAAATATTTGTGTCTGGATAATCATTCTTTCCTATTTGGTGACTACACAATTATATTAGTATTATTTAGACATTGGTCTAAATTACCTAGAATCACACCATTTTACTGAATGTCACTGAATTTCAGAGTGAGTGAGCACAAAATGTTTAGCAACATATTAAGAACATATTAGTAAATAAAGTAAACAAATATTCTGCATCCATAATCCACTTTTAAGAGTCACATAAAAATGAAGAGAAATACTTGAACATACCGTGTAGAAATAACTTTTACTACAAGAAACACTATGATAGATTCAAAGCCAATGGCAGCCAATATGATCCCGTTGTACAGAACAGCTTCCTTCCTTGTCCACGCAAACATGTCCATAGACAAAGGGGTGGATATACTGCAGAGAGAAAAGCAAAATTATGAGGTGCATGAATGAAATTAAAGAAGAGTTTACACATTTATTATGAATATTATTAGTAGTAGCATTACTACTATTATTATTATTATTATTACTACTACTACTGTTAAGTATATAACTGACCAGCCATAGTCAAGATGTTTCATGTTTCCTGGTTCTATATTTTTTTGCCTGCTGCCAAAAACTAATGTCACATTTATCACATTTTTATCTTTCACTTGATATTCTATGTTAAAAACAGCCTGTTTGTGTGTCTGAGTATCAAAGTAGGTCTAAATAACTAAAAATGTTTTTGAGATGAGCACTCACGTTTCAAACACAGCAAAAATGAAGAGGATGATGAAGAAAAGGATGTTGGATGTAAGCACAGCGATTTGGTCGATATTTCCCTCCACCTCTGGGGCCACAGCTACTTGCTCTGTGAGATTAAAAAACACAACATGTGGGTCTAACTGCCTACTCTAAAGCCAACACCAGGTCATGATGTCTGATTAAAGATGTCAAGCTGTCAGATTTCCTATTTCAACATCTATTTCTCAAACTGACATCTAATACTAGTGAAGCTTTCCACCCGTTTTTCAAAATTTCTCAGATTTTCTTTACAGTGGTGTTAGGTGGTCAGGTCACAACATCCACATTGCAAACACAGCCATTTTATTTACTGTCTAAAATGATAAGTGGACCTAGATTTATCTTCTGAGGTTTTATAAGTAATGTGATAATTCTGAAATCTTAAAGTAAGTTTTCTTGGGGCACTGTTTTGCATGTACCATCTCACCATGAATGGATAAAAAAAAAACAAGAAAATATGTTTAATACCAAAAGCTTATCTGAAAACTGTCGTAAAACAGCATCTCAGGCATCAGGCAGCATATTCATACTTGTTTGTATATCTTTATATATTGATAGAGCTTTTAAAGGCATGAAACAGTTCGGCCTGATTCCTGTCACCACCATTGTGAACAATTCTGGCTCTGTAAGTTTCCCTAGATGCATTTCACATTAAAGCACTGTGACTGACTGTTTTATCAATTGAATAATGAAGAAATACTGAAAAATCTCAGTGCAATTCCTCCAAGTCATTCATGAGAGGAAAACAAACTGTGCAGTGCTATAGCCCAGCATGACTATACTAAATAAGTATATTACCTTCTGACACATAGTTAATAGCTCTGATCTGCTTCCCATGATCATCCACAAAATGTTCCCTGATGAAACAAAGAATGTCACTGAAAAACAAAGCTTCTAAATGAATGTGTCCAGTTTTCACTCAAAAACAATTTCTGTTAGAAAACCCTGATGAACTCATTTAGACAGACACTGCAATGGCACTACAATCAAAATGCTGACTGCTTATATTTAAAGCATTACCTCAGGATTATAATAACCAGCAAGATGTTGATGACACCAAAGCAGGCTGCGAGAAGTGCTGGAGCAGTGTACATGTTAAAGTTCAGCTGAATGATCTCCACAGGGAAGCCTTCCTCACCAATGAATGACAGAGCTGCCTGAAGAGCTAAAGAGCAAAACAGACCATGGATTAACAGACACGCTTAATAGCATTTAATTACAATAAATGTCTAAACATTTCAAAATCAGTAACAAATGAATGGTAGAGTTTCATTATTATTAGTGGTATTATATAACTTTTACTATACACTATATCTGGTTTAATTAAAGAGGAAATGTTTAAGGAAAAAGTACAGAATCTGTACAGAATTTTGCACATCTTGTCTTTGTAAACAGTACAAGGAGCCAAAACCTACTACCTCTGGATAAAAGACTGAAGGACTCAAATCATTACCTTACAGTTTTTCCTTTACAAAACTACAGCTTCCTCTGAACACTGCCAAAACAAAACCATTGGTTTGGACACAGGCACATTACCTCACTGGTCACATCAGATTGACTTCTGAAGGTATGTGTAGGACTATACAAATCACATTCGCTGAGTTTTTGTGTCATGTACATGTGCAGTGGTAATTCCCACTGTGTACAGTGGCATACTGGGTTTAAGTTAAACAATGACTATGAGGTTAAAGTGCAGAATGTTGACTTTAATTCAAGGGTATTTACATCTTTATTTGGTCAACCATGCAGCAATGCTTTCTAGGGTTCTGGTTTGTTTGACCAGTCAAGAACATTTGGGCCTGAAACGCTTCATGGTTGCTTTTTTGACATGTTTCAGGTCATATACATATAAACTCATATACTAATACCAATTCTAAAATTTTTTTACTTACCACAGCATAATGCAAAAACCAAACAAGTCACTAAAATTTCAAATATGGCTGCCATAGTTACATAATTTATGCACTTATTGGTATAATGGCATGTGTAAGCAGCATCTATTAATGTTATTTAACTCAATCCTTGTACTTTCTATAGTAATCCCACAACTAATCTATATTGTTATAAATACCCTGTATGTTTCTTTATGTAATAATATATTGTCATGCCCTGTGTGGCAGTGCACTGCATTATTTGTATATATTTGCTGACTACAGAATACAAATAGTGTCCATTTATATGAGCACCCATTTCACCAAGACAAATTCTTTGTACCCACAAGTGCATCTGGCCAGTAAAGTAATTTTGACTGTTTACATGTGTTCTGCTTGAGGATACAGACAAAAATAAAAAAGATAACTGCTCCAGTGCTCATGTATAGCAGAAATACATTTACTGACATAATCTGTAGAAACCCAGTGCAGATTACACTCCACCACTGCATAGGAAACACACCTACCTGGGCCAAGTATGAATCCTAGAGCCTGGCAGGCACTCATTGTGGCCATTGCACTGGTTCTCTCCTTCAAGGAGGTGGCTCCTGCGACGTAAGACCTCACTACAGCTACATTACCTGCAGGACAATAATGAAAAGACCCAACAATAGTCATCTATATATACATTTTGCACAGAATATCAGCTTGACCACAGCTTTTGTTATGCGCAAGAACTATTGCTAGTCAAAAAGCTGAATTATTTCTTTGTTTCTGAAGTCTTTACCTGCTCCGAATCCAACAAATGCTCGGGCCAGAAGCATGTGGTATTTGTTATGAGATGAAGGGTGGTATAAATAGGAGTAGTAGATGTTGGCAGAAATGTTGATGAATATAGAACAGACCAGTGGCTCCCGTCGAGGTCTGTGGTTGGACCAAAGTCCGAAAACGGGTGAAGCCACCATTTGTCCCAAGCTGTAGGCAGCCACTACCCAACCCAAGAAGCTGGCATCTGCAGTGTTATCAATCTAAAATGACAAAATGAACATGTCTGAATGGCTGACTGACTGACCCACCACAGAATTTGTTTTCCCTCAAGCCATAATTTAAAAATCTTTTTACAACTGAAATTTTAAATGTATCTGCAGTAGAAAAAAAAAAAAAAAAAAAAACATTTAATTCCTCTGAAGCATTTCTCACAGGTTACTGCAGTAACTGAATCCTCTATGAGAGCATGCTCTATGGCAATTTTTCTGAGTGCAAAAAGGAACCAGTTTCTCAGACATTCACCTACCTACTTTATCTGCTTCCTTTTTTCATTTCTCTTTTTGTGAATAGTATATCTAGAAACTGCTAACATTTTCTTTGAAAACATAATGAGAATTTTCTTGACCAACATCACTGCTGCAGTTCTCTGAAGACATTTGAATCTCACATGACAAGCAACATCTTTACCTTTTGCAGATACGGCCATATTGAAGTGATGACAATTGTAAAACCTGTAGAGAAAATTGCAGGTAAGCAGACTTACGCAAGCAGTCTCATAGCCTAAGAAGTCTTTATGTGTGAATAATAGGATTGTAAATCAGGTACTGATCAACAATATACATGGACAACGCCCTGTATTTTGAGCAATAATTTGTAAACCTGTATATAAATAACAGAAGTAATTCTGTTTTGGCCATTTTGGATTTAATGAGTACTTAGCTCTCTCACCCACACTGCTGAGGAACATGGTGAAGTACATGACCCTGATTGACTTCCACCGGCTCCTGTCCGCATCCTCAATGCTACGGAGAAATGAAGTAAGATTAACCGATTAAGTGACCCTTGTTAGTCCCACAACAGGGAAATTCCACCTCCGCATTTAACCCATCCATGAAATGAAACACCATATACACACACACTAGTGAGCACACACACACACACACACACACACACACACACACACTAGGGGGCAGTGAGCACACTTGCCCGGAGCGGTGGGCAGCCCTATCCACGGCGCCCGGGGAGCAGTTGGTGGTTAGGTGTCTTGCTCAAGAACACCTCAGTCATGTACTGTCAGCTCTGGGGATCAAACCCAACAACCTTCTGGTCACAGGGCTGGTTCTCTAACCTCCAGCCCATGACTGAAAAAAATATTTTTCTGTTTGATAAGGTGGAGCAGACAAAAACACAGTAGTGGCACATCAAAAAATATTAATAAAAAAAAAAAGGATTTCTGATTTTTATTTTTTGAGTCAGTGTTTCAATAAAATTAACCAAGCATAATTACTGTACAGTGAAAAGTATATGCCTCGTAATTTCCTCTATTTTTGCATGTTTGTCACATTAGTTTCAGATCCTTATAGAGAAAACACCACTTTAAAATAATTTTTAAAAAGTTGGCAACACCAATATCACCCATGTGTAAATGTAACTGCCCCCCTAAACTAATAACCTTTTGGGCCACCTTTAGCAGCAACCACTGTAACCAATCATTTCACAATCACTGGAAGTCAGTCTTTCACATTACTGTGACTCACTTTTCTTTGCAGAATTGTTTTAAAGTGTGAAGTTCAGGTTCAAGGTTCTGCCACAGCATCCCAATGGGGTACAGGTCAGGGACCTTGATTAGGCCAACTCAACTGCACTTGAGCTTCACAGACATTCTCCTGCAGACTTTTCTAGTAGAGAGCAGAATATGTGGTTCCATCGATCGATCATCTAGGTTTTTTGTGATTTGTCACCATGTTCTTAACATTTTTGGTAGATTGGCCACTTCTACAAAGATTCACCACTGTTCCAAGTTTTCGCCATTTGCAGACAATGGCGTGTATTGTGGTTTAATGGAGTCCCAGAGCCTTAGAAATCTTTCCAGGCGGATAGAAAGTTCACGAAATATTTCTCATCTCTTCCTGAATTTCGTTTGAATGCAGAAGTGTGTGGCTTCTTGAGACCTCTTAGTCTAATTCACAAAGTTTCTACTTAAGTAGACAGGTAGGATTCTACAAATCCTTTTCAACCTATATTCAATTGAATACACTACAAAGACAAGATATTTAATGTTCAAATAAACAAATAAATAAACTATTATTACTATTTACAAATAAACTTTATTGTTTTTTGCAAATATTCACTCATTTTGAACTGGATGCCTGCAACACATTCCAAAGAAGTTGGGACAGGGGTAACAAAAGACTGGGAAAGTTGAGGAATTCTCAAAAAACACCTGTTTGGAACATTCCACAGGTGAACAGGTTAATTGGAAACAGGTCAGTGTCATGATTGGGTATAAAGGGAGCATCCCTGAAAGGCTCAGTCATTCACAAGCAAGGATGGGGCGAGGTTCACCACTTTGTGAACAACATTGTTCAGAACAATGTTTCTCAATGTGCAATTGTGAGGAATTTAGGGATTTCATCACCTACAGTCCATAATATCATCAAAAGATTCAGAGAATCTGGAGAAATCTCTGCAAGTAAGCGGCAAGGCAGAAACCCAACACTGAATGCTCGTGAAACTTTGATCCCTCAGACCGCACTGCATTAAAAACCCACATCATTCTGTAAAGGATATTACCACATGGGCTCAGGAACACTTCAGAAAACCACTGTCAGTGAACACAGTTCGCCGCTCCATCTACAAGTGCAAGTTAAAACTCTGCCGTGCAAAGCGAAAGCCATTTATCAACAACACCCAGAAACGCCGCCGGCTTCTCTGGGCCTGAGCTCATCTGAGATGGACTGACGCAAAGTGGAAAAGTGTCCTGTGGTCTGACGAGTCCACATTTCAAATTGTTTTTGGAAATCATGGACGTTGTGTCCTTCTGGCCAAAGAGGAAACGGACTGTCTGGATTGTTATCAGCACAAAGTTCAAAAGCCAGCATCTCTGATGGTGTGGGGGGCTGTTAGTGCCCATGGCATGGGTAACTTGCACATCTGTGAAGGCACCATTAATGCTGAAAGGTCCATACAGGTTTTGGAGCAACATATGCTGCCATCCAAGCAACGTCTTTTGCAGGGATGTCCCTGCTTATTTCAGCAATACAATGCCAAGCCACATTCTGCACATGTTACAACAGCGTGGCTTCGTAGTAAAAGAGTGCGGGTACTAGACTGACCTGCCTGCATTCCTGACCTGTCTCCCATTGAAAATGTGTGGCGCATTATGAAGCACAAAATACGACAACGGAGACCCCAGACTGTTGAGCATCTGAAGTTGTACATCAAGCAAGAATGGGAAAGAATTCCACCTACAAAGCTTCAACAATTAGTGTCCTCAGTTCCCAAACGCTTATTGAGTGTTGTTAAAACGAAAGGTGATGTAACACAGTCCCAACTTTTTTGGAACGTGTTGCAGGCATCAAATTCAAAATGAGTGAATATTTGCAAAATGCAATAAAGTTTATCCATTTGAACATGAAATATCTCATCTTTGTAGTGTATTCAATTGAATATAGGTTGAAAAGGATTTGCAAATCATCGTATTCTGTTTTTATTTATGTTTTACACAGTGTCCCAACTTCACTGGAATTGGGGTTGTACCATACATGACACTGAAAAGATTTGGGGAATCTGGGCAAGGCTGGAAACTACTGTTGATCATGCAAGACCTATAAGCCCTCAGATGGCATTGCAAGAGAAACAGTCATGCAACTTTTGGGAGTCCTTCGGAAAACCATTATCACTTAACCGTTATGAGGCAGTCGTGTCGCTGGTTCGATCCCCAGCACCGACAGTCCATGACTGAGGTGTCCTTGAGCAAGACACCTAACCCCCAACTGCTCCCCGGGCGCCGTGGATAGGGCTGCCCACCGCTCTGGGCACGGATGGGTTAAATGTGGAGGAGGAATTTCCCCGGTTGTGGGATCAAAAAAAAAAAAAAAAGTATCACATATCACTTAACCGTTATCACTTAACCAAGTTCACCGCTGCATCAAGAAATGCAACCTGAAACACTATTACAGAAGAAGAAAGCCAGACATCAATTCTACGTAGAAATGCTGCTGACTCTGGGCCCAAGCTCTTCTCAGATAGTCCAAAAAATGGTGGAAATGTGCAGAGTGGTCAGATGAGTCCACATTTCAGGTTGTTTTGGGAGAAAAAGGACGTCGATTTCTTAGTGCCAAAGACGAAAGGGACCATCCAGACATTTATCGGCGAAAGGTGCAGAGCACAACAGCATGTGTGACTTGAATACATACCATTAACGTTGAGGCCTACATTAGGCTTTCAGAGAGAAGCTGCCATCAAGATGTTTCCGGGGAAGTCTATGGTTATTTCAGCAAGACAATGCCGGGCCTTACTCTACACACAAAAGCAGGGCTTTGCAGACACGGAGTGCAGTCCAGATCAAAGACTGCGAACTGCTGAGCAGCTCAAGCCTGGTATCGAGAAAGAATGGCCAAAAAATCCACTTGCAAGATTTTAGCAATTAGTATCGTCAGCTTCCAAATGATTAACATTAATAAATGAAAGAAAAGGTGATGTAACACAGTGGTAAACAAGCCTTCCTCCCAACCTTTTCTGAGTGCCGCGTAGGCATCAAATTCTAAATTTGCTTCCATTTACAAAATACGATGAAGTGAAAACATTGGGGATCTTTGTGTTTTTGTCAGCTGAATCAATGTTCAAGACTGTTAGCAAATCAGAGGTTCTTATTTGCATTGCGTTTCACAAACTGTCCCAACCCGGAAACGGGGCACCCCTGGTCGTAAGAGTCAATAAGTGTGAGCACATCTACAAACTGTTTACCCCGAGCGAGGAGTGACTGAGAAATCTAAAGCTCTACTGCTAACTATGCAAACTGCTCTGGCCGGATTTGTAGCTACAGAAATGTTGTCAGTGTTACCTGGTCGCACTAACAAGGTGGAACATCCCTCGCTGAGGAGAAAGGTTGTCACGTAGAAGACGACGCTGTAGGAGTCCCCATGAACCCTCAGCAGTACACAAAGATCCCCCTTTTTAAATAATAAAATATGTTTCCGAATATACTCCTCTGTGTGCTGCACAGCTTGTGGTATATTTGGTATTATTTTTAGCTTTCTAACACTGGTGCTGTGCTCCCCCCCAAAAGAAGCTCGCCTATAGCCCCAGGTTCATTACCGGTTTCGGTTTCAGTGCCAGTGCCTTCGCGCAGCTTTAACCCAATGTTCATTTATCAACTCTTCAAGGCTTTCAAATGCCAAGATCACACGAGGCTGAAGTCAATTTCCTGTCCGCGAGCTTATTGGTCGATTTTCTCGTTCCACCTTAAATGGTGGAGCAGTTACATTCTTGTGCCTAAAGGTTCTTACTCAGTGACTGTTTGTACGAACTTTCCGTTCCACCTTAAAGACGCAGCAGTGCCATTCTGGCGGCTGCGTCGTCAGAACGTACCTGGGGCACCATTTAAGGTGGAGCGAAAAATGGTAAGAAGCTGGCGAATCAGAAGTTGACTCCTACCAGGACACACATCATTCCTTTCCGTTAGAGAGATCAATCACACAGCTGCTGACCTAAACTCGGGACTCGCGGGTTAGCTGGGTTTTTGGACTTACCGTTGCATGTTTTGGTTTGATTATTTATTTATTTCGCATTTCAGGACGCTCGCTTTCGGGAACATTAACCTAGTTAATTACAGTGAAAGTCTCCGACTCAGAAACTGAAGCCACTGTCCAGCAACACGCAGTGAGCCAACTTCTGAAATAATCACCCAATCCTAACTTATGATGTCCTAACATCACAGACCACATATTTAACAGCGTCTGACCAACAAACTAACAGTTCTTCAGACCGATTAAGAACGTGCACACGCTTTTATGCTCGGCAGTGTAGCAGGAGAACCCTTTTGGTGCCACAGAAATACAACGTTCTAGCTACATCAGCCTGAACAATCACTTCACCATGCAGAGAACCGTTTACGCTCAACATTAAACGACAGAACTTGTTTCTGAACAGAACTGTTGACTTGAAGAGACCTTTAGGATTCATTTTTAAAACGTGAACATTGAAGCAACACCTTGTTAACAAACCTTCAAAAAAAGTTACACGATTTAAAATAATAAAAGTGAGTCCGCACTCATAAAAGGTGACCACTAAAGCCACCGTTCTGGCCGTTTTGCCCACTTACCCGTCAGCGTCGCCTCTGAGTAGAGGAGTGTTTTCGTCTTCAGATTCAATCAGAGACATGGTGTGGATTAGCTAAATGGTGTAGCGTTAGTCAATAAGGGTTTGGTCTGTAGCGTTAAGATGCCTCCTCAGGTGCCTCAGGTTACATATTTTACTAATCTCATTAGTGTCGAGTTAGCGTCCCAGTTCACCGATTTCGGAGTCTTGTTGGCGCAGCAACAGGACGAATCCCGAATACGTCGTCAGCAAAATGCATAAAAACGCTTCCATTTCAACACGCAGGGCTGCGCGGTCTGAAGTCCAGCAACGTTATTGACGAACAACAGCAGTAGCAGTAACGAAACCCGCTCCCGACCACCAGCTACCGTGACCGCAGCCAGACAAGAGTAACGCCAGTGTAGAGAGTAGAATTACCTCGGCAATGTCTTTCGGTTTCTCAAACGCTAGATGGCGCTCCCGAGGGAGTCCGAAATGAATGGGTTGAAATGGAGCATTTGAGAAAAATCATAGTTTATACATGCTTAAACATTATTACTGTAAAATAATGCAACCCTTTCCTGAACACTGAATATCATAAAACATTTTAACTCCGCTGTTATATTTTTAAGCGCTTTTAAACTCGAGCTATAGGAGTTTAAAACGGCGCCTCACGTAGGTCCATTACGTCAGTGAGGGCGACCAGCCAATGAGCTGCTCCTCTCGCCAATCAATCATCACTCTCTAGCAGTAAAACCCGCCTCCTGCAGCCCCAAACCCGTTTGCTGTAGATAAAAAAGGAAAAACATAGCTGAGTTTTCTTTGTTTTTTAGTGAAACACAGACTTCTACTTTCAGAAATTAAAGAAACGTTCCGGGCGAGTGATTAGAAACTATTTTAACTTTTCGTTTTTAGCCGTTGAGCTCCATTTACTCCCTTTTATTGAGGACTCACTCGCGGGCGCCCTCTGCTGTTCAGCAGGCCTGTTCCTGATATAACTGGAGGAATAGGAAGTGGCCAGGCTCATAAACCGACTCTGACTGGCAGTAACGTCATGATTTTCGCGGGCACCTCTATACGAGTTTTCAAAATTAAAGTCTTTTTGCTTCGGCAAAGCAGATATAACTTGACGTAGTCTATTCTGTTATGTAACAATAAAATGAATGCGAAAATTTCTCTATCAGGCAACATAAGCTCACAATTAGTTTTAAAATAGGTGTAACAGACAACGTCTGATGTGAATGAAGCCCTTGAAATACAACTGTCTGTTACCCACGACTTACTATGCTGATAAAAATATTACAGTGAAACATTACAATAATGTAAAACAAAAATAAAGGGAAAAAATAGAACAGATTGCCCCCTTCAAAAAATGTGACGCATATTGGAGTCCCTTGAATTACCTTTTATTTTTATTTTTAAGGACTAAATAATAATGATTGCAACATGTATCTTTAATTTAAACCTTTTAGTCGTTTTTCTGAAAACGTCAAATTTGTTAATAATTATAAATTCGTGATTATAGGCAACATTCACAGGCTGTACAATTGTTACGATAACTATTGAAAACCTAAAAAACAACTATAAATATTTATTTTTTCATTGAGCAACTCGAATATGAACAAATTTAGGGGGTTATATCAGAATTCTACGGTTAAACAGTGCATTAGTCTTCCTGAAGCTTTAAAGCGCGTTTGTCGGAGCGCTTTCTCCAAACTACGCGAGAATGACGTCAACAGCGCTGTCGGCCATCTTTGGCGGGAGAGAAGAGGAAGCCGCGGAGCTTAAAGTGGTGTTTTATGAAGATCACAGTTGTGGAACAAGGTTACTGACGTAGTCACCAACAGCTGGTTTTAGGTAGACGAGTTGTTGATGAGTGTCCCTTAAGCTGAGCTCTTGAATGTTGTGTGGATGCTTTGCGGCTGGTCGGTAGCTGAGCCAGATGAGGCTGTCTGGTTCCTTTAGATGTTGGGAGGCTTGTGTAACTAACAACTGGTTACTTCTGTAAACTTTGTCTAGCGAGGTAAATGCACAGAATTTGGTTCTTATGGTTCTTATTACACTTATATATCATAATAAATATATGCACAATTTGCACATTTTTGTGGTTTGTTGATCTTGTGCTGATGCATAGAGTGGTGAGATAGTTGAGGCCCTGTGTTGGCTCCAGTTCATTAATTCCCTAAGTGAGGAATCCGTTAAGTAAGAAAGATGCTATGACTAGGTAATTGCAGAATAAATTTCCAAGATAGCATTTGTCTAGTAGTGGTTTTTGTAATGTCACACGGGTTACAAATCAACAAAAACATGAAGAACACATTAATATCAAACAATGTCTAAAGTTGAAATAGCAGTGGTTAAACTTCTTGTGTGTATATGATATTATCAGCCATCAGTAGCCCTCCCATTTGTGTGTTCTGTAGGTACTAACAGGGCACTATTGACTACTGGCTGTGTAGGAAGAGACCACCATGCCTTCCAGTTGTGCTGTCATTAACTGCACCTCCCAGAAGTATTCCAGAAACTCTGACGAGACTCTGTCATTCCACAGGTAGCCTACTGAAAACTAACTGGGTATATGAGATTAATTTAACTGTAGACAACATTTCATCGTAAAGGCAGGAGATGTTGTGGGTCAATAACACTGTTGGACGATGATCCTGTCCGCATTGCTGTAGTAGATTTAAAAATCATAGTAAAGATGCTAAATTTTTTATATACAGATTCCCTAAGGACCCTGAGCGGAGGCTGGAGTGGTGTAATGCTGTTCGCATGCACACTTCGGCCTTGGAGCCATTCACACTGTCCGATAACAGTGTGCTCTGCAGCAAGCACTTCACAGAGGACATGTTTGATCGCACTGGTCAGACTGTGCGTCTGCGAGACAAAGCTATACCCTCTGTCTTCAGTCTACAAGCCAGAAAGGTGCAGCAATACATAAAGTATTTCTTTTTTTTTTTGCAATATTTAGTCACTTTAAAACAATACATTTCACATATACCTTAATATGAAAAAGCATCTTGTATGCATCAAATGTTTGATAAGTGCATTGCTACGTTTGAGGTATATTTATATATGACCTATATATACAGTTGGTGATGTTTATGAATTAGCAGTGAAATGTCAATGCTTTTGTGCTTTTCCCAGAGGACAAAAGATGAGAATAGAAAAGAGGGGATTCCATATAAAAAGAGAAACAGTGCAAGACAGCTAAGGAAAAGAGAAAAGAATTGGGAAGAGAGTAATAAAGAGACAATACAAAGCACAGGTGAGTTTTGGTACTTCATGTTTATGGCGAGATTGTATTTAGAAAAAATAAAGTACATCAAAAATCACATAAATATATTAATCTATTGAAGTGGTTACTAAGAGACATCAGTACAGCCAAATGCACAGTCATGAATGCGCTCTATAGTTTTCTTGGTATATCTTGAAATTATAAGACCAACTACTGAAAGCATTGTTAGTTAAATATTGTGACACATGAAACTATGCACTACAGTAAGGTATAGTAATTGGATCCTTTCCCTGATTTGAATTGGAGTGTTTCCATGTTTCTCTGCCCAGCACCAGGTCTGGGAGAGTTGGCTCTGGCAGCAGAATTGATGGAAGAGTGCCAACAGGAGATTCAGAAGGGCTACCAGAATGACCACAGTGGCCTTCCCCTCCCGTCTGACCCAGCCCAACTGTGTGGTCTGGTGAGAAATTTGGCTAAAGAGAGACACTGGCAAGAGGAAACCCTGCTCACACTCCGCAAGGATCTCAAAGCCAAGGACACTCAGCTGCAGGAGAAGGAGGTGGGCTGCAGGGATGCAAACCTCCCACAGTGATTTTAATGCTGTTCTTTAGAAAATGATGGCTGACACCTTAAATTTCACAGCAATTTGATTTGATTATTTGGTGCTATTTCAAAATAAAAGTTTTTTTTTTCTGAATATAGTTATATATACATATAAATACACTCATAAAAATATAATCACTCAAAAGTCAGAGGCCACCCTTCATTATTTCATTTCCAATCAGAACAGCCAGAGTTAAAATTATTCAAATTAAACTGATGTTATCATTATTAAAAAATATAAAGAAAATAACCTAACAGCTGTGCACAACCTATTTTCCTCAATGTCATCAGTACATTCATCTTTGAGAGAGAAGAAAAAAAAAATCAAGCTCCACGTCTGCTTCCGATCAAAAGATATGCACAGGTGTTTCTGACCATCCTTCCACTGTGAGAAGACAACTCAGCTTTGATCTGAAAAGATATGTAGCTGTCAAGAAACAGAAAATACAACCAACTTCTAAGACTAAATGTTGGAGGTGTGGAAAAATATCCATGCAGATTTCTTTGAAAAACTGAAAGCAAGTCTCCCATAAAGCCTGGAGAGGCAAAGGGTGGACATAATGTCACAATGCATCAAAGTATTTTAACACAGTCATTTTAATTGCTATGTTATTTTTATTATTATTGTTTGCATTTTATTATGTTTTTCTTTCCTGCTACCTCCTCTTCTTTCATCTTGTATTCCTCTCTCTTTCTTTCACTGTCAGCTGAAGTTGGAGTGGATGACGCTGAGTCAGAAAGACATTGATCAGTCTAAAGTGTGTTCACTGGAGAAAATGTTGTCTGAACAGCATCTTGAGCTGCTAAAGTTACAGGAGGAACTGGCGCATACCAAGAAGCAACTAGAGTCTTTCCAGTGGCTGGCTAGTATCCGACAGGTGAACCTTTCTTTCTTCACCTTGTCCTAAACTCTTTTTTTTCCTACTTGTTTTTTCCCTCCCCATAGCTCTTTTTTTGGATTTGACCATTTTCCTTCACTTGCCTCTGTCTCTCAGGTCACTCCACCTTCACGTCCCAGCATGTTTAGTGTGAAGGCTCTTTGTCGTGGGTCTGCAAAATGGCTTCGTTTCTACACAGGCATCAACTCGTATGCACGTTTCCAGGCACTGCTGGCTTTCCTGCAGGGCACAAGTGGATCTGTCCTGGACTGGAATGACAAGGAGGAGAATGAGGGGGGTGAGGAAGAGGAGGAAAGAATGAGGGATAAAGAGGAGCGTGTGCCGCCAACTGTACGTGCAGACTACCCTCAGACTAAAACAACAGAAGTAAGTTTATGTGGAATTTTCCCATCAGCTTTTTGCAGTATTTTGTCATATTCAGTTTAGTATACTTTGACTTTTTTGTATTTGCATTTTGCAAGCTGACAAATATGTGACAATATCTTGTGTATGCCTCGTCTTTACCAGTAGATGTCGCCCTGTGCAGATTAATCCTCCCTATTCCCCAGCTCTGCTTTAAAACAGCAGTTACTTGCAATTCACATTTGAAATTAAATCCAGATTACAGAAACATTTTCACAATTAGTGTAGTGAGCAACTGAAGTGGACACAACTATGTGTCCTTAGGGTTTAAGGGGTTTCATTTATGTCTTCCTATGCCTTCTTATATTTAGGAGCCAAAGGTTAAGACATCAGAGGATGATACATCAGCAGCATTGCCTGTTACTGAACCAGACTGGACCCCGGAGGAGACAGCAGATACAGTGCGTCTGCGGTTCTTGGGTACACGGCGGGCAGACGAAGGCAGACGACATGCTCTCAGCCCAGAGGACCAGCTCCTGCTGGTACTTACCCGCTTCCGCCTAGGCCTCCTCACTTCAGACCTATCCTTCCGCTTTCACGTGGCAGAGGCTACTGTGTCTCGTGTGTGGGTCCACTGGGTGGAGCTCATGCAGAAGAGACTGCAACAGGTATAGGGGGATGATAACAAAGAACTAAAACTATCCTGCTCTTTGTTATAAGCGAGCAAAATGTAGCAGAAGAGAGCGAAAATGAGTTTTGGTCAGTAGATATGATGAAGACATTTAAACGGCCCGTATCCTACATTTGTCTTGTATTTTACTTCATTCCTGTGAGGTCCACTTATAACATTTCTGCAGTTTTATGTAAGTAACAAATATAATTCATTTATTACGTGACCATTTTCCAACCTCTTTTTACCCCTTAAAATTGACCAGGCTGTTAATATTACTGTGCCGTTGAGACTGATATATGTAAATGAGCTCTGTTCTGTTGTCCGGTTGTCTTGTTCTGTTGTGTTTTGTTCAAAAATGTGTGGAGCTGAACTGCTGTAGGCTGAATAAGCAGTTATATGTAAAATGTTACAGATATAGAGAATTCAAAATGGCCTGTTTTTGCAACTTCCATATATAGACCATAGGTATTGAAGAGTAGAATGCTACACTTTAACAATGTACAATGTCCTACGTTTAATAAAAAAAAAATTCGATGTGATATGGACTTTGAGTTTAAAAATGTGAGTCTGAGAATATTTATCATCACCTGTTTATATACAAAAACAGAAAATTCTAAAATTTAAGTGCATTGAGAATCAATATTCAGACAATCACAGTTTTGTTGTTGGTACTTGAGTAACATGATTCCAATACAATACTATTATTCCAGAACTTTACATATTTCAAGTAATTTACTTCAAATAGAAGCTGTAAAATATTTTTTAGATGTGTCCAGAATGATGACAAGAACTATAGTTGATAAAAAAATGTACTAATATTAATTTCCACAATGCCAACAAATTATATTTGTTATATATTTATTATTGAGTGCTGATTAAGTATTGTAAGTAACTTACTATAAATAAAAATATTCTAAATAAAAAAATTACAAGATAATATGAATCATTTCATTTCTGTTTTTGTCCAGATCCCAGTGCGTTGTAGCCCGCACTACGTCTCAGTCTTCCAACCCAAACACACTTTGTCTCTTGGCTCCAGTCAACAGCTGACCATATTAGAATGTGCTGACCTCCTCTGTGACTCCTCAAACCGAGAGCGGCTACAAGTGGCCAGGAGGCCATGTGCCGCCTCAGACCGACAACACTTATCAGCACTACCATACCGCTTCCTCTGCCAAGTCCGTGCCTGCGCTGTGGCCTCATCAAATGGTTACCTAGGCTTCTGCAGTTCTACCCGCCTGGAGGAGTGGCAGGAGCAGACAGCCAGTGGGGATGAGTCCAAACCTTCCTCTCTGGTCTTACCTGCGTTTGTGACGGGTGGAGAGGGGTCAGAGCCTATTGCTGGTATGCCAGTACGAGAAGTGCTGAGTATTAAAAGTCTGACAGATAAAGTGATGAAATATCATTATCTGAGGGTAGTCCATCCTTACAGATCAGAGACTCTACTGGACCAAGCCTGGGAAGTGTGCTGCTACCTGGCCTGTCTACTGCATCAGCCAATGGGGCTTCACTAGACTCTCTATGCCCATCTTACTCCATACTGTAATATAGATTCTGCCAAAATAAACACAGTCTCCATATCTGGCATTGTAGCTTCTTTCTGCAGGCCCCGTAGTGGTAGCTGGAATGAGAACGGACTTGTATATTTTAAATTGATTTGATAAAATAAAATGTTTTTTCTCTGTGATTAGATTAAGTAGGACATGGTTCTCTGTATATAAACCATGATTCTTAATCCTCTAGGATATGCTGAAAAATATAGCACTTTAATTGCAAAAGAAAATTCTTAGAAACCTTCTTGAATGAGTGCTATGTTTGCAGCCGCATGTGGTGATGATTAACAGTCTTCAGACCTTACCCCAATGTCATTATGCAATGACAGCTCTGCACTAATTCATAGGTTAATGGGGCATAGATCCACAGTCCATGGGTAATTTGATTGTTGAACAGTGACTGCAAAACTTTCCATCATAGTCCAATAACAGTAGAGTGTTTTTGTATTGTCTAGAAAAATAGACTTTTTATTTGTATTCTTGGTACAGTTCCTGTCATGATACTAGTTTTTGCAAAGAGTTGACACAAACCCAATCTGCTGCTGTTTACAGCAAAGTGCTGACCTTACAGGGACTTCCCCTTAAGTGAACTTGCTAAAGAGTTGTGAAATTTCAGTTGAGCTTTGTTTCCAAAAAGGGCTAACCAATAGGATTGGACTTTACATTTCTTCCAGTTTTAGAGTGTAACTTTATTTATTTGTTTTGGTCATGTTTTCCATTGCCTGTTTGACGCATGTCTCCCACAGTTGACAGTTATTCTGAAGAACAATGTGCGTGGGCTACCAGTCCATAAACTGCTTTGTAGCTAAATTCCATAGCTATAGAAATGAAAGTGGCTTTTATCCTGTAACTCATGTACAGGTGGGTGAATTCAAGCCTGGTGGTCTTCTGCAGAGCACACATCCTGCATGATGCACTGCAGAGAAATAAAGAGGAAATGGTAGAGGTCGGCTGTGGCTTTTGTGGTGTGTTTTATGAAATTCATGAGTAATATATTAAAATAGAAAAAGAATAAAACATTATTGACAGTTATTGGTTTCACACTTGAAAAACAATCAGTTGTGTGCCTTTCTCCAGTTCCTTGTATTTTCACAGTGGAAGCAGAAATTTTTTTTTTCACGCCTGAAGAAGGGGTGTTGCTGTTGAAACGGTAAGAGGAAGGAACATTCCGGGTAGAGGGCCTCTTATTGCTGTCCTAAACATGAAAAAATGTAGTAGTTCAACGGATATGCTGAAGCAAGACAAGCTGCAGAGTTATGGAGCCTCAAATCAGTTCAGAATATCGTGCTGATAGCACCAGGGCAAAGGCAGGTATGGGCTTCCAATGACACTCTTCTGTTAATTGCTGGGTAGTTATAAACATATTTTTAAAAATATGTAAATTATTCACCTCTTGAACACTAGGCTTAGTATTCTTGTTCTTATGTATTCATATTTATTGTGATATTCTTATTTAAATTGTGTTGTAGTGAGAATGAGGAGTTGAAGTGTAGGTCAATAAATGAGTCATTAGGGTTTAAGGGGAAAAAATGCTTTTTCAGTTGTACTTTGTGATTTCCTTTGTTTTTGTGTTCACAGAAAGAGAACCCAATATGGGTAAAAGGACTGATAAAGTGTGGATGAGGCTGGCGCTTCTCTTTACTGTCGTCTTGCTAGTCAAAGCACTACTGTTTACATGTGCCACCTTTTGTAAGTCTGATTTCAAAACTGTTCAAATCAGGGACATTTCCCTTAACGTACAGAATGATCTTGTCTGCATCTTAAATCTGTGTGTCATTACACAGCATTTCTACTTTGTTATTAGAAAGCTTTTAATTACGGGTCTGGACTTGCATTTCTAGAAAGCTGCTTTGGGGCAATGTCTGTTGTGAAAAGCATGATTTAAACTGGGCTCTTTCCCCTCACCTTTACTTTCTATAGAAACTGGGCACATGCTGCGACACAGAGACAGTTTCAGTTCTGCTGAAAGTGGTGTGCTAGTCTGTCCTTTTTTTACTTTTCAGTACTGCGAATGGATGTGTCTGAAGACCTGCAGAGTAACAGAACTTGTGAAAGGAACAACAGCACAGAGATAGAGATATTACAGCTTCGTGAAGACCTCCAGAAGCTCACAACACTGCTTCATCATGCCACCAAAGGTATGTAGCATCTCCAGCATGGCTTTATAGCTGTTCTCATGTCACTGAGTGTTAATCCTTTAACTTCTTAAACTCATGCACATGCACTAGTAGACCCCTAAAGGGGGCTTAGGCCCCTGCCCTTTTGCCCTCAGACATGACCATTCTTCAATATCAGTTTCAGCACGGTTCAGCTCAGCCTCGCCCCAGGAATAGAGCTTTTGGGTCTTGCGCAGTACTGACCACCTATGGAGATGTCCCCTCAGTAACTCTGGCCTGTCATGGATGCATACATCACCACAGTCCTAATAAAGTACTGTTAGCATCTCTGTATGAGAGAGTCATATTGTGGTTATTTTGAACAAAAGCCAAATAGAATTTGGCAGGAAGAAGTGGTAATAACTTCATTAACCATAGTTTTGTCACTGTCAAAAACAGGACTAATGCCAGGCTTTAAGGAAACTCTTAAATAGAGGTATAACTCACAGGTTTATAACAATTAGATTGTAGTTTACAGTTAAAACTGAGGAGTTAAAATCATTAACATTTATGTTTGATTTCTTCGGAAACATGATCACTGTCTATCTTGATAAGCGTTTGCAGTATACTGTAAATTAAATTAGGTTTAATTCACCTTCTGCCTTTATTCTTTTTTTTTTTTTTTTTTTTTTTGATCCACCCATTATGTTCAAAGGAGATCACAGACCCGGCAGAAGGTCAACACTTCTGTACCTCACTCCTGTAATTTAATAGCTCATATATTTTACATTTTACATACAGTTATTAAATGATGAGCTTTAAGATGTAGACAGCCATGACATTATAGAGGTTAAAAAAAGATGTTAAAAAGTGATTTAAAATTTTTCATAATCCATTTAATTGATAACTGTAAACTTTTGACTAAGCCCATGGTTATATTACCCTAAACAACAACATTCTTAACTCCTTGTTCAGTTTTTAATGGTATCAATCTTAGTAATAAATGTATTTACTTGATTTAACCATTTACTTACAGTAATTACTTTGTAATCCTCTCCATGGATCACCACCTTATCGTGGTGGAGAGGTTTGTGTGCTTGAATGACCCTAGGAGCTATGTTGTCTGGAGCAAAAGCTCCTGGTAGGGTCTCCTATGGCAAACTGGTCCTAGGTGACAGGCCAGACAAAGTGTGATCCATAATCACCCCTATGAAAACAAGAAAGCAGGACTTGTGTACCCTGCCCAGATCAGAGTTACCGGGGCCCCACCCTGGAGCCAGGCCTGGGGGAGGGGCTCGCCAGCGAGGGTCTGGTGGCCGGGCTTTCACTCATGGTGCCTGGCCGGGCCCAGCCCGAAGGAGCTACATGAGTCCCCCCTCCCATCTACCCACCACCGATGGGAGGGGCAGTAGTAGGGGTGCGGTGCATTGTGGATCGGGCAGTGTCCGAAGGCGTGGGCCTTGGCGTTCTGATCCTCGGTTGCTGAATCTGGCTTTTGGAACTTGGAGCGTTACCTCACTGGCGGGGAAGGAGCCTGAGTTGGTGCGCGAGGTTGAGAGATACCGGCTAGATATAGTCTGGCTCACCTCAACACACAGCTTGGGCTCTGGGTCCAATCTCCTTGAGAGGGGCTGCACTTTATTCTTTTCTAGGGTTGCCCATGGTGAGAGGCGGCGGGCAGGTGTGGGCTTTCTTATAGCCCCTCGACTCGGCGCCTGTATGTTGGGGTTTTCCCCGGTGGACGAGAGGGTAGCTTCCCTACGCCTTCGGGTTGGGGAACGGGTCCTGACTGTTGTCTGTGCTTATGCACCGAACAGCAGTTCAGAGTACCCAGCCTTCCTAGAGTCCTTGGGAAGGGTGCTTGAAAGTGCTCCTCCTGGAGACTCGATTGTCCTACTGGGGGACTTCAACGCTCACGTGGGCAACGACAGTAAGACCTGGAGGGGTGTGATTGGGAGGAATGGCCTCTCTGATCTGAACCCGAGTGGTGTTCAGTTTTTGGACTTCTGTGCAAACCACAGTTTGTCCATAACGAACACCATGTTTGAACACAAGGATGTCCATAAGTGCACATGGCACCAGGACACCCTAGGCCGCAGTTCAATGATTGACTTTGTAGTCGTGTCATCGGACTTGCGGCCATGTGTATTGGACACTCGGGTAAAGAGAGGAGCTGAGCTGTCAACTGATCACCACCTGGTGGTGAGTTGGATCAGGTGGTGGGGGAAGATGCCAGTCAGACCAGGCAAACCCAAATGTATAGTGAGGGTTTGCTGGGAACGTCTGGCAGAAGAACCTGTCAGATTGATCTTCAACTCACACCTCCGTCAGAACTTTGACCAGATATCGGGGGAGGTGGGGGACACTGACTCAGAATGGGCCATGTTCCGCTCCTCCATTGTTGAAGCGGCTAACTGTAGCTGTGGTCACAAGGTAGTTGGTGCCTGTCGGGGCGGTAATCCTCGAACCCGGTGGTGGACAACCCAGGTGAGAGATGCCGTCAAGCTGAAGAAGGAGTCCTACCGGGCATGGTTGGCCTGTAGGACACCAGAGGCAGCTGGCAGGTATCGACAGGCCAAGCGATCTGCGGCTTCAGTCATTGCCAAGGCAAAAACCCGGGTGTGGGAAGAGTTCGGTGAGGCCTTGGAAAGTGCGGGTTCCGCCCTGGTCGTGGAACACTGGACCAACTCTTTACGCTCTCCAGGATACTGGAGGGTTCATGGGAGTTTGCCCAACCAGTCCACATGTGCTTTGTGGATTTGGAGAAGGCATTCGACTGTGTTCCCCGGGGTATTCTGTGGGAGGTGCTTCGGGAGTACAGGGTACATGGCTTTTTGCTACGAGCCATTCAGGCCCTGTACAAACAAAGCAGGGGTTTGGTTCGCATGGCCGGCAGTAAGTCAGACTTGTTCCCAGTGAGAGTTGGACTCCATCAGGGCTGCCCTTTGTCACCGATTCTATTCATAATTTTTATGAATAGAATTTCTAGGCGCAGTCAGGGGATGAAGGGTGTCCAGTTTGGTGACCTCAGGGTCACATCACTGCTGTTTGCAGATGATGTGGTCCGATTGGGGACATCAGGCCGTGAACTTCAGCTTTCACTGGATTGGTTTGCAGCCGAGTGTGAAGAGGCCGGGATGAGGATCAGTACCTCCAAATCCGAGGCCATGGTTCTCAGGCGGGAAAGGGTGGAGAGCCCTCTCTGGGTCAGGGATGAGCTCTTGCCTCAAGTGGAGGAGTTCAAGTATCTCGGGGTCTTGTTCACGAGTGATGGTACAAGGGAGCGGGAGATTGACAGGCGGATTGGTGCTGGGTCAGCAGTGATGCGGGCTCTTTACCGGTCTGTTGTGGTAAAGAAAGAGCTGAGCCATAAGGCAAGGCTCTCAATTTACTGGTCGATCTACGTTCCCACCCTCACCTATGGTCATGAGCTTTGGGTAATGACCGAAAGAACGAGATTGCGAATACAAGCGGCCGAAATGAGTTTCCTCTGCAGGGTGGCTGGACTCTCCCTTAGAGATAGGGTGAGAAGTTCGGTCATCCATGAGGGACTCAAAGTAGAGCCGCTGCTTCTACACGTCGAGAGGAGCCAGTTGAGGTGGCTCGGGCATCTTGTTAGGATGCCTCCTGGACGCCTCCCTTGGGAGGTGTCACAGGCAAGTCCACCGGGGAGGAGACCCCGGGGAAGACCCAGGATACGCTGGCGTGACTATATCACCCAGTTGGCCTGGGAGCGCCTCGGAATCCCTCCCAGGGAGCTAGTGGAAGTGGCTGGGGAAAGGGAGGTCTGGGCCTCATTGCTCAGGATGCTGCCCCCGCGACCCGAACCCCGGAGAAGCGGAAGATGATGGATGGATGGATGGATGGATGGATGGATGGATGGATGGATGGATGGATGGATGGATGGATGGATGGATGGATGGATGGAATTACTTTGTAATTATTAGTAACTACTTTGTAATTGTTTAGTACGTACTATGAAATTGTTATGGAGGTTATGTAGATATAAGAGAGAAGAAAGGAACCCTATATTTCATTGCTGTCCAAAGAAAACATGCATCTCCAAAATAGTAACTTCACAAGAGAAGGTTCTTCATTTTAATGTAAGTTAATGTAAAAGATGTTTTATTACAAGTGATTTTGGAGAATTTCGATTTTGTGTGAATTCGTGAAATGTTTACACAAGCTGAAGGACAGCTGCCAGGTTCAAATGATGTAGAACATTTAAAAAATCAATAAAAATTCAGCTGCACAATGATGTGAGCCTTTGTAGAATTGTTCACAGTGGTGGTGATAGGAAGCAGATATCTAAGGTCCCTCACAGAAAAATATTGTACACATGGCTATGAATACACTTTCTGATGTCTAAGACATTGTTTGAGAATATTTTTGTAAAGATTTTTATCTGTCCAAATCTATTCATGGTGGAGAGGTGCATGCAGGACATTTTAAGGCAATAATATTATCCAAATAAAACTTGTCAGATTTACCATTATGTTACAATTTTCAAAATTACATACAATATAAAACACATTTAAGTTAATTGATTGTTTAAACAACAATCTGTTTAATTGTAATATTTGCAATGCAACTCCTGTCTCCTATCACCACCGCTGTATAGAAATTTGAGTCAATTTCTCAACAATAACCTACTTCATATCAAATCATTGTGACTGGCATCATTCACATCACAACCACAAAATTATGCAGAAATTTGCATAAAAATGGCAGAAAATTTTCACTTCAACATTTTCACTGAATGTTGTCCTCTTCTAGGCCTCTCGCACAGTCTCAATCACACATCTTCATGTCCTCTTTTCCTCTATGTTTGGCAGACTCCAGATGTCAACTTTGCCCAAAGCAATGGCACTGGTTATGGGGCCACTGCTACTTCTTCTCTGTTGGCCTGGAGAAGGATCGCAAGTGGGCAGAGAGTGTGGACTACTGCAGAGAGCACAATGCCAGTCTGGCAGTCATTCAAGATGCCACTGAGATGGTAGATGGATGAGCTGATAGATGGATGAGCTGATGAGCGTTTATGTCAGTGATGCATTCAGAGCCTAGTAGAAACAACAATGAGTGAGAACAAAACAGGTTAAATAAAGGAGTTCAGAAAAGTAAGAGTATATTGAGGACTCGCTGTCATTAGAGCAGAACCTTTTTCTCCTACATGTTACTGAAGTGATGCAGTACTAATCGGCTAACAGCAATTACTTCAAGTTCAAAAGTAATAATTTTGAACTTGAATTTTAATTTTAAATTCTCAGTTTTAAATAGGAAACTCTAAATTGTGCATTAAAAATCATTTATCAACACCTTTTACAGCAGTTTATCCTCGGACAAATGATGACATTTTCTGAGATGCCGTTTCTCTGGCTGGGCCTCACTGACTCTCAGGAAGAGGGTGTGTGGATTTGGCAGGATGGGACATCTTTCCATGAGCACAGCTTGTAAGTATCTGTCAGTTATATATGTACCCAATCAGTGATCCTTCTGTATTCTGATTATTTGATCATTTCAGAACTCCTGACAGTCAACATAATGCTTAAGCAGCTGATTCTTGGTGCTCTGATCAGTGTGAAGTTTTCTTGCTCCATTACACCCGCTTCAGTTCATGAAGCAGATCGTCATTAGACAGGTTGGATAGGGTGTAATAGACAGACAGACAGATAGGCAGATACATCATAAATCAGCAAAACAGCAGTATGTAAAAGAAATGTAAACATTGCATTAAAATGAGAATCTGGTTGCTGATGGCTGATCAACAATGATCATACAGTAAACATTATCCTCTCCTGTGACTGTTGGATCCTCTATAGTGACTTAAGAAGGGCAAGAGAGGACACCAGCATGGAACATAACCTATTTTAATACTGATTGTTCATAACATTTCAAGGAATGTTTGGCAATATGATATATTGTGTAATAAAGTGTAGTTTAACGTGATTGTCCATGTTTTTAAATACAGGGAGATTCACTCAAAAGAGGCCCTGAATATTCTGTAATAATTCTCGCTAGGACAAAGCAATCTGAATGAAACAACATGCAATGTGCTCCTCAGTATATGGAGCTTTGAACAAGCCAAGATGCCCTTGTGTCTGAGCGAGGAGGTAGATGCCAGACAGCCATCGCAACATTTTTTTTTTTTTTTTTTTTTTATAATTTCTTTATTGAGCAACAACAATACAAAAAAAAGGATGGGGTGGACCCCAGCCATCGCAACATTTAACCTCCATTTGCAACTTCTGGGTGCGTCCCCCTGTAACCCCTCATGTGTCTGGCAGAAAACGGAGATCACTTACAGCATCACATGTAATGCAATTTATTACATATACATCGAGGTAGTGTAACGTATTTTTTTCCTTCTGATTGCTTCATCTTAACGGGAGTTACAACAGAATATTTGGGGCCTCTTTCGAGTGAATCTCCCTGTAGTTTGCAAATTTGCATACTTCTAAGGCAAAGTGCATCTACTTGGTTGGTGTACCTGATTAAATGGCCAATGAATGTAGGTACAAGGTGCTGGCCACAGAGTATAATGCCTCATGGTATTTTTGAGAATAATATTTTTCAAAGAGTTCTGTCAAAGCAGAGTACAGAGGAGAGTGGAGCATATTATATGTATATATGCATATACACTTTCAGAAATAATGGTGTGAAACTGTCACTGGGGCAGTGCCCCTCTTCTCACTGGGATGGGTAGGGTTAGGGTTATTGGGCATTGACTCCACACACCCTTTCTCGTCTCCAGGCTTTTTATTTTATTGTTCTGTTGTAAAACATTAGGATGTATGTGCACAGAACCTTTATTTCTAACAGTGTGTAGGTGTATGACCTAGTAGCATGGTCATTTAATCCTGTGGAAGGAGTGCAATAAATGACAATATTTACTATTTTTTTTCTGAACAATGAATGCTAAATAGTCATAAGACATGTTTTGTTAATTTTCTAAGGCAAAATAAGTTAATAAATCCTCTACAGAGAACACTTCTGCACATTTGACACATATTTTCTATTTGATGTTAACTTTTTCTAACATTTTAAATGAATAGAGACTGTGCTGTAAAATTCAAGAAAAAAAGACATGTTTAAGTGTGTTTCTAGTTGAGGATGTGTTAACTTATTTTCATTTTAAAAATCAACATGCAAAATAACTTTTGCTTATGACTGTACCTCAATCCACAAGCAACAAACAAGTATTACAAGGCAATTTATATTGTTCATGCTTGAAATCCATTAAATCAGGAGTGTCAAACTCAGGTCCTGAGGAAGGTCTTTGTAGTCAGCTGATGAGTTGGAGGAGGTGTGATTTAAGCTGATCTACATTTTGTGCCCTGATATTTTGTGCATGTGTGTGCTTTCAGCATAAAGCTGCAGTGGGACTCAGAGGAGAGAGACTGTGCAGACCTGAGGGGGAACGGAAGTGTGTTTGCCGCTAACTGTAAGGTGTATGGACCCTGGCTGTGTGAGAAAACCATGGAGCCAGAGAATTACCCCACATCAACACCGGCATGACCGAATAAGGAACATTACATGCAGAGGTTCTTTTCACTTATAAGACACGCCCTGCCTTGACAGTCATTAGTGAAGTTTTGTCGGTTAGTGAGCAGATTTTCACAGTAGAAGTGAAAGTAAGCAGTGTTTCATGTGCAGTCACTGTAGCCCGTATATGGATTTACATATACATATACGTATTCAAATTAGGGGCACCTGCAAGGAGTCTGCTGGTGTGAAAGCAGCAAGTAATATGTGAGTGAAGTTTCAATGACTTTTTAACCACTTTTAGTGAAGATACAAAAAAAATTACCTCTATGTTTCACATAAAAAGTTGCATATTAGAGGGGACTGTGTTGAAAGAGGTGTATTAAATTCAGTCAGAGTCAAATGGATACATACATACTTTATTCTGACATTGCTATTAATCAATCGCAATCACAGAAATATATATTAGCATTTTATATATAAACATATATTCATATAAAGATGACCAAATCTTACTTAATTTCCAAATAAACAAGAGGTAGTGATGCTCCTTCTCTTACTGTAAGTACTCTTTGCTGTACTCTGCTCATATCAAGTACAGCAATGCCCATTAAAGTGAACAGTAATGTTTTTGACATAGATGTACACACTAGTGTAATCATTTGAGTTCACACTTTGACACGCATTCTAAAATAAAGTGCAGCCAGGTAACAATCAGAGTAATAAAAGGACAACTACAGAGAAACAGAAAACACAGTACACACATTAGCTTTTTATGGTATTTGTCTAGGGTTATTCTGTAGACATATAAAGAAATAATTAGATGATGTTTGTATAGTTAGATTAACATGTCAACATATAAACAAGTTGGTCTTGTATTTGAATGGAAGGGTACACGAAAGACTGAAAGACTAAGAGGTGAAAAGGTGAACATAACTGAAGGAAAGCTCTATACATAGTAAACAAATAAAGAAAAAAGATAGAATGATAATAGTGAACTTTTGTTTACACTCATTTAAGCTTCAGCTAATGATTTTTACTGAAAGGAAATGGAGGAAGGGACTGATCGCTGTGGGTCCTGCCCACAAAGAGGGCAGGGGAAAGATATGATTATTCTATGATACCAGGCACTTTCGGGTAGGGGTAGTATGATGCCTGCGTTCAGTCTGGCCACTGAAGTAACTTACTTTTTGAAAAAGCTCCTAAAGGTCCTCATACCTGCCCCTCTGGTAGTGAGGATCATATATTAACTTGTTGAGATATCATTGAAAGTAATGTTGGCCCATTCTTTGTGGTTCATCATGAGATTACCAAGTTTTAATATGACAGTAACGATATTCTAATTCCTAAATGTTTATACACCTCTTTAATATTAGGCAAATACTTTTTTTTTTACATATATATTAAATATATTAACTAATGGTGCTACTACTTTGAATGGCACAGCTTATACATAGCATGCTCTACACGTTCTGTTCTCTAGAGCAAATTTGTGAAACTTGGTAAACTTAACCTGCTCTTAAACTGGTTTACACCTTTTCAAACTACTAGCATCTTCAGGAGTTGATACAGTCATGACAGTCCTTCCATCCAGAGGGGCGAAAAGAGGGTACAGCTTTTCACGGAAGTGGCCGGTGAAGGTGTAGATGTGAGATTTATTCTCTACGTTGTAGAAGGAAATCTGGCCCTCATCATAGTCGAGGTAAATCCCCAGCTTCTTGGGCACTAGCGTGAGCGGCAGGGGGATCTCTGGTTCAGTGCAGGCATAGAAATGCCGAGTGCTCCTCCACAGGGTCCAGTAGCCTTTGGAGGGCTTCATGGGAATGCGTCCTTGCCTCTTGGCAGATGCAGTGGTGACCCCCACTCTCCAGTAGCCATTGTTTGCTATATCTACCTCCCAGTAGTGGCGCCCACCCATGTATCCCTCCCAGCCCAGGACACACGGCCAGCCATCAAAGCGCTGAGGGCTGAATGGCAGGTCAGTCTCCTGCAGGCTTTCCTGGACCTTCTTCTGGTCTTCAGAGAGCTGCAGCCATTTGTGGTTGGTTATGGGGTCAAGAGTAATGTCAACTGTGTTACAGAGAAGAGCGAGGTGTAGGTTAATGTTTGGTGTTAGATAATATAATTGTGGACTGTGTAATATTGCTTATTGTTGCTGTCAGAACAAAACATTGTATCTCAAAAATAGTAACTTCTCAGGAGCAGGAAAAAATATCCTTAACTTATAAATGATTTTAAAGTGATTTTTAGATCATATCAGTTATACGGTATAGTGTCTATTCATTGACGTGTTCACTCAATGTAAGCGGCAGCTAGTGTTTTTAAATTAAATACATGTTTAAAAAAACTGAGATATAAAGTTTTGTTGTTGTTTTTGTTGTTGTTGTAGTGTTTTATTTTGATAATCATAAGAAATAAAAGCTATTTTATATCAGAATTAATAAACTTACCTGCTGCACTGGTGACCCATTTCCATACTAGAAAGAAATGAAACATAAGATATTAATGAAGGCTCAAATGTACTCACAACAGATGAAAATCTGTTTGAATCAAAATGCTTTTTTCATGTCAATTATTATTAAACATATTGAAACATATTGTCGCTGTCTGAATGAAACCTCATATTTACAGAAGAAAAAAATCTTAGATTTTAATGTTTTATTTAAAAGTTAATGTGGAAAGATTTAATTCAGAGCAATTTTGCACCATTTCGATCAGTTCATTCATCATTGAATTGAATTTACAGCCATTTGTCACTGTAGGATTAGACCTCTGCATTTAACCCATCTGTGCAGTGAAACACCCACATACATGCATGCTAGTGAACACACACACTAGGGGCAGTGAGCAGCCCTATCCACAGTGCCCGGGGAGCAATTGGGGGTTAGGTGCCTTGCTCAAGGGCACTCCAGTCATGGACTGTCAGCCAAGGGGATTGAACCGGCAACCTTCTGGTCACAGGGCTGATTCCCTAACCTCCAGCCCATGACTGTCCCCCATGAAATACTCATGAAATGCTCACACAATGGGAAGCACTGCCTGTTTATTCATTTAGATTAATTTATATTTATATTAATTATGTTAAAAAAAGAAAAACATCAGAAATGGAGATATAAGGTTTTGTTTCGACAGCGTCAATAAAAAAGCTTTCAGTTATTTATGGAAACGTACCTGAGTTGGGGATGTATCGCTGTGTGCCTGTTTCAGAAACAAAGCACAGTGGAAAGACTACAATAAGTAGCTGTGACAGCAAAGTTTGTAATTAAACTAGAAATATTAGGTAATTTCTTACATAGATGAAGTAATGTAATATCTTAATCACCTTAATTCATTGCCTTTATATCTACATGCACATTAAAGAATCATAACTGTGATGATCTTCCTATTTCTCACCTGCTTTCCAGGAGCGCTGCTTAGCAGAAAGCCACAGCTGAGAGACCATATCCTGCATTAATTAAAGAAACAGAAAGTTTATGTGAAACTGTTCATTTTCACCACATAGTTAGCTTGTTGGTCTCTGCAGACATTTGCCATTTTTCAAGGACTGACTAGAATATTCTTTTAGTTTTTAGGGTTTTTTTTCTGTCAGAGAATCTACATGTTTGTTGTAGCAATATGGTGGCTTTTTAATATCTCTATAAAGTCTAGGTTGCTACTCGCCACATATCTGTGTCCTATATCTCACATACATTGACGTTACCTACACTGTGATATGCATCTCATTTATGTTGGGGTCAAAGTGGCTTTAGATTGCCTACTTTCACGCATAATGTGCCACGTTATCTATTCTGTTCCATACACCTTGCTTTATTGCATCTCGACCCTGTATCTTATCATATGCTCAAGGATTATATTATAAAAGCCAGGAGAGTCAATACAGACATACATTTAATTAGCAAAACTATATGTTCATGAAAAAATTCTGCAAGATATCTACTGATCCAAAAAACATTGCTAGATGTGGGTTTAATCAGCTTGATACCTTTCAATCTGAAATTGAACTTCCGAGGTCTTGCACTGTACTTTGAACAGCCTTTACTGTAATCAGGTTCATCAACCTAGCCTTAGCTCCCATAACCTCATTTTGCATGTCTCATAAAACACAAAGCTGTTTTATTGGGCTTGATAATTGCCAGAGTACGTGCTGAAACATTACTTGAACCTTGTGTAAGCCTGATCAGAATCATAATGAGATTAATGTGATGTTTGATTAGTACATAGTACATACACGATTAAAGTTGCAGCATGATAGACTACCAAGAAGACATTTATCTTAGTAGCAGCTGAATATAAATGTCCATCTGTAACAATTTTGAATATAGCAGTTTTTGAAAATAACAGTTAATGTATTGAAATCACATTATAATTTCTCCAATAAAGATGTTATTAATCATAATATAACATTGATATTTCTTATATATGTAAAAACCCACTTCCAGCAAGTGATCTATACATTTTGGAACAGGTGAAGGCAATAAACATTCTTGACTGTAATGTAAGATAATGTGAAGAGATTTCATCTCAAGTCATTTTGAATTAATTTCCTTTCCTCAGTCATCATGGCTCATTTTTTCATTTTCACACAATGTAAAGGACAACAGTGTTTAAGCGATGTAGATCTAGAAATATAGAAAAAATGCTAATTATTATTTATGGAAATAAAAATTGAGATTTTTTGGACAGTGACAAAATATCTATTGCTTAAATGGCTGCTAAGGTTTTGTTCATTGATCTGGGGCAGCTTTGTGTTCGCATATAAACATCCCTGATCGTTTTAGACCACAACTAACTCCAGAAGCCTGAAGAGAAATCAATGTTTGTAATGAAGCAGAGTAGAGGTATCTGACCTTGCTGTCTTCCTTCAGTAAAGACCAGGTGATGAACTCCAGCAGGGGCATCAGAGTCACCAGCCTCTTCTTTCTCAGGCCGAGGAGACGAAGCGTCTGCGCCAGCTCGTCTCCTAGCACTCCACAGCTCTAAGATAAACACAAACATGCATAAGAAGTCCTGCTTCATAATGAAGGCCACTCAGCTCAGAAATAGTAGACTGACTCTGATCTTTCAGAGACCTGCCCAAAGCAATGTAGAGGAGCGCATTTATCAGTCTGGACTGGGCATATATAAAAGAGGCGTTTTAAGGACATATACTCTACACACAAAAGTGATTGAAAACCCTAAAACCCTTTCTTCCATCTCCTCCTGGTTCATCAGTCCTACTTCAGCTATGAGGGGGGTTTGGCCTTATAGCTACAGGTAGAAGCTATGCAGAACTCCACATCTCAGAGTTCTCCCCCCTCCCTCAATCAGTCTACCCTCATACTACTACCATGTTGAAAACATAGTCTGAACTCACAAAATGAAATATGTCATGGGATCGAGGGATCGTTCAACGTTTTGTGCCTGACTGTATATTTGTGTGTGTAAGAGATGTAGGGCTACTCCTTTGAATTGTGTAAATTACTCACATCACTGTTTCAGTGTATGAGTAACTAGAACTTCTCTAGTTCTAAATCAGTATTCAGTGAATATTATAGTAAGATATTCAATCTGGGCAAAATCTGTGTGCAGGCCGCTGACCGCTCACCTCTGACACACTCTGCAGCTCTCTGGCCCACTCCATGACCCTGTCCTGCAGCAGCTCACTCTGATCCTTCTTCTGCTGCTCATCAGCCTCTCCATGCTCAAACTTCTCCTGTCTCCATTTACTCTTTTTAGACAAGTGCAAGAACACATAGCATCTGGGTTAGATTAGTCAGACTGCTGTGTACATATCTCTCAATTTGGCAAGTGCATAGCAAATGTGTACTAGACACGTTGGTCCAGCATCTCACCACGTCGACGCTGTTGAGTTCGTCGGCCCACTGCAGAATGAGTTTGCGGCTCTCCTCCAGACTGCGCTCAGTTCGGGGGTCTTCAGGCTCCTCAGATGCTTCGCAGGCCCACTTGCTGCATCCCTCACCAGCATCATCACCCTTCTGCAAGCCCACAACACACACAAACCAGATTAGTACATCTCTGTGAACATACATGAGCATAATTAGTGCTTCATTCATCAAAAGCTATTTTAAAAGTATCACAAAGAAGAGACACTGCAATATTTCTCATGTTATTAATGCTATGATAATGTTGCCAGTACTATGACATTCTGAATCCTCTCTCTACTGCAGGAATCTATATTTGGGATTTTTTCTAGTAACCTGTGACTCCTGGCCCCCCATATACTGACTGCCTCTACACAGCCTGCATAGAGCCACAGTTAGTCAGCAGCTGTGTTAAGGTTTAAAAAACAAGAGGCCATAAACAGAGATTAACTTCTTCTACAATCAGCCATATCAGCCTCATAAAGCCACTGAGGGAGATAAGATGAGAAGATATATGTCTCCAATGACAACGCTTATCATTATTCATGATGTTTGCACGCAAAGGGGAAAATGTCAAACTTACATAAGTAACTAATGTACATGTAACAAAAAGTAAAAGTAAAATTCAAGGAACAGAAGCACTGTACTTTAAAATACCCTTCCTTTGTCCTTATTAGTATTTTTTATTTGAATGGATGATTTTACTGTTCTTTCCACTGATATAGGCATAATATTAATCAGCAGCAAAAAAGCCATTATATTCACAGTGTTCACATCGCACTTCAAATTTGAGCTGACCCTAACAAACCTCCCGCACTGTATTATAGTACAGCTCCTCTGTAATATAATGCTGGTTTGCACAACCAGCATTATATTGTTTTTGGGTTTTTTTTGGTTTACAAATTTGCATACAATTTTGTGATAAGCAGAGCTTATGAGATGACAACATTAGATCAATTCTTTATTACATCTGCTTGCATTAAGGTCTTTCTCCTACTCAGTGAGACTATAAACCTCAATCAAGCATCTAAGATTTACTACAGCTCTGAAGGAAATGTGTGGAAACTGTATATGAGTCAGTCATCAAATGCCACCTCGTCAAAACATTGATGTCATAAAAAAGTTGTAACCTCAGAAAGGAATAAATTAACTGTTTTCAAACTGCAATGATATGATAAGATTATGTCTATGTTAAGCTCTACATGTCAGTTATAAAGTTATAAAGTTATATAATATTGAAAGAAATAGAAAGAGAGCACCTTACTGCCAAAGGAAAATCCCTCATAAAGCAGAGAGTTAAGAGTATTAACGAAAGTGATTCAACTACTACTATTTTAAGCGTCCCTGTCAAAACAGTTCCTTTTGATCCTGATTGATATGATCACAACCATAAAGGAAATGCTTCATTAGCATAAATCTATATGAACATGTCTTAGACATTGTTTTACACTGTCCACAAACCAAACATAAAACATAAAAATGTTCTTTATGTGTCTCATGGCACTCGCTTACCTTACACACTTGTGCCACCTGTAGTTTCCAGTGGTTGAGGAACTGAACACACTCCTGCAGACTGCGGAGGTCTTTCAAGGTCTGCTGCCGCTGTCTTTGCTTTGGGCAACACACAATCCGTTAAATAATAAGATATTATGTGAATGATGCTCTGCATTGTAAGATCAAATTTACACAAGATCCCCCTTTCTCAAAATACTCAGTCAGCCAAATAATGTTTGGTATCTGAAATTTGCTTCTTTTGTTTTGCGCTGGAGCCACAATTAATGTGTAAACTGCATGCCTAAATCAACACAGTGTTAAGATGTTACACTTATGTTAATCTCAGTATTGTTTATGTGGTTTCTGACACTGTGGAATGCACTTATGTGAAAACAACAAAAGAACAACAATTAGTTAAGAACAGCAATAGAAGCCATCTTTAAGCCTGATGTCTTGGCTGATTGAATACATTTTCTGATTAAATATTACTGGCCAAATTTTATTTTTCACTGAACTGTTCCTTCAACACGTACACTATTACATTATCAGATCAAAAGAAGTTTTAGATTAAAGATTATTTGCAGTCCATCGCAAATCATTGTTTTCTTTTAGCATGAAATAGAAGAAATACACATCTTCGACATCAGATACACTGGCACTGTATACTATTTACACTTCACGTCCAAATAAATATGATCTTTCTTGTTTTGTGCATCCAGCATTTTTATTCATTCCCTCAATAAGGTAATCTGGGAACACTTCATCTGAAGGCTGCATACATTGGGACTTTATAGCACATGTATAAAGATTGAATAACACATTCATAAAGCATTCTCAACTATATATTAGAATGTTTTATAAAGTAACTGACTTTATTAGGGACTTCAAACTTTAGTGATAGATGTTTTTATTTTTATACACTGTTATTAATGGCTATTCCCAAGTAATGCAACTAATAAGGCAGAACTTTATATATCAAGTGTTTTTTTTCCAAATGTGCTAAATTTGTTTAAGTACTGTCAGTTATTATAGTTATGTGAAATGAAAGCTGAAAAGAATTAGCTGTTCATGTCCGGCCACACAGGTCTCCTTAAGAAAAGTCGTAATTTTTCATAATTGCATATTTTGACTTAAGTAGAAATATATACAATTGATACATGTAATTCTTAACGAGGTCTCTGTCTGGTTCCATTACATGGGAATGATGCAAACAGTGTTAAAAATGGAACAAATGTCAATTAATTTAGTTTAAGGCTCGTTATATATAGTATATATATTTAGTTTATATATATATATATATATATATATATATATATATATATATAAACTAAATGGTATCTTGCGAATAGTGGCATCAGCAGTTCAAAAATACTCAAAAAACAATGTCTTTATAAACATGTTAATCAGTGCACTGGGTTATGAAGTTCTAATAATGATAGTCTTCATGTAAAATGTTACTGGCAATCTCCTATTCAGCAATCGCACTGTTTTCTGCTCTGTATTTATTTAAATTGTTAACAAATCACAGTGAATCAAATCTGTTCAGTTCTTTTGTTAACCACTGCAGCAAAGCAGAAAACCAGTCTGATTAAAGCACTTCAGAGTGCAGAAGCCGAGGCCAGGTGGCGGATGTTACCTGTGAGCATGTGGAGGTTGTGATGCTGCTTTTGAACTGGCCACTGGGAGCTGAGCTGTGAGCCTGCACCGATTCCTCTGGAAGTGTCCACCGCACCGCTCCTATTGAGTGGCTCTGCACTTCAACGTTGGTCAGAGGGTTCATCTCTAGATGAACCAAATGAGAGACAGCACAGAGATTATTAGATTATTGTTAATTGTAGTGGTGGTTATAGTAAAAGTAGTGAAATACTGAGAAGAACTTCACAGTATAAAATGAGGGGTTGCCATGGAGTGGTACCTGAGCACCTTCAGGCTATATCCAATAACAACTGAATCAACTACAGTACTACTACTAATAATAATAATGATAATAACAGCAACAATAACTACAATAATAATAATAATAATAATAATAATAATTGAAGAAGAAGAAGAGCAACAATTAACAAATACTATTCTATGACAGTATTTCTATTACTGTTATTACTATTAGTAGCAGCAATAATAGTAGCATTACATTTATTCAGTTGGTACTGGAGGCAGTTTTGGAGGGGGGGAGGTGGCTCATGTGCCACCTCCCCACCCCCTACCCCCCACAAAATGACCACTGATATTACACTGTGCCTTTCCACAATCATATGTTTCATGCAAGTTGTATGATAAAATAGTATTATAAACATAATCACTAAAGTTACACTATAAAATATTATCATGAGTATGAACAGTAGTACACTTACTCAGGGTTTTATTTTTAAGAATGCCCTTCATCTTTTGTGGTTTTGTCCGTTTACCTGTATAACAATGTAAAAGAGTGAAGTCCATGCTAAAAACTTCAGGTGTAGCACATCAGTAGTCACTTCATCAAAACATAATGTGACATTATATAAAAATCATAACCTGCTAAATGTGACATAACAAACGCAGATGATCTAATAAAGAATATATCACTCATATATAAAATAATACATTTTGCTTGTAATCCCTTGTAATAAGTAGCGATGCTGCAATATGAAATGTAATCCCAGCAGGACTTACCCAGCGTAGCAGGTTTGTGATTATATGTTGAGGTGATCAGTGAAACTGGACCACTAAGCGCTCTTGTCTCGCCTTTTGTCTGCAGCCAGTGCCGTATGATCTTTGGACCTGCTTTATTGCCCCTGTGGGCAGAACAAGAGGGGGGAAAATCTCATTCGCCTGCTTATCGTAACTAGACCTGCCAAAGCTCAGTTTACAGTAAATGAAGGGACTTAACACACATTTTTATCAGCAATGACGGAGGTTAACGTCCAGTGGAATCATTCCAAGCATCCTGGTGCAGGAATTATGTTATTATCTGTCAGCCCTGACTAGGTCTGACACTGAGAGAATTATGTGATCTAAGATGACTTCACAAATCAGAGGAAAACTCTGTGCTGTAAATCCATAATTGTTAATAGTAACTAGTAAGCATTATTTACCAATTAACAAAACAATGAAAACAGCTCAACTGAGTCCAGACAAACAAACTACCAGTGTAAAGAGCTTTCATTGGTAATGAGACTCTGTATATCAGAACTAGACTCTATGGGTCAGTTCCTCCAATAGGGATTGAGCCTAGTCTTGAACTGTTTTTGGTCTGTTTTCCTTTAAATGGAGAATCTCCATTTAGAATGCCTCGAGTTCAGGATGAGGCCTTAATCTGTCTGAGAAACCAACCCATACAGTCATATGAAAACATTTGAACACCTGTAGTGAAATGATTTTTGTGGGGTTTTTTGTGAGTGAAAATAAGTAACACATCTCCTACACAAAATACATTCATATGTAAAATATGTTTCTATAATTGATTTTAAAATGTAAGTGTTTTTGTTCACAGTTTCTGTTTTTTCACTGTGTTTAACATATTGGAAAAAATCCATCCATCCATCCATCCATTTTCCAAACCGCTTCTCCGTCAGGGTCGCTGGAGCCTATCCCAGCAGTCTTCGGGCGAAAGGCAGGATACACCCTGGACAGGTCGCCAGTCCATCGCAGGGCAGACAGACAGACACAGACAGTCACTCACACATTCACACCTAGGGGCAATTTAGCATGTCCAATTGGCCTGACTGCATGTCTTAGGACTGTGGGAGGAAACCGGAGAACCCGGAGGAAACCCATGCAGACACGGGGAGAACATGCAAACTCCACACAGAGAGGACCCTGGTCACCCGGCAGGGGAATCGAACCCAGGCCCACCACACCACCGTGCCGCCATTGGAAAAAATAAAACATAAAATATAAAAGTGCCATAACTTTAGCACATATCACATTGTATGTTTTATTTTTCCCCCAATATGTTAAAGTCTGTAAATAATAATAATCAGTAACTATGCGTTAAAATGTGCAGAAGTGCATTCTCTGTAGAGGATGTTTTAACTACTTTTCATCATACAAAACAAAACATGCAATTTGGCACCCAAACTTTTGCATGTACAAGCTCATGTATCTATTGCTATGATTTACTGAATACGTAATTACCCAGTACAAACTTTACATTATGCAAATCAGTGTTTCTCTATAACACCTAACTATGTTAACTATACTGATGCTATAAAACAGTATTATGCAGTGAAAGACCTGATTGTCATGAACTAAACTTGCTGGGTACAGAGCAACTTCACGCAGTCTGTTTGGCACAAACCCAAAGGCTGCTCTATGAGCAATAAAGGTTTACCGCAAATGATAATGCTGGCACAGCCTTTGCTCCAAATTCTGTTGTGAAAGAACATATATTATGTATAGTATTACATAAGACTGTTTTACCAATTTAAAAACAATATTTTTAAATACAGCTTTGCAATATTTGCTCGCAGTCATGGTGGCCTTAACTGCTTGCTGCTATGTTATGTTAATGCAACATATTTCAGGATAAATGTGCAAAGAAAGTTTTACCTTTCAGACTCCAGAGCAACCAAAGTGCCATTGTATATGTTTTGAAAATGTTAATTTGCTGAATATAACATATTAGAATATAATGAAACCAAAAATTTACTAATTTTAATACAAGACAAAGACAAATTGCAGCTTTTAAATAACTATTCCATTTATTGAAGATAAAGATTTATTCAAAACCTGTGTAACCCATATAAAAAGTAAAGTTGTGCCATCCTTTGGAGTAAGAAATTATATATATATACACACACACAAACACACAGAAACAGGAAATGTATTATGGATAGGTGAACTTAAATGTTAGGATGATTACCTAGAGATTTACCATGACGCAAAGCACCAGATCTTAGTTAACACATTCATCATCCATAAGTGCTCTGAGGAACTCATTGACAGCCGGCAGGGGTTTCACCCAGAAGGACAAAGTACAGTCTGGTATAAAATAGTTTATTAAAGTAGTTCACTCACTCTGGGTCACACCCTCCTGTACATGAAACAGAACTTTTGAAACAGAAACAGTACAGTACAGTAATCACAGCATTGATTACATTATCAACACCACTTAAACTTTATTCCCATTACAATTTATATGGAATACACGCTTTTAACTTAGCAACACACATCATATAGTCATCATATCAGTGTTTATACTGTGTAACCTTAGCCTATATAGGAAAGAGTTGACTGTAAGGTCATATAGCAAGCACACACACACACATATTTTCTAAGCTGCTTCTCCCTCAGGGTCACGGGGAGGTGCTGGAGACAGTCCCAGCGGTCATCAGGCGGAAGGCAGGATACACCCTAGACAGGTCGCCAGTCCATCGCAGGGCAGACAGACATACAGAATCACAGCACGTGATTGGCCTAACTGCATGTCTTTAGACTGTGGGAGGAAACCGGAGAACCCGGAGGAAACCCACGCAGACATGAGGAGACCATGCAAACTCCACACAGAGAAAACCCTAGCCCTCCTTGCTGTGAGGCAACAGCACTACCCACCACGCCACTGTGCTGCCCCATATAGCAAGCAAGCAAGCAAAATTTATTCATATAGCACTTTTTACAACAGATGTTGTCACAAAGCATCTTTACAGAAACATTAGCATTACAGCCAGAAAATCCAGGTCCAAGCCCCCATGAGCGTTGCCAGTGGTGACAGTGGCGAGGAAAAACTCCCTAAGGGCAGGAGGAAGAATCCTTGAGAGGAACCAAGACTCAGAAGGGGAACCCATCCTCCTCTGGTCAACACCAGATAGCAAACATTGTTGGTATAAAGTATTATAGTACAAAGCGGGAAAATCAGGTGGGGCAGCGGTTAATTTAATCAGTTTATGATTATGTAGTGGCAGCAACAGCATCTGAGGGTAAGGATTGCACAGTGTTGTACAGCAAGAAGCTTAATAGTGGTCAAGCTGGTCCAGAAGGCTGGTGAGCAGTGGCGCACGATCGAGGCAGAAGAGGCAACAGCATCAGACGCACAGGATGGGCAGCCATTCAACTTAGCCAAGAAAGAAAAGGAAAAACACAGTCAGCTCTGTAAAGAGTGACTGACCACATATTACAGTGTTAACAGAGCATCAGAGACTCTGTCAGGTCTAGATCTGACAGGGAAGACTAATCACCAAAGGCTTGACAATACAAGTAAGATTTTAGCCTAGACCTAAAAACTGAGACTGTGTCCAAGTCCTGAACATTAACAGGAAGATTATTCCAGAGCTGGGGGGCTTTGTATGAGAAAGCACCCCCCCCCGATGTAACTTTATTAATTCTAGGTACCAGTAAGTAAGCCAGCACCTTGTGATCCAAGTAGGCGTGATGGTTCATAGTGGGAGAGAAGTTCACTGAGGTACTGAGGGGTGAGTCCATTTAGAGCTTTGTATATCAGTAATAGAATGTTATAAATCAATGCAAAAATTAACTGGTAACCAGTGTAGGGTTGATAATGGTCAAACTTTCTGGTTCTTGTGAGACTCTGGCTGCAGCGTTCTGAACTAGCTGAAGCTTGTTAATGCTTTTGCTGGGACATCCAGACAGCAGGGCATTACAGTAATCTAGCCTTGAAGTAATAAATGCATGAACTAACTTTTCTGCATCCTGTAGAGATAATGCATTTCTTAATTTAGCAATAATATATGCTGTGATAATATATGCTGTGTAATATGTTTGGGTAAAAGGTGACAGGGAAAGGTAATCAATTTGTCAACACAGTGCAAGAAATAGACTGAGAAAACACTTTGGTTTCTTGAGTCATTGTGATTTTTATTTAATTACTTTTAGAACAATAAACTGATTATTAACAAACAAAATTAGTAAAAAAAAACAAAAAAAAAAACCCACAACTGTCCATAAGCTTTGTTAAATTGGCCTGAACACTGGTAAATAACACATATCAGTCTCATCACTAAGAATGGCAGTTGCTTTAGGAGTTGAATTTAATGTGACCGAGTTAGGTATGGTCACGCAGAAAAGAGGGAGAAAAAAAACAAAACAAAAAAACATTGGTCCTTGGGTAACTTAACCAGCCTGTTAACTATGTTAGCAATACTGACATGATTACTCATGGCCCTTTGCTGTTATTTCTTAAAGATGTACATCTTTGTACTCTGTGAGAATGAAATGGTGGGTTTAGATAACAAAATACTGCATCACTGTGACATCATGAAAACAGATCTTTCTTTTCCATTGACTGTGCAATTAAAAGTACCCTGAAGTTGACCACCTATTAAGTTTTCAATTCCAGTTTTGGAAGAACTGCTTGAAGATGACCGTCTCTCGGCCCTGTGGTAGAATCTCCACCTGTGGAAAAAAGTAAAACATACTTTATGAAGGTGTAACAGTTTCTACTGCATAAGTTTCATGAAAATATAAAACCAGCTTAGTCATATGCCATGCAGAGTATGAGCATGTCATATGACCTACTCAGATTTATGAGCCTCTGTGAAACCATTAGAAAGTGAGGGAAAGCATGAGGCGTGTCCAATAAAAGAGACCCAACCCATCGTCCTACGTGACATTTACTCTTTTCCTCTTTCCTCTCTGCTCCAAAACTGTAGCTTATACATATTTGGATAGCTGTATATACATAAACTACATATTTGACCCTATACAACCTGTGATAATTCACACTTATTTTTATATTCTATAAAATGTGAGCAATGAGTGGATTTCACTTATTGCCTTGGAGGTTTTATTTTGGAAAGATATTAGCTCTCAGTAAAGCAAACCTGAGTTTTCATCCTGGGATAGTTCATTTTTTGTATGAAATCATCTGCCATCTTGAGAGCTTCCCTCTTTTCGTCTGCATTTGCTCCACTGCCTGTCAACACGGACAAAAGGTCAATAAGTCAATAAAAATGTGATGGATTCATCAAAAGGATAAGACAAACGTTATTAATAAACAAATGGTAACAATCTTGTGAGTTATTTTTGTGTGAATAAATGAATAAAAATAATTACATATTTCCATAGATAAACCGTACTGACAAGCGCTTTTGATATCATTTACCTACTGCCTCTGTGTGACAGACCACAAATTATATCAAACCTTGATGTCTCCAAAATATTAGCCAGGGAGTGAATGTCAAGATCATTGCATAACTAATGAGTGAACTGGAGACGATCTCCATTCTAACAATTTAATAAGCTAACCGAGGGAGCCTTGTTCCAGCCCCTCTATTCTAAACATATTAACTGAGCTCCATTATCAATGATCTGTTTATTAAGAGGCGATAGCAGATACAGGGATCAGGTTTATGCATAGATATATGATCTGTTATGAGTTAATTATTAGTAAAGGGGCTCATATATCTTGCTCTCACCTTTCCAAACAAAGATCTTGCCATTGGCTCCATTGTCTAAGATGAAGCAGTCATCACGTACGAGCAGGTCCTTGGCAAATGGAGTTTTCTCTGAGACTTTGGTCAGCTTCATTGAGCCTGTAGCGTCTGAAACCTGTGGGGAAATTAACAGCAAGCTGTATGTTTGACACTGTTTAAAATGGCCTTGGCAATAATTGAGAAATCCATAGGTTTTGCTTTTGTACAAAAGTATCCACATCCGTTTTAAAGTTATATTTTTAAAGATATTTGGCCACAAAGTACTTAAATATGCAAACAACAATTTCCCAATGCAAATGGGTTATTTAATTATGAGGCTAGCACATTTTTAGAGCAGTTGTTTGATCTCTCTAATTCATTCTTGTTTATTTGTCAATCTGTACAACACAAATAACCATTGAGATTGCATGAAACAATTTTTATTTTTCCATCAATGTAAAGGGAAAAAAAAAAAAAAAGTCATATGTAAAAGTTCAAGCACCCTTGCTCAAATGTGATGTTTGTTCATATTCTAAGGGAATACAAGTTAATAAGTGATGTGTCTGCAAATGTTTCTATTTATTGCTGAATTCGAGATATATATAGAAATAACACACACACACACACACACACACACACACACACATATTTTATTTTAATAAATTTTTTTTCCCCCATATTTTAAACCAACAGCAAATAAACAGTAGCTCTGTAGTTCTTAAACCAACAAAACATCATTTGACCCAAGGGCACCCAGATATTGCATAAGACTGCAATTAAATTAGATTCCACTTATGATAAATTCATCATTGACTTTTGGCAACAGTGAGATATGATTTCTATGTTAATTTATGCAAATTTAATGTTAGTCTTATTTTCTGAAAATCTTAGTGCCAATTTTACAGTGAAATTGACAACATGGAATAGATACCAATTCCACATTTATTTACCCACTCAAGCTTAGCCACATGGGCTCACCCTCACTGGATACGTACAGCAAAATCTATCCAAAAATCAGTATCCAAAAAAAAAATAAAAATCATCCACTGTGCTAAACATTAAACTGTGCCAACAGTCAAACGTGTGGTGGTACCTTGTAGAGAGATGCAGAGTTAGATACATCTGCTTGGCTGTCATCCTCTGGAGTGTTCTCCTTAAGCTCTGGCACTGGACCAAGCACCTTTCAATAATAAAGAAATTTAATGTAGACCATTCCAGTCAGAACTCATGGCTATGTTCTCAGCACAGACAAATAAGCAGTAAAGTAGACCCTAAATGTAATTGATGTGTTTTGTTACTTAATCCTGGTACCAGACTTGAGTTCTGAGAGGATATCTGGTTACTTCGATTCCATATCTGGAATATTAGTACCAAAATCATGAAATCTGTTTGTGATGGCTCCTGTCACTTGTCTGTTAAAATTTTAAACATAACCTTTACAACAGCCCACGTTGTGTAGCCATACCTAAGTTTAACCTTGTTTTATTTTTTTATTTAGTCAAAGCTTTATTACACACTTCTATAACCTAAGAAAAGCTACATTAGCTCCATTACACTGAAGTCCTGTAGTTACTGAATAATAAGCCTGGGATATTAAGGGGTTAAGTGATGTTAGCTAGTCTTTGTTTAATATTACTTTATCATATTCTTGCAAATGATAAGAATCCCTGTGAATCCCTCTTTTCCTCATTTTCTGGTCACAGGCTTGATGCTTGACAAGCTTGGAACATGACCAATGACCTTAAAGAAAGAGGCAGCAGTGTGTTTTTGGATAAAGACAATATTGTATTGACTAGAATTAGAAATTATATGTTACTTAAACTGCCTCTGTTCTTGAGCTGCACAAGATGATGCATCCTACTGAAATAAACCATTTCAAAAGCATATTTTATTTTGTCCAGTGTCTGCTCCACCAAAGGATCTCTTCTCACAAACAGGACGTCTCACTAAACAAATGCACTCAGAAATTTTTGTTAAGGAGACACTCCTGCAGCATGTTGTGGCAAATCACAGCTCTTTCGCATCCAGATAAGCCACAGGCACTTTCTGGAGCTTGCTGTAACAGTGTTGTAATCTTCAGAACATTCTTAAACTAAATGAAATGATTTAGATCACAGTATTACTCAAGATAAAGACTTCAAGTCAGCATGTAAAAAAGAAACAACTAAATTAACTATTATTACAGAGCAAAATAGTTATGAACTTTTAATTTGAATACAGAAGATGGAATCCTCCCACAGGAAGCAAGAGCAGAGCTTTAATAAACAAACAAACAAATAAATAACCAAATAAAAAATATAAAAAGAAAAAAAAAAAAAAGGGGAAAAAAATTGAACCTTCAACATTTCTGGCGTCTCCTCTCCCTCATTGATGTGAGTGATCTGGGCTTTGCCATGTCTCTCTGTGTCTCTTATCAGGGTGGCAATCTCTCGCACCTTCTGCTTCTCAAAGATGTTGGCCTGAGAGCCCACCCAGGACACGATTGTCTGGGGAGTGAACAGTAACACACTGACACATTGCGTAGATGCGTAGCAGGTAATTACACTGACTCTAGCATACATACACAGCAAAATATCTGATGGATTTGTGCTTTACTGAGAATGTTCAAAATAATACTTTGCACAAATATGTGAAGTAGAAGTGATTTTCATTACATGACATTGGCAACAACATCTGGACTGGTTTGCCGTTAGTCACACTGCTCACTATGAAGGTTTCTCAATTTAATTTAGGCCAAAAGAATATTAAAAGAGAAGTGTCCAATTAACTTCAGTTTCTATTCAGACAGATGTTCTATACAATACAGTACAATTTTTATAAGTTGTTTTTGAAAATGTGAGTCATTATTTTAGAAATAAAGATTATACTTATTCCCACTGGAATAAACAAAGCTGATAACAGCAGAAAATTCTGACCAAATTCATTCTCTTTTCTTCTTCTACAACAGCCCTGCATTTTGTGTTGATATTGGCCTGATACCAATACCCTTCAGTATGTATAAGACATCTCTAAAGTCTCTCATCAGATCTAGTCTGAAACATTCATCTATACTGTGTGATTACATCTCCACAGGAAGAAACAGAGTGTTCAAGCAGTTTCAGCATGATGGCCAACTTTTAGATGTGCATCTTAAGCAAAGTGCTTCAAAATTAATAGCAGTTCATTTTAAAGCTAAGCAATTAAAAGACTAGATCAATATCAGCCAGTTTTCAAGGTTCAATGTTTGTATTGATTTCACTGTTGGAAAAGAAAGTGGTACTGCTCCGTTTCTAGTGACAATACTTTTACTGGGTTATGAGTTTGTTACTCTGCTTACCTCTGCACATTTGGCATGTGTAGGGCCAATGGCTGGGACAACATGCATGAAGAAAACAGTGCCTACCAGCTCACTACCCTTAAACTCACAGCCAATTGTTCAATTTATCTTACAAACTATTTTACCATAACTACTATGAATTATTCAGTACCTACTTTGAAACTAGAATGTTATATAGCTGTTGGAGCAAGAAACAAACCTGGCCCACAAACATGCCCATAGGATTTAAAGTGATACTACACTGGAAGCAGTTCTCATAGTTTCACTGACAGTCTGGCTCTCTTTCACTCTTTCCCTCACACACACACACACACACACACACACACACCTCTCCTAGGTCGAGGATGAAGCAGTCCCCTTTGTTGAAACTGTCCCAGCTCAGGTCCACCTCCTTAGCTCTGATGTTCTTCTTCCCTTTGATGTGATACAACCTTTGAACTGGACCAGAACCACTCTGTGGTCTCCTGAAGCCAGACTCCACTCCACCCTCCTGAAAGAGTGTGATAGAGGGGATAGGGTAGGAGATGCCATTAGATTTGCATCCCATTTTACAGACAGAGCATGTCATTGTCATTTTTCTCCACTTGTATATATGCTGTACAATTCATGGACAGATTAAAGCAATAGATGCAGCATACCATCACTGTCCAAAAAAAAAAAAGACCCAATTTCTTTACAAATTTCATTTTTTCCACACCACTTGTTCACAGATACTGCCCTTTACATTGTATGAAAAATGTATGGAAAAACAATTTTATCTTGCGTTAAAAGTAATGCATGTTTTTCTTTTCCCTGTTAAGTTGCCATTTTACCTTTTTTTGGACAGTGACTATCTTTATAGATTTATGTCAGTGGAGCACTGACCTTTTCTGTGATAGTCAACTTCTCAGGAATAAGAAACTGTTCTGATAGCACAGTTAAATATATACACAGTTCTGTTTATTGGAAACTGACAATGAATCACAGTTCATCTTTTAGACTCTGAGGCATATATTCCTCATCATTACTTCAATGATTTTCCCTTCATTTCCCCATTGCTTATTTCCTCCATGCAGTTAGCAGCTAAATTTAGAGTATGGCTCTGACTGCAAGCTGGGGCTGACCATTCACCATTCATCCTATAAATAGTTATCACTGTCTATAAAGTTTAGCTTGGACAATACTCTTATCTTTTCACTGAAATTTGATTGGAAACTTTACCTTACTGTATTTATTTTTCACATTGGTTCCTGAGATTACATTTTTTATAACTGTTCTGCCACAGTGAGGGCCAAAATGAGGTAAAGATGGGGTAGCATTTGACGGATGTTTAACAGTCCTTCATACCCTTCCTTCAGTGCCACAGTAAATTCAAAGCTCCTGGAGTGAGAGAACAGTTAATAAAAAGAGAAAGCATGCTTCTAATGCAGTGCTTATAAACCAAACAAGCACTTCTGCTCATGAAGCAGTTACTACACAATCATCCTTCATGTTTGATTCATATTTACATTAAATATTCCCATTTTATAATTCTGAACGAGGCACGTCTGCCATCGCTTCTACCACACACAGCAATGTTTCACAGGTCATGGTCCCATAGTGTCCCCGCACCGCACATTTTGACATTATCTCTGCTCTAGCCACCCTCAGCCAATTAATAAGCCTTTCTGCAGCTGAAAAGGGTGTGTCACAGCAAACTATGCAGGTCAGGGGTGCTAAAAGACCAAAACCTAAAACTTCTCTTAAAGAGTAAATTATCCACTGAGCAGTTTCAGTTTCATAGCCCAAAGCTATTCACAAACTGACAACCCACCATAAAGAAACCTGAGAATGAACATATGAAAACACAGGAGCAGTGAACTGGTTATAGAAAGAAGGGAAAGAGTTCACTCCATGGTATTGCATTTACACAGTCCTGATTCTAAAGCTGATGGTTGTAAACAAAAACTGGTGGCGTTCATTATCCTCAGAAAATATGAAAGGTTATAAATGTGCAATAATAGGAAATGTCACACCTTCCGAAAGTTAACCCAGTTTCAGATTCATCCATCAGACCACCTGGTCATTAAAGTGGTGCTTGGGAACAAGAAGTATTTTGTGCCATTTTTCACAATGTTAAATTATGAGTCATTGTTTTTTTATTAGATGGTTTAATTTTTAAAAATGTTCATTCTATATGCTTGAATATACTGGGAATTAATCTAAAATATACTGTATACTTTAATTTACTTATTAATGCTGCCATTATGATGAAGTAGGAGTTCTTCAGTTTCTTCAACTCGATGCATTCAGTTGAATGAAATCTTTTTTTCAGGTTAAAGGTTTTCACCCAAGATCCAATTGACATTTTTAGCAAATGACAAGTAAAACAATTGAGATTATTCCTTATTTCTTAGTAAAGTATCTACATTCTACATCATCGCTGTCAGCACAAAACCTGAAAAGGTACGTTTACAGGAAAAGGAAAAACCTTATTAACTTTGAATGGGAGTTAATGGAACCAGAATTTTGGAACACTTCTAGAATCAGAAACACTATTTCACCACATTTGTTGCACATACAAGAATGTCTGAGTGCATGCATTTATGACATGTAACATACTGAGCAGACCAGACAAGCACATAATCAACAAATTTAAATAACGGACAAATAAAATGAAAATAAATAGAAGAACCCTGAGAAGAGTAGCTGTTATTTTAAATCATGTATCATGTCAAAAATTTAAAAAATGAAGATGCAAGGTTTTGTCCCAATAGTGACAGAATGCATCATTTCATCACATTTCTTTTCTTACCTTATAGCTGATCCCCCTGGGGAAGAGCTTCATGAACTCCGGCGACTCGTAGCCTTGGACGTGCCGGTGCTGGACTGGTTCTCCACCCAGAAAGTTATCCAGCTGGGTAGCAAGCATGGCACACGCAACCTGCTCATCACGAGACGACTTCTCTCCTGAGAGAGACAGAGAGGAAGAGCAAGAAATAAAGAAAATATAAAGAACAAAAAAAAACCAAAAAAAAAAAAAAAAAAAACCACCACAACCTTTATGTACAGATAAGGAAGTACATTTCACAAATCACATCTTTGAGGTACTATTAAAAATTTGGCTGAATTTACTAGATGCTTAGAAAACACTGAAATGGCAGGCCACTGATGCAGTACACATGTTCAGTAAGGATGTTATACAGGGCAGTGTTGGAGGGGAAGGAGAGGCCATGGGAGCAGAAGACTATTAAAGCATCCACGTGCTGACAAGCCAGCTTAGTGTTACCTAAAGCACCGGATACATGCTGAGCCAACAGGCCCACTGCTGCCCTATCACACACCTGCTGAAACTTTAATGAACCACACAAACACCCGCCCTTCCCTTTTTCCCCTGGGACACAGCCCTCTTTATCCCCCTCTCCTCTCCTCTCTTTCACCAAACCCACTCTGTCTTTCTCTCTGCCTGGTTGCCAAGCGTGTCATATAACCTTAATGTCATCATTAAGCTCATGTAGTTCTTAAAAATAAAGCTTCCCCGATTCCGCATAGATGCCTGATAAATAAACTTTCCCCTACACTCGTATGGCTCCTCACGCCTGATTCAAATTGCCTTTAGTATTCACGAGCATGCAGAGACAAGATAACATGGTAAGAATCATCATTCACTTGACAAGTAGCCTTAAACAAAAATAACTTTAAATACAGTTGAAATATTAAAGTAATAAATTGATATTTTGCCACAAGCAATAAAATTGAATGTGATGAATGTGACAAAGGCTTTGAAAATGTTTCTGGGTGCAGTTGTCAGTAAATGCATTTGTTTATAATTTTCTCTTCACTATTGTGCCTTGTAAAAAAATACAGAGAAACAGTGATGTTGGCTATCTGACAAATTAAAGATATGTCAAAAAGCAGGAGTAATTAGCTCCTGATCCAGCTGCTTCAACTGCTTTTCATTTTTATGTTGAAATAAGGGCTTTCGGTGAAGGGCTGTATAAATCCTTTAACACTTACATAAATTTGTTTTTTTACATGAACAACAATGCTGTTATTAAACCAGAATTAGGTAACAGAAGTGTCTGCCCATACCACAGAAAATCAAAATTTCTTCTGTCTTTTTAAAATAATCATTTCAAAAAACAGAAGCTTAGAAAAGAATCATTCACTCCCTAAACCACACATCCATATATGGAAGTACTTACAAATCTATTCACCCTACAGCAGTTTAGCTCTGCCCACTGGTAGAGTAGTTATAAGGAGTGTTTCAACCTAAACTACTTTTGGATGAGGCAGAGGGCAACCAACCAAAACAGAGACACATAACATAACAGTTTTAAAGACTGTGAGAGAAACTAAGAGGTTGGAAAATCAGGTCTCTAAATCCACATGTATCAGAATTAATGAATAGTTTTTCACTTTATCTCAGATTTAGTTGATAGTACACAAATACGGTTTTAAAAAAAATGCATGTCTAGTACCATGAACATGCAAAGAACCCGGCATGATTAAATGGTTCTTCAAATTAATGTAGACTAATAGAGCAATAGTTCTGAGTGTAACCTTCTTGAAAAGGGTTCTATATAGCACCCAAAAGGGTTCTTATATTGAAAGAGGCTTGACACCAGAACAGTAGAAGAACCCTTTTTATGGTACTATATTTGGTGCTTTTTTTTTTTTTTTTTTACTAAAGAACCCTTGAAGAACCATCCTTTTTAAGAGTGTACTCTAGAGCCAGAATTGGTTTGACTGGCCTAGTACAGTGGATGTACTACTGTGTTACTAGGCCATTGCTGTGGTTGATAAGGTGTTGCTAATGTGTGTGTGACATCATTTGTAGCAGAGTTGAAAAAAAAATTTATGAGAAAAAAAAATAGCTTGAATGAACGCTGTACAAAAAAAAAAAAAAAAAAAAAAAAGTAGTCAGTCCCAAAAGGTTCAAGGTTCTGTCTGGAAACTTTGACCCCTGAAAATGGCCCAGAAAAATGTCATAAAGACAATCCAGGTGTCTTTTTTGAGCCAACTTAAGATAAAAATAATAAAAGTTCTTTATGCATAGGTTAGGTTATGTAGAGACTGAGCATTGTGTGATTGTGTGTGATGTGTGGGTGTATATGTGTATATGCATATGTATGGATATGTGAACATGTGTGTGTATGTATGTAGCAGCAAATAGTAGAATTATGTCTGGGTGTATATATGTATATGTATAGATATGTGAATATGTATATATATATGTATTTCTGTATAATTGTTTTTTCCCCTACCCTTTTTTTTTTTAGTTGTCTGGTTATTTAGTTATTTTATTTGTTTTTTCTGTTTCTTTCTTTTTTGTTTCTATTATATATATATATATATATATATATATATATATATATATATATATATATATATATATATATATATATATATATATATATATATATATATATATATATATATATATCCTATTTATTTATTTAATTATCATCATTATTATTATCATTATTATTATTATTATTATTATTATTATTATTATTATTATTATTATTATTATTATTATTATTATTATTATTATTATTATTATATTTCTTTCCTCCCAGAGAGAGACTGAGCATTATTGTAAATATGTACAATTCACCCATACAGTATGTCCATATCGAAGGTCACAAATAGAATACCATAGCACATTGAAGGTTCAACAGAAACTGAACTGTGAGTGATCAGATCTGTGTAGATGTGCTGCTAAGGTCAGATGAACATGAACCTCACCTATCCACATGTGTAGGTCCACTCCCTGATCACCCCTGTGCTCCAGCACCAGATAGGAGTCTCCATTAAAGAACGCTCCCACCTCAGAAGGCTTCAATAGGACAGCCTTCAACTTCTCCACCCGAAAGCAGTGCAGCCCTGGCTCCCTCACCTCTGGACCAAACTGACCTGGAGCTGCCTGGAAAGGGAGCATTCTGTCGGAATAGAGGGAGATGGGTATGGGCATGAGTTGGGGGGAATTATGGTTCAGGCAGAGTGTGAAGAGGATGGTAGGAAAGAATATGGAGTATCTTAGCAAGTGTGAGGGAATGAGCAAAAGTGGAGTAGGTAAACAAGAAATATGGTAATGTGAAATAGGCACAGCTGTTAACTGATTGCTGGGGTCTTATTAATTGTGGATTTTATAAATGTATGATCATCAGTTTAATGTGATTGGGGGAGAGATAGTGGAAGAGAGAGAGGAAGAATGATTCTGTAGATTCTAGGTTTTGATAGATATCTGTTTGAAGGCAAAGGAGATGAGATGAAAAAGTGAGTGAAGAGGAAATGACACTGATGGGGCACCATTACTAACAGCCATCAGTACTTGCCATGTCGTTATGCAATAAAGACCATTTCCTCATATGACTAAACCATTTGATATTATCCAATGCCATGAGTTTATGTTTGAAATTCCTCATTTAAAGCCCTGGAATCTCTAGATGTATGATACTGTGGTCAGAGACCACCTGTTCATTCATTTAGTTTCCAGTCAAAACACCCATTTAATACAAGCCATTTCTTTTTCAGTGCCACGAAAGAGTAAAACCATATATATTTATTAGAAATTTACACAAAAGCCTCAAAAACTAAATGTAATTAAAAAAAAAAAAGTATTAGTGTGCCCACCATTTGCCTGTATTCCAATTTAAGAAATCTACAGGCATATGTTTCCACACCTTCAAAAGTTCAGTCTTAGAGAAAACCCAATTAGTTTAAATTTGTAAATGGTTACTTGAATTACAAAAACCTTCTGTCTTCTCAGTAATGGAATCTTTTCAGATAGTGTTGATTTGGCTCCTCACACCAGAAAGATGGGCAGAAATGTTTCAGATCTGAAGAAAGGGTGGGGCTTGATTTTAAGTACTGCTTATCTGATGGTAACAGTTTTGTGGTCTACCAGGCCTCACGAGTGTCCCACTTTCTCTACACTGTACAAAATGAGGTCAGCCCAACTTAAAATTATACAACAGCTGATTATACTGCTTGAAGTGAACTCAACTTGAGGACACTGGAGTTCACCCAGCACGAATTTCATAGTTGAGTCAAATGTTCTCCCAACTCCATTTTCTAGTTCTATATAGCCAAGTTAAATAGTGTAGTTTTTTTTTTTGCTAGCTCCATTTCTCTACTAGCTGGAACTCTCACCAAGAATTTTCTGCTTTTGGATATGGACAACTGTCAATTATTAGACAGTTGTACCACATATGACCATGCTAGTGTCCAATGACAAACAAATAAATAATAACAAATATTTTTACAGTGTATTAAACATTGATGAACATGAATTCTGAGAACTACAGTTGTTCCTGTGTTGTGCAATGGACTAAGACCTCACCCCAGTAATACCATAGCCATCTATTAGTAGGCCTAAAGGAGAAAATGTCTGGAGGGATTGTTTAAGAGAAATAGTAATTTTTTTTTAAATGCTATATTATTCAACAAACTCAAAACTAAAAGAGCTTTTGACTAAAATAAAAATCTTGAGTTGGATGAACTCGTGTCCTTTAGTTAAATGAACACGAAAAAGCTGTGCAATTAGTTACCTTACAATTGTAAGTTGAGCTGACTGTGCATTTTTAAAGTTTTTTTAACCACATAGTTTTTAACAGTCGTGTTTCACTTTCCTTGACTTCATTGCTTATGCAAGTCAATTATCTTCTACCTAATCACCCCGGAAGGGTGGTTTCTGACTTCTCTATAGAAGTATACTTGGATATTTTGTTCTTGTGCAGACATTGGAATAATGCAACATGCAGTTTAAAAAACAGTTTTTACTGTCATAGCAGCTTTTCCTTTTGAATTGGAACCACTGTTCCAGACTGAACTCAGCTGAAGCTTTCCGCTGAAGATCTTCCTACTACTGCTCTCCATGCCAATATGTGAGCACTGCTATCAGTAATGGAGGAGTGTAATCTGATTGGTGCTCTGCCCCGTCAACCTCAAAAGGAACACAGTCCGGAAATGTGGGACAACAGTGGGTGTTCTGCAGATAGCGAAACGAAGCAGTGAGGCTGTGCAAAGAATTCAAGTAGTTTATATCAATATAAAATACATTCACTTTTATTCAGTGCACCTCCTTGTATTTACGCTCATTGTTCATTTTGTCAGGTTCCCTTTCCATAAAAGGTGGACCTTGTAGTTCTACAATTACAGACTGTAGTCCATTTGTCTTTCTGAATAATTTGTTAACTCCCCCTTTTACCCTGTTCATCAATGGTCATGAACCTAGTAGAACCATTTCACTGCTGTCAGAATGATTTGTCAATTTCTGTCAATTTTCAGTTTTTGACATGCTTTGAAAACATCTGTTGTCCTTTACATTGTGTGTAAATTTCATAATAAATGTACTAAAAGAAAGGGCCCAAAATGACTTGGAAAACATTCTGGTTCTACTGACTTTGAATCCAGTGAAGTTACCATTTCGGATATACAAGGTTTTGTTCCAACAGAGATTTATTATTATTTGGGTGGTGAATGATTTTCTGCAGTTCAGTGACATGTAGTGGCATGTAAAGTAGCCAGTATGTGTGTATTGTGTTAATAATATTTCTCTAATGTAAACTTGAAATGAATCAATAGCTTATGAGACCTTGAACACCAGATTTTCTGAAATTAAGATACATTATTTATTTAGTAGATATTTTATCTAAAGCAACTCACAGTACATGGAAAACATTTATTCTTAGAGTATAGAGTATTCAAATACAGACTGTGGAGGTAAAGGAAATGAGCCCACAGAGACATTGAAGCCTTCCAAGGAGCAAAGAGCAGGGGTTAAGGAGGGTAGCAGGAGCTTAGGAATTCATCAGTGCACTGAATTAACACACTGTTACATAAGACAAGGTTAAAAGGGGCATGTCATCACCCACAGCCCAACATACACAAAGCAAGGTGTGTTCCTTAACAAGTACTCACACAGAGGCAGACTCAGATACAGGTTGCTTCATGACTCTGGACTGCAGTATGTAATGCTGCTGTAAACACATGGCAACCACCTACAACAAATGGACTGACGCATAAATTGCAGGGGCGTTCCCTCCCTTTCAGACCCATGATGCATCATGCTATAGCTACTCATTTCAAATTCTACATGGGAGCACCACATCACCATATGCTCTAAGGAATGGCCACTAATAAAATGCATCCACCCAGTTTGCATCTTTACAGCTGGAAAATTTGTATCACACCCTCCCATTTACTATCTGTATGTAAAGTGAAGAGCACTCAATGCAATATAGGGTAATAGCTGATACAGCTAGGATTATGTAGATAATTTGCATAAAATGAACCTTAAGTATATTCTACTATTTACCTAAGCTGATAAGCGTTGATATCATATTCAGCATTGCTTTCGAGCCATTTAAGTGCAAAGGACTGCGACAGGAAGGGCACATGTAAAGGCAAATGTTAAGACTTAATGGACAGAGCATGAGCAATTCAGCATCTACAACCTATAGAATATAGCCCACGTAGTGCATGTATAATATAAAAACAGTATGACAAAGTGCCCGTAGGGGGGAAAAAAAAAAAAAAAAAAAAAAAAAAGTGAAATGAAAAAGAAATTATAATAAAAAAAAAAATTAAAAAAAGTTAGTAGGCACTACACCCATGAAAAAAGTCACACCATATGACCAGCTATTCTTAGAAAACCATTAGTGATAACAACCTACTTTAAAGACAGTGTTCAAATTTACACATATATTCTTTCACTTCAGCGCTCTCTCGCATGCACACACACCCACATAATATTTTATATATATATATATATATATATATATATATATATATATATATATATATATATATATATATATATATATATATATATATATATATATATATATATATATATATATTTCATATGTCCAATACATTGGTCATCTACATATTCAATAACAATTTACCGACAAGCAACATGACCTCTACATAAGAATTTCAGGACAACAGACAGACCTGCATGAACATTTATAGATATATTCCTACAAATTGTCATAAAGGCTGTATAGCAGAGCAGGAAGTGAGAATGCATCCCTGTCCCTCATGGCTACATTGTGAGCAGGAAAACGCCATTGTTTTGAAATAAATGTGTTCCAAAATCAATGTGTAAGCACTGTGTGAGATTTGGGGATTTGGAGACCCTTCTACTCAAAATAGGTAATTGCACACATGTGGAAGAACATTTTGTCAGCTGTGCTTCGACTCGATGACTGAGCACATTAAAAGAGTATCAAAAGAGAATTCAAAACTTGGTGAAGGATGTGTCTGAGGATAAAGGTGAATTGTCTACTATTGTTATCATATCGCCATTATAAATGATTTTGCATTTGAGACCTAAACAAGCTGCACTTTCCTTTTGACTGACTTTAAAAATTAAATTACATTACAGCATGCCAAGTACCCATTAAACCCCTCTCCTGAAACCCCCTCTGACATCACATTGATTCCTCAATGGTTCTAACATTAACCACTAAAATGCTAAACTACAGCAATGCTAATTTCTGCTAGCAGTTATTGGATATGCAGTGTTAAGTTAACACCAGGCTAATAGTGGTGTACATTTTCTTTCCCATATTGGGTGAAATGACTAATGGCACCACTACTTTAATATCTGACATTTTCAACTTGCAATGTACTTTACTTTGTTGCAGTGTTTCAGTAAATCCTTCTTTAAATACACTGCTCAAAAAAAATAAAGGCATCACAAACAACACAATTTAACTCCAAGTAAATCAAACTTCTGTGAAATCAAACTGCCCACTTAGGAAGCAACACTGACAATTTCACATGCTGTTGTGCAAATGGAATAGACAACAGGTGGAAATTATTGGCACTTAGCAAGACACACTCAAAGGAGTGGTTCTGCAGTTGGGGACCACAGACCACTTCTCAGTACCGATGCTTTCTGGCTGATGTTTTGGTCACTTTTGAATGTTGGTGGTGCTTTCACACTCGTGGTAACATGAGACGGACTCTACAACCCACACAAGTGGCTCAGGTAGTGCAGCTCATCCAGGATGGCACATCAATGAGAGCTGTGGCAAGAAGGTTTGCTGTGTCTGTCAGCGTAGTGTTCAGAGGCTGGAGGCGCTACCAGGAGACAAGCCAGTACACCAGGAGACGTGGAGGAGGCCGTAGGAGGGCAACAACCCAGCAGCAGGATCGCTACCTCCGCCTTTGTGCAAGGAGGAACAGGAGGAGCACTGCCAGAGCCCTGCAAAATGACCTCCAGCAGGCCACAAATGTGCATGTGTCTGCACAAACGGTTAGAATCCGACTCCATGAGGATGGTATGAGGGCCCGACGTCCACAGATGGGGGTTGTGCTCACAGCCCAACACCGTGCAGGACGCTTGGCATTTGCCAGAGAGCACCAGGATTGGCAAATTCGCCACTGGCGCCCTGTGCTCTTCACAGATGAAAGCAGGTTCACACTGAGCACGTGACAGAGTCTGGAGACGCCATAGAGAGCGACCTGCTACCTGCAACATCCTTCAGCATGACCGGTTTGGCAGTGGGTCAGTAATGGTGTGGGGTGGCATTTCTTTGGAGGGCCGCACAGCCCTCCATGTGTTCGCCAGAGGTAGCCTGTCTGCCATTAGGTACCGAGATGAGATCCTCAGACCCCTTGTGAGACCATATGCTGGTGCGGTTGGCCCTGGGTTCCTCCTAATGCAGGACAGTGCTAGACCTCATGTGGCTGGAGTGTGTCAGCAGTTCCTGCAAGATGAAGGCACTGAAGCCATGGACTGGCCCACCCGTTCCCCAGACCTGAATCTGATTGAGCACATCTGGGACATCATGTCTCGCTCCATCCACCAACGCCACGTTGCACTACAGACTGTCCAGGAGTTGGCGGATGCTTTAGTCCAGGTCTGGGAGGAGATCCCTTGGGAGACCATCTGCCACCTCATCAGGAGCATGCCCAGGCATTGTAGGGAGGTCATACAGGCACGTGGAGGCCACACACAATACTGAGCCTCATTTTGACTTGTTTTAAGGACATCACATCAAAGTTGGATCAGGCTGTAGTGTGTTTTTCCACTTTAATTTTGTGTGTGACTCCAAATCCAGGCCTCCATTGGTTAATACATTTGATTTCCATTGATTTTTGTGTGATTTTGTTGTCAGCACATTCAACTTTGTACAGAACAAAGTATTCAATGAGAATATTTCATTCATTCAGATCTAGGATGTGTTATTTGAGTGTTCCCTTTATTTTTTTGAGCAGTGTACTTCAAGCCTCACTCATAATATTGGAAGAGTCTGTAGCACAGTAAGCATCACTTTACTTGGAGCTGACAAATGCAACTTGCAAGTTGTTAAAATGCTACTTATAGTTGATGTATTGATGCATGTTCACTGAGAGGTGTACTCACTTGTGTTGCTAGCTATTTAGACATTAATGGCTATGTGTTATTTTCAGAGGACAGTAAATCTATACTGCTATACAAGCTGTACACTGAAACTATCCAAGTTTCTTTTATTTAGTGTTGTCCCATGAAAAGATAAAATGTTTGCAGAAATGTGAGAAGTGTACTCACTTTTGATACTGTATAATGCATAATAAACATGGCTATAAAGTGTAATGCCTTTTTATGAATAAAAATTTATATATATATATATATATATATATATATATATATATATATATATATATATATATATATATATATATATATATATATATATATATATATATATATATATAGATAGCCATGTTGCCAAAGTGCTACCACGTTATCCTCAAAATAAGCTAAAATGGTCACTACTGAAAGTCTCCTTTGGTAAAGTTTTGGTAGTGTTATGATTGTTTTGTTACTGACAAAATGGAATATTCAATCATTTGTTTAAAATAAACTCAGCACTGCAGTGACACAGATGTGGTGATGGTGTGTATTGAGCTGGTCGGAGTGGATCACACACAGCAGCGCTACTGGAGTTTTAAACACCTCAGTATCACTTCCAGAAATGAGAATAGTCCACTAACCGAAAATATCCAACCTATGATGAAGGGCATAAAGTATGCAAAGTAACAAATGGACTACAATCTGTAAATGTAGAGCTACAAAGTGCACCTTTATAGTACGCACACTTCTAGATGAAAAACCAAACTTCTATCTGATTTATATGAACACATGACCCACCCATGTTTGTTAAGAGCTCTGCTGCTACCTAAAGCCTCAAACTTTGAAACAAAGATACTCGCATGACATGCCACCACACTAAAAATGTCTACACTCCAACTCATTTCCTGTGGGCAACAGTTCAGCATTTGTGGTAACTAAATGGAACAATCCGTGCGAGTACAAGTGCGAGCAAAACTCTACAAATGTCAAAAATGCCACTCGTAAGCTGACAAAGATTACAGTGCTGAAACCACATGCAGCAAAATTGCAGACATGCCTGATCTAATAAGAGATAATATACCATGTTAAATATGCACATTGCATTGGCATGAATGCTGTCCTTTTGTCCAGTTTCCTTTTAAAAAAAAAAAAAAAAAAAAAAAAAAAAAAAAAAAAAAACAAAAAAAAGACCACCACGAACTCAGCTCTCGTTTGAAATACTGTTCAGTCACAAGCTCTGGGCTCTGACGACTAATTTCATGATCAGGCTGCCAAGAAGAGAACCAAACAAGAAGGTCCAACTGCTTTCTAAAATGCTAAAGGCCAAAACAAATGAACCAAGTTTCTAATGTCTCTCTGTTACCCACAACAGCAAGTAAAGCAGAAGGAAGAAAGAGTAGAGCAGGTGACCTGGGCTGAAGTAGTGCACTATGAGGATCTACAGGCATGAAGGTGCAGCAAGGTGTGGCCACAGAAGGCCTTAATGAACACTTCCATGAAAAATGTCCGGGGAACTGTATTTAAAGCTAAGAGAAAAGGCCCATTCACTTAACTGCATGATCCCCTCAGCCAGCTCAGGCACGCTTTCTGACTCCGGCTCCATTCTGCCTGCCTGCCTGCCTTCTCCACAGTGTGTGTGATACTAATGCAGCAAGTGTGCATGTCCACCTGGCCTGGTTAGTTTATATGTGACCAGTAACTGGACACGCGGGAATAATCCGAGCAGCCCTGATGAGGACGCCCCACGGCGAGGAGAGTCGGGTTGCCTGACAATTGCTAAACACTTGCATGACAGTTACTGCGCCTCCCTCCCTCCCTCCATCAATCCACCCACCCACCCACTGTCCACCTATCTATCCTGATTTCTACCACTCCATATGAAGAAAATAGGATCAAAAAGCTACAACTACAAGTAGCTAAGAAAAAGGACTAGGCGTACTGGGACAAAAGCCAAGCCAAGAAAAGTAAATAAAAAAGTAATAATGTATAGAAGTCAAATATGTTCTAGTATAACATCCAGTAAAAATAACAATCAGTACAATATCTCTGAAAAATAGTATGCCGGAATTTTATCAGTATCTATCATTACTGAAGTAAACTGCACTTATGGTCTAGGCTTCTATGCACACACAGAACTTTTCTTAGTCATTTAAGAATTTATGTGGTTTTGTCAACTTTGTAATACTGTGGTTACATTTTAAAGCACTTAGCTTCATGCCAGTTTTAAATATTGATTTAGCAGTTTTTCCCTAATCTACTCAAACATTTTGAAAATCTTTTGGCCTACAACATAAAAAAAAACAGGTTCTCCATGGTTCTATTACTACCATTACATTTGGAACAATGACAACTCAAAAGAACCATTTAAAATGTCTTCAGCTCTTGGCATGATTACAAAAAAGCACTGTAAATCATTTAAAGTCACCTTGAGATTTAATTACCACTTTTATATAAGGTAAAATATAAGGTATTCTGAATATTAATTCTATTATAACAATGTTTTTAGCTTTCTCAGTCAGTTCAGAATCATCTACTGCTCTACTCCTCCTTAGACACATCTAACATTTTGCAGTTTTCTACAGCTTCCAAATAATTACACTACATGTAAAGGTACACAAATCTACTATATTAGAATCATTTTGCACTAATTATCTGTAAACAGAAGTGGTTTTATGTTCTTGAAGTAGTGGAAACTTGAGAGGTAAAACATCAGAGGCAATAAGAGATGAAGGACATCTCCAGTCAGTGAATGAAAAGAAAGATGAGGAGATTGACAGGGGTCAGTGCCACAATGTCTGGGACACATGGTGCGTGAGCCATATGCATCCGATAATCAGAAATATGATAGCAAGCAGGAAAAAACAATAAGCATTCAGAGGGAGGGTGGAGTAGCAAGAGTCTGTAATCGCATTCCAGCCCCTCATTTAATATTTGGCAAGGAAAAATGAGTCTATCATTTAAAAGATCAGCACATCTACACAGAGCAATTCTATTAGGAGAGACACTTGTTACATTTTGATATGCAGCAAAACTACAAAAACTGCACAGATTCACACCGTTTCTCAAGAATCACAGAAATGTGTGGGTAGACAAAGAAAGCTTTCATAAGTTTCAAGAAATACATTAAATGAGGTTACTGTTAACAAGTACTTTACCTTGCAGTAGTTTCGGCTTGTGAAGACTTTTTCGGAGTTTGGTGAAAGAGAGGAAGGTATTTTGCAGGGGAAGGGAGTCCTATGAGCACACACACACATACACACTTCCTGATATAATGAGTCACAGCCCAACCCCTGAGCTTAAAACCACCCACACTAAAAAGGAGAGGAAAAGAAAAAAAAATGGGTACTGAGAGTGGGGGTTAAGGGAAGAGCCAGGAACCAAGAAAGAATGCACAAGTTCTCTTTTAAAACACTTGATTTTAGAAGACCTGCTGGACACCTATGTTAATCATCAGCATTGCCATCACTGATACATTCAGTATAGGCCTTCATACTTGGCTTTTGCAGCCTGAAGGGTAACAAGAAAAGTCTATACATTTTATATTTATTAAGCTCTCTAAGTACTCCTCAAAAACTGATTAAGAAACTAAAACTGACTAGAAGGTTACTGAAGTGGTACTTTCTGGCACTTCAACGGATGGCTGTATTGTATGGATGTATGGATTGCTTTAACTTACCACAGTTTTCAACAGACACACCTAGTCTGTCATAGCATACAAGCACATTCAGGATCTCATGTCAAGACACGCTCACAGACGTACCACCAAGAAGCTTACAAAAATTAGATATTTTGTAAGATCTCTCTTCGTGCTGCTGAACTGAGACAAGCATTCTGCTTTCTCTCATGTGCACTGAAGGTAGCCAGCCACATTCCTAAAATCCTACTGCTTCACAGACCTCTGTTCAGTACAAATCTGACCCAGCTGACTTAAATTTTCAGAGGATTGTTAGTAATTTGCTAAGATGGATCAGGTGTGTTATGAAGCTTCAAGCTAATTTCAGTATGTAAACAGTACAACCAAGTACAGACATTTATAATTCATCTTAGCAGCACACATCCCTGCAATCAAGAGTTAATGCAAGCATGCACAGATAAACACACAGGCTAAAATGGAACACATGGGTGTTTCATTGAGCAACTATAAAACAAATGGCCCTGCGATGGACTGGTGACCTGTCCAGGGTGTATCCTGCCTTCCAGCCAATGACAGTTGGGATACGCTCCAGCACTCCTTGTGACCCAGAAGGAGAAGTGGCTTAGAAGGTGTGTGTGTGTGTATGAAACAAATGTTAAAACCTTAAAAGCATGCTGTTGACTTTCAGGCAAACTTCATTACAGGAAAGAGTAGAGATGGTAATTTAAAAGATGTTAGCTTAGGAGAAGCAGGAGCTCCAGGCATCCCTTCCAAAGTCATCCTCCGAAACTTCAGTTATTTCATAACGTCACTCTATGTCTTACATAAAAAAGCATGCCTAACTGGACATGTCCAGAAAACATGTCCAGACTTTTTGAGAATTGAGATCATGTTCCTCAAATGTGGAACTTACAGAGCCCCGCTGGTGACATAAATTATGTCATTATATAAATAAAAATAATGTGTGACCAAGACTTAGTAAGACGTGGGAACGAGATAATTAAGTCATGGCCACAAATTAATCAACTCATTCCCATGCCTTACTAAGTCGTTCTCAAGCGCTAATAAGGCGTGGATAAGCATTATTTTATTTATACAGGATGTCGTCAGTGGGGCTCCGTAAGAACTCTATCAAATATTGTATCCCTTTATGTCTCTAAGGCCCGTAAAACACAGCCAAAAGAGACCCTGAAGCTAATGAATCAGTCAAGTGACTGCATCTTAAATTTCAGTTCCCTGTGAAACGGAGGTGTTAAACCAGGTTCCTTCTGGGGAACTGCTCTGCACAGATTTACATTTTCCCTCGTCTCATTCGAATTAAACTCACTAAAGCCTTACTAATCAAGTGTGTTCAACACTAAACTCTGCAGAGCTGTGAACCAGAACGAACTCAGTAGAGGTTTGTCCATCTGTCTTTCACAAAAATAATCTATATTAAAAAAAAAAAAATGGCCCAAAAATACAGCAATGCACATTTGACAGATGTCGATCAAAAGCAGCTAAACCAACATTTAACAAAGGTTTGAAGCCCAAAATTATTTTTGACACACTTGGTGCAAGCATGTTGTATCATCCTTCAGGAAATTGCATAACCACTGGTTGAAAACCCTGATTAATTTGCTTTTTCTTTTACAGGTTTAAAGGGAAACTTGCAAAACCTGAATAGAAAGGCAGTTAGCCTTTGAGCAGTAACTCCTGCTCCAAAATAATCCCTTTGGTGTGAAAAGTGCAGCAAGTAAGGATATTTGGAACCAAACTGCCTGCACTTAACAGCTGGCAAATACTCTATTCAAAGCTAAATAGCAATTCAGTAGTTCACCACCACCATGCAAGATTTACCTTGTACCAAATAAAAGGCCCCAAAAATGTGTAGACAAACTTTTATTGTTTTACCAAGTCAAACAAACAAAACAGATACAGAGAATTGTCATTTTCTATACAGTGGCAATTTAATTTAAATCTTCCTTTTCCCCCCTCAAACCCAGCCCAGTATTTACTCAAACTCAAGAAAGCCCCATCTCAATTTACACACATGCACACACACTCCTCCAAACTTACACGCACTCAAACGCTCACGCACTCTACTGGGAGTCTGGGTGCATAAAAATCAAATGAAACTAAAACATTATTGAAACTGAAGGCAATCTAGGGCATCAGAGAGACACTGACAAACCTACTCTCCTCAGTGTAATCTAAGGCCTTAAATCTAACATTTTGTACAATGCAAGCCCAAACCTGGGCTTCGCTCATTGAGGCAAAGCTCTCATTCTGCAACAGTTAGCCAGCGGTCAGTAAATAAGGAACAACTGCTGTTCTTCATAACACAGGCATAGCCAAGCCACCAGTCTAAACAGCAAGACAAGTCATTCATGTCAGGAATGAACCCTGCTTCTATAAACTTAAAAGAAACATTTCGTGAACACAGGTTCCCAATATTATACAGTAATTATATCCAAATCACAGGAACAGACCCAAAAAAAAAAAAAAAAAGAAAAAAAAAAAGGCTGATTTAATTTTTGGGCTACATTTGGACATGACGGGAGAAGGGTACTGGACCTGAAAGGTAACCAGTTCCACTTGCCATTATGCCAGATGTCAGACAGAAAACATCAGCTTTACAGTTAAGATTCAGCTCTTTAAAGAGGATAGGCTTATTGTCCACTTGTTTCAAGTCCACACCCTCTGACAATCTTAACATTCTTCACTCTCCAAAGTCATTTGGCTGTTGAAATGGCTTTGCTGCCCCCTGCTGTCACTATGTGCATAACTGCAGACACTAGAGTGATCACAAACAGAAAAGGAAAAAAAAAAAAAAAAACAACATTTGTCCTGCATAAAAGCATGGCATGATCATAAAGATTGCTTTAGTTTTATAGGTCTTAGGTTTTATAGGAACCTGCATATATTCTGAAGGAACACTTCTCCACAACTCAACCCAAATGTAAACCCTGATGCAAGCAACACTTATAAAGCAAAAAATAAAGAAAATGAATTTCCCTTCAGTAATTCACCCAAGAGAATATTGCTCTTGCTTAAATAACAGAGACTCAATAGATGAGCTTTTATACACAAGCTAATTAGAAAATGAAAATACTGGTTGGGGAGGTGGTCTCAAGGAAGATTAAGGTAAAAAGCAGATGCAATTAACATTACCTGGTGCAATTTTTGCAAACCAGTGCATCTATGACCAAACCCATCCTCCTACAATCTCACCCTAAAATCAACAAAAACAAAGCTACCAATAGTCTCTTCAGAGGCATGTGATTGCTGACCATCACTTTCTCTTTGTTTCATGGTTATTCAAAATTAGTTCATTGGACGCTGGTGAAAGATAAGGCTTGCATCTCTGAAGGAGATATTTACAGGGAAAAAGGGGAGAAGAAACAGGTTGATGCCAAACAATGCCTCAAGATGATTACCCTTCTTTTGGCTCTCCTACAAATGGCCATCCAATATGACATTCTTCCATGCTACTGGCTAGTATGAGTGTTTGCTGTCTATACTACACAAATCTGCATAAAGTTTCATGTTAAAAATTCTAATGTATAAAGAATTTTAACCAATTGATTCCTCAAACTGAACTTTTTGAACTCAAATCTGACTCAAAATGATTAACAGAAGAGTTTCAGTTGATTCTTTCCATTTACAAGGGTAAACAAACAGATTAAGCGCATATTTACAGAGCAAAAACAAGTTAACATTAGATACGTTTCAGTAAATTTCATATCTGCACACCTCACTTTAGTCAACTATAGTGATGTCAAAATTCCACCTGCAGATACGACCCACTATTTTCCTTCTAAAGGCTTTTGGCAATACTTTCAGCTCTTTGATTTCCTTTACATCCAACACTGAAGTTCAGACTGACAGACGGTTGGATTGAGGTGGGCTGTGTGGATATATAATCACGCAAGACCTCCCCTGATTTTTACCAATTGTGGGGCAAGTTACTATACAATAACTACACCCATGAAACAAAGTCTAGTCAAAAGGCAGCCATTTTTAAAGTTCAAATCTATGACATAACATAGTAAATACAGAGCCTGTTTGCAAAGGCTGTATAAGAAATGTCCAACAGGTCCAAAAAGAAAAGATTTCAAAACAATTTTCACATGTGAGACCCCAGGTTCCTTCGTTTCTTCTCTGAATCACAATGATGACTCATGCCAAGCAGCAATACTCGTCTTTTCTCCCAGGGTCAAAGGGTCAGTCAGAAAAGCGCAAGTACATATAGTGGCTCCTCTCCACCAGTCAGCTTCAGTTGTTTTCCTCATCACTGTCATCAGGACTGATAGCTGGACTGTAGGTTGGAGAAGTGGGGCTGTAGCCAGGAGATGTGGGGCTGTATGTGGAGCCTTTAGGGCTAGTGGGAGAGTACGTAGGGGACGTGGGGGAGTATTTGGGTGAAGTTGGGGAGTAGGTTGGGGAAGTGGGGGAATACTTGGGGCTGGTTGGGGTGTAGGTGGGAGATGTAGGAGAATAGGTAGGAGAAGTTGGGCTGTACTTGGGCGTGGTAGGAGAGTATGTGGGAGAGGTTGGGCTATATTTGGGTGAAGTGGGTGAATACTTTGGTGAAGTGGGTGAGTATTTGGGAGAAGTGGGTGTATACTCTGGAGAACTGGGGCTGTAGGATGGAGAGGTGGGGGTGTACTTTGGAGATGTTGGGGAGTATGATGGCGAGCTGGGACTGTAAGAGGGGGAGCTTGGGGTGTAAGTGGGGGACTGAGGGGTGTAACGCGGACTGGATGGAGAGTAGGACGGAGAAGTGGGAGAGTAAGAAGGAGATGTCGGAGAGTAGTTTGGGCTGGTGGGGGTGTAATTTGGAGAAGTGGGTGAGTAGGAAGGGGAAGTTGGACTGTAGGATGGAGATGTTGGTGAGTAACTGGGGGAAGTAGGGGTGTAGTTGGGTGAAGTCGGGCTGTAGCTTGGCGATGTTGGTGAGTAAGAGGGTGACGTCGGGGAATAAGAAGGTGAGGTAGGGGAATAAGAGGGTGAAGTCGGAGAATAAGATGGCGATGTTGGAGAATAGGATGGTGATGTAGGACTATAGCTAGGTGATGTGGGGCTGTAGCTGGGTGAGGTTGGGCTGTAACTAGGCGAAGTGGGTGAATATGATGGTGAGGTTGGAGAATAAGATGGAGATGTTGGAGAATAGGAGGGTGAAGTCGGTGAATAGCTTGGAGAGGTAGGAGAATAAGATGGCGACGTTGGGGAGTAGGAGGGTGAGGTTGGAGAATAAGATGGAGATGTAGGGCTGTAGTTGGGGCTGGTTGGAGAATATGAAGGAGAAGTTGGGGAGTAAGATGGAGATGTTGGTGAGTAGCCAGGGCTCTGTGGTGTGTATCCTCCAGGGGAGCGTGGCTCATAGGCTGGAGAGGTGGGGGAATAATTTGGAGACATGGCACCACCTGCGGGAGAGGAAAAGGAGATAAGACAACAGATGAGAACTCTTCCAAAATTTTAGCTTAATTTAATATAGTACTTTTAGCAGTTTGTTGAAAGACATTTATCTTGAAAATGTTAAACAATCAAATGGACTACAGTCTTACCTGGAGAGGGAATGTAAGGACTAGCTGGTCCAGGAGAGCCAGGTGAGCCAGGAGTAGGAGACCATGCAGGGGAGTAGCCTGGAGAGAAGCCACTTGCATCGGATGCAGCGCTGGGTGAAAAGCCTGCTCCCCCGGGAGTCATTCCACTTACTATATATGAGAAAAAAGAAAGTGAAATTGTTCACTGAACACACAGGAGTGTAGTGTCATAGATTAAAGTTATGGGTCTTTATTCCAGAGTACAAGACTAGGCACTGCAATCCACAAGCTTAAAAACCAACTGACTCTGAATAGCAAGTTATCCACCAGGAAGGAATCAAATTTGGATAAAAACCAGGAGCATGTACTCACCCACGCTGGGTGACCAGGCACCGTAAGCTGGGGTAGCACCTGTGTTCCAGGGGGTCATGGAAGGAGACATGCCACTCATGGGACTAGGAGCAGAGCCAAAGAACATTCCTGTGGCTGTGAAGGGGAGGAAGAAAAATGTAATTTGCTTTCCAAGTTTGAGTCAGAATTGCTCTCAATTTTACAATAATAATAATAATAATAATAATAATCATAAATAATAAATAGTAAAAAAACAATAATTACTATAAAAATAATATAAACAATAATATGAATAATCAAAACAACAACAAGAACATCAACAACAAATAATAACATCAACAACGATGACGACAATAACTTACGTCCAGCAACACTGATACCAGGGATGTTAGTGGGAATCTCCATGCCATATTTGCATTTCTCCGCATCTAGCAGCAGGTCAAAGCAGCCAGTACCAGCAGGAGCCAACTGTCCCAGCATGATGTTTTCAGACACTCCCTTCATAGGATCACACTCTCCATGGGAGGATGCTTCCATCAATACATCCACCTACACATGAAGCAAGATCTCTTTGATTTATTTGCACAAAATAGTAGCCATGTGGATGCACAGTAAATATGTTCAGCTCTAAACCCTTACTATGGACCTCAGAAGAGTACGTGACATGGGGTAAGAAGCAAAAAATGCTGCAGTTATTTCTTCCATTTCAAAATAATCAAGTACAAACATTAATCAAAGATTAATTGCACAGTATTACTTATACACAAGTATGTCCTCACCGTCTCTTCAAAAGAACACTTCATGAGCGGTCCAGTGTCTTGTCTGTTGATGCCATGACGAGTGATGGCCATCAGATGACCTCGGCAGGTCATGGTGTCACAGAGCAGGGCAAGGTGACGGTAGTTGACATATGAACCATCAAAGGAGATGACATGGTACAATTCTCTCTCTAGAGCCTTGCGTACTGCCTCAATACCAAGCACCTACGGGCAAGCAAACAAGAAGCTGAAACCAAACCAAAATGAGAAGGACAAAAACAGCTGCTTTTCTTTTTCCAGCCAGCTAGCTACCAACATCCTATAATTATGATCCTATAGTTCTGGCTGGCTTCCTGAACACAGGCTGCCTTCTCTTCTTAGGATTTAAGACAAACCCGAGACTCACAGTAAAGATCTCCACTATGTCGTTGGAGGTGGTCCTGACGGGGTCCACGTCTTTCTCACTTAGGACTCTCATAAGACTGACACCGTCCGTCTCCAAAATCCATTCTTGCAGGGCCTTAAACTCACCATCCTCTGTGATTATGATCTTTTTCTTGTTGTCTGTTTGAGGAAGATGCATGTACACCTGTAAGAAAGGAATGAGTGAGTTTAACACAAATAAACCCAAGTTCAGATTCAGGTTCTGTAAGAGCATGTCTGAATTTGAAAAGCACCAAACTGAGTCAAGTAATTATCTGCATTGTGGTGTAGATTATTCCATTACTTCTGCATTCAGCTAGAATTTGCCAAACAAAATGGCAGTTTGAGCTCTTGCCTTGCTGATCTGTTCAATGCCTTGAAGGGTCATGTCGGTCAGCATGTTGGATTCAATGCACCGCAAAAACACATCATCGTCCATCTTATCCACCACCTCCTCATCCTGGCCAGAAGAACAAAAATTGATAAGTGATGGTTGATATTTGCTTATTTAGGGAATAAACATGTAGAGCAAACAAATGTGCAAGTACTCTTCCTTTTTGTTTTAGCAGTATAAATATTTTAATTACAAGCAATAGCCATATAACAAGCAATCTTGCAGTGGAGAGAAAAAAAAAAAAAAAAAAAAAAAAAAAAAAAAAAAAAAAAAAAAAAAAAAAAACTCACCTCCTGGAACTTGTTCTCATCACTGTTCATTATCCTGATTCGCAGCACCAGTTTCTCAGCGTTATCATCATTGAAAATACAGTTCAGATCATCACCAAATCCTGAGAGGCAGAAACACTTAATGATCACAAGCTTACAGACCTTTATAAAAGAGGTACACAAGTGTGTATATATTTAATAGTAACCATCCTTCTGTACACTCCTGCTGAGAAAAAAAAAACTAAGCTTATGTGCAACCCAAAGGTCTCGTTTTTGCTTCACCTGCATTGATCTTTTCTGCGATCTGCTCCATGGTAAGCTTGCGGTCAGTCATGTGCTTTCGATCCAGCTCTATACGCAGCAGCCAGGGCGAGATACGGGTCACGTCGAAGTCGGGCATTTCATAGTAAACATTCACCCACTCTTGATCCTCAGCCACCACAGTGCTCTGTGGGTTGGGGTCATAATAGATGGCAGTGTTGGCAGTGACCTTGCGCAGTGTAGTGTGCTCCAGGCGACACAGGATGTCTTTGGCTCGCTCAGCATCACGAGCCGCCTGGCCCAACAGAAACACTGTGAGGGAAGGAGTTTTGGGCCTTTTGGAGATGTTGATCAACTCTTTGAGACGAGGCACACCCAAGGTGACGTTCTTGGCCGACACACCGGCATAATGGAAAGTGTTCAGGGTCATCTGGGTGGCAGGCTCTCCCAGAGACTGAGCAGCCAGAGCACCCACCATCTCACCCGGGTGAGCCTAAATAGAATTAGATTAGCATGTAGTTAGATATTGTCCCAGTTTCAGAAAAGAGCAAAACCGGTTAAAAAGCTTAAGCTGCTAAGCTGTACAAAGTAATGCCACCTTAATTGCACTCTCATCTCTTACAGAACAGTTAGACATGTGGCAAACGTTTCTGGCCTTGGCCCCCATTTATTCTCCTATTCCTAGGGCAAAATTCTTCCTTATAAATATATGTACATTCAGTACTCACAATAGACTGGTTGAACTTTGTCTCAATCTCCCCTAGCAGCCACTCAAAGGCCTCTGTGCTAAGGCGGAACTCCTCGGTCATTCGCCTGGAGCAGAGGGTGGAGCGCAGGTGGATGTTAAAGAGCAATGTAGCATTCTGCTGGGCCTGCTTGCTTAATGGGTCATCACCATTTACAATTATCAGCTTCTTGCTCAGCTCTTGCACACCTACAAGGGGGAAACATGATGTAAACATCAGCATATAGCATATATTTCTGCCATCAACAATAAGTCAAAGTGCCTACTATAAAACAATCTGCTTCAAAGGATTAAAACTTTCCAGTATAAACTATTCATATATGAAATAACTGAACAGTAAAACATTTCATGGTTCCTTGGCTGTGATATCAAGCAAAATTATCTGAGAACTAGTTGACCAAGTCTTTTGAGAATCATGACGTTCTGCCAAGGACGAGCTGTGAGGATCTGTGTCCCTTGCTAAGTCTTCTGCATGCTTTATTTAGCAGCCACAAGTCATGTGTCTTTATTTAGCTGGGATTCTTGCTCAATAGCCAGTAATATTAAGGCAGCTACAAGAGTATTGTTTTGAGAAATCTCTAATGACAAACAACGAGAAAGGTGGCAAAAAGCAACTAGTATGAAAAGCATCAGAGGCTGACTAAAGGGATTTCAGACCAATTTTGGTCAACGAGCAGACGAATAAGTCACATTTTCAAGCTACACACCTTCCACCACTCTTAAAGGGTTCAGATCAGTTGGAGTTCTTGTGTTGATGCGGAAAATCTTCTGTGCATTCCAGATCATTCTGGCCAGATTGCACGGCAGCACCACCTGCAGGAGAAGAGAGAAAAGTACAGCACGTCAACATGGGACATTAGGAGGAGGATCCCAAATTAAATGCTCTGGCAAAAGATAAATGGATTTTTTGTGTGGATCTTACTACGTAGCCATAACTCAATTTGCTGGATATATGCATACTAGGTATGAATTTATAAAAAGAAAGAAAAACAGCCAAATCAGTGAACTACAATGAAACCATTTACATTTATGCAAACTCATATTACCAGACTAGCATATTATCAGTGCAAAAACATTACCACTGAAAGTTACAGACCTTGCTGTCTCCAGTAGGGAAAATTGCCCTAAGAATCTCTCTGTCTTCCCTCATCTTCTCAAACTCTCTCTCCAGAGAGCTCTGCACATGCGCATTGGTCATCACATCTTTCAACACATCTTCCTGTAGGGTGCGCCGGAGAGCTCGCTCATTGGTGTAGTCAAACTTGAACCTTTGGGATTAAATAAAGAGGTTGAAAGTCACGGTCATGACGTCAAATACGAGATAATCACCTGGGCTTGAGCACACATACCGATATGGACATCAAGCAAAAGAGAAGACGATAAACTAGACCTGCACATTTACTGCACTGTCATACTAAAACCTGAACTCACTTTTTCTCAAAAGCTTTGTTGGAGGGTTTAAGAGTGGCCATGTTCTGGAACTCTACAGCCTCCCCTGCCAGACCATCCTCTCCATATCTCAGCTGCACCACCTGGTTAATGGAGTTCCTCACTGTGGCATCGTACTTCACCATGATGGACTCCATAGATTTGATCAGACGACGCTGAATATAACCTGAGTAGAGAAATAAGGAAATTTTCAGCTCCAGTAGGCAATGTTTATGGTTATGATGCTACACCATGAAAAGTAGCATGATGTTTTGATTTCTCAGTGTAACCAAGAATATTCCTCTACCTGTCTCAGCAGTCTTCACAGCTGTGTCGATAAGACCCTCTCTTCCTCCCATGGCGTGGAAGAAAAACTCTGTGGGTGTAAGCCCAGCCAGGTAGGAGTTCTCCACAAACCCTCTACTCTCTGGACCATAATCATCTTTGATGAAATGAGGCAGAGTGCGATGCTTGAAGCCGAAAGGGATACGCTTACCCTCAACGTTCTGCTGCCCCACCACAGCAATAACCTAAAAGTAAACAGAAGGAAACAAATGAGGATTGGTCCCCCACCAAAAATAAAAACTACACAAACATTTAACCACAGACATACACAGGGAAAATCATTTTCAGCCAAACACTGCTGATCTGACAACTCACCTGTGAGATGTTAATTTTAGATCCTTTGGATCCAGCCACCACCATGGACTTGAAGTTGTTGTACTCAGACAATGATTTTTGAGCAGAGGATCCAGTCTTGTCTCGAGCATCATTCAGAATACGATTGACCTGGTTCTCAAAGGTCTGCCTTAGTGTGTTACCTGGGGTGGGTTCCAGTTCATTGTTGTGGGCTTTCTCAATGACCTGAGAACAAAGAAGATTGTAAGAACGTGGAAGCAAAACTGAACACACAAAAAAAAAGGAGGGGGGTGGGCCATGTTCCTATTCTTTGGTAACAAACACTTATTTCAAGGAACAGCAAAGGAAATGTTAGGTTGTGTAGTAGTTAATACTTCAAAATTGCAAATGTATTACCATATTTATGTCAAGAGATTCCACACATTCATACCTCTATCACATCTTGTTTGGCCTTCTTAATAGTGTTCTGAATGTCAAGATATGTCTTAGCATCAGCAATGGAGTCACCAATACCAATGGAGTGGCCTGTGAGCGACAAAACGACGTGTGAATAAACAAATTAATTTGAAAAAGAAAAAAAACTGCAGACAGACACTCATCCTCTTTTTCTTACCCTCAATGAGCAACCAGTTGTTGACCACAGTTTGGATGTTTGAGTAGAAGAGGCGAGTGATGTCATGGCCCATCTCCAGATACGAGATGTGCACAAGGGAACCAGCAGAGGTACCAAGAGACTTCTTACAAAGAATCCCCATGATCAACTCACCATTCTCCACAATCACCTGCAACAGTAAGGAACATACTGATCAATAAAGGTTAGGCAATATAAAAATGATTCTTGGTCTCAGTGCTCCTTGTCATTATACCAGATTAGACAATTACAGTACTAAAAAAAACATTAAGATTAAGATAATTACCACATAGTGATTATACAAAGACCATCATGCCTTAAAAATAAACAGATAATTGGAAATGTATTTTTATCCTAATTGGACAAGTGGCATCTCCATATTTCTATATTGGTGTGGCACAGCACCTTTGTGTCTCCAGGAGAGATGTGCTTATAGGGTCCGCTGTCCTCATCATCCGGATGGGTACTGTGCGTACGAATGACATTGATATGTCCTGGGATGATCAAGCTGAAGATCTGTTTGCCAGTCCAGAGTGGTCGTGGCTTCAAGATGGCAGGCTGAGGCACTTTACCATCCCAAGTGGAGAGGAACATCAGCAGATTCATCACTTCACCCTGGTCAAAGTCCACAGAAGTAACAGTCACAATTAACTATATATTCCTGAGAAGTTAGTTTCACTGAAATACAAACAGTAAAAGCATTTTGATTTAATTTGTAAATGAATGCACTTTTTTTCTGGATTGGTGTATGATACATACCCTCTCTAAAAACACATCTCTCTTTGTGAACTTGCGCACTGCAGTCAGTGTGTCCTGCACGATACCCATGACAGGTCTGTTGGACTGGGGTGTTACGATCATACGAGGCACCATTGCCAGTTCCTGAATCTCAGCACGAGTCTCCAGTGACTGGGGCAAGTGCAGGTTCATCTCATCCCCATCAAAGTCAGCATTGTATGGGGTTGTTACGCTGCACAGGAGTTTAAGCATTATTTGTTGTGATATTTCAATACGATCATTATTTTAGATGACGGCATGAACAAAGTACCAGATTTGTAAAACAAACAGACTAAGCATACCTGAGATTGAGTCGAAATGTAGACCAGGGCAGGATTCTAACCCTGTGGCCCATCATAGACATTTTGTGCAATGTAGGCTGTCTGTTGAAGATAACGATGTCTCCATCACACATATGTCGTTCCACCTGTTGAAGCATAAAGGACAGTTACTCTATTAAAACCAAAATGTGAAAGCATTTAGAAATAAAAGCAAACTAAAAATGGCAATGAGCCCAACTTTACCTTATATCCAATCTGAAGGTGAAGATCACTTGGCTTGGGGTGGAACCGAAGGTCAATCCTGTCTCCATTATCACGGATGATGTATTTGGCTCCTGGATACTGACTGTTACCCCTTCTCACAAGCTCCTGGAGCCTGGAAATATGAAGCACAAAGTATTTAGAAAATAACAGGAAACATCCTTAGAAGTACCAAAAGTGTTATTTTTTCATACATCAACATGTACAAAAAAATGCATTTGAACAATTTTGTTTTTTTGGTTACCTGTCGATGTTAAATGGTGTGACAATCTCTGGGAAGGTCATGTTGGCAGCGATGGAACGAGGGACGCCCACCTGATCGATCTGTAGGTTGGGGTCAGGCGTAATGACTGTTCGGGCAGAGAAGTCCACACGCTTTCCCATCAGGTTACCTCGTACCCGCCCCTCTTTACCCTTCAGTCTCTGCTTGATGGACTTGAGAGGGCGGCCTGATTTTTGCATTGCCTGAAATCACAATTTTACAGATTTCAACAGACTAACTTAAGCTTGTTAAAAGCTGTACTTCATGCTCTACAAGGTCAGTGTTTGGCCTTGTCAAAAACTATTACAGAGACAAGAACAAAGCTACAGAAGCAATTCATCATGAGCACATATATTTTTAGTAAATATGGTAGTTACTTCAAAACATGGCAATAACATCATCGGGGGCCTTGATTCTTAAACTGCACACAGAAGGAATATCTTACTCGAGGCAAGCCAGGTAGCTCATTGTCCACCATTGTGGCCACATGGAACTGCAGAAGCTTGACGTCTTCTGCTATAACGTGTGCTGCAGCTCCACTCTGCTCATTCCTTCGAAGTTGGTTATTAATTTTGACAATGTCAGCTAGCTTGTGGGTCAAATCATCCTAAGAGGAGCACAAGAAACATGGAAAAAAAGTTTGAATCAGACAGAAGTTTACAAATTTTACTGAAAACAAATAACCAAGGACAGTTATAAAAACGCTGTAAACTAGAGTGTGCTCTCACCTGGTTCCTAGCAGACCCCTGCATGACAACAGCAGGTCGCACAGCGAGGGGGGGCACAGGCAACACTGTGACAATCATCCACTCAGGCCGTGCATATTTGGGGTCCATGCCCAGGATGAGGTCCTCCTCATCTGAGATGCGTTTGAAAATCTCATGGACACGCTCAGGGCTGAGAAGAATCTTTTTCTCCTGAGAGTCCTCGTTCACATGCTTCCACTCAGCGTATAATTCCAGACCTGAGCGCCGGATACGCGGCTGGTACCTTCCACAGCCACCGTGTCCCTGGCAAGAGCAAGGAATGTGTGATCAATATGGGTGGGACCTTTATTTAAAAAACAGACCTCAGAATTGCACGTTAAGGATTGGTAAATAAGCTCTGATCCTTTCATCCTTCTAGCACAAAAAGATGAAGAGCTTGTTGGACTTCTAAGGCCTTAGTGTTTACATTTTAGCCCACTACCTTCTCCTTCGTGATGTCCTCATCATTCTCCTGTTGCTCAACTCCAAACTTGTTGTCCATCTCTTCCCCACCCTCACAGATGTTTTTGCCTTTACATAGATCATATACATGGGTCAAACGTTTGCGTGGCTGGCCTTTCGACTTCGACAGGATGTCTTTGATCTTTGGATTGTTCTGGAAAGAGGGCACATGAGCCAAAAAATTCAGTACACAGAAATAGAGCAAAGTCACTAAATTTTGTAAGAATACATGTAATCAGAATGAACACACTCAACAGTGGATTACAACAATACCTACCGCATCAACCAGTAATTTGGAACAAAAGAAACAGACGCAGCGGAGGACCTTCATGATCTTTGTTATGAAACCAACATGAAAGACTGGCTTCGCCAACTCAATGTGACCGAAGTGGCCGGGGCACTCCGTCATGTTACCTATGATGGACGCAGCCACAAATTAGTTTACAATCGCCAAAAGTTTGTTAGCGCCACATGTGCCGATAGCTAGTAAAATATGAAAACTAGACCAGGGCAAGACCAAGCTTAAAAATAATAATTTACCTGCACATGTCTGGCACCGGCCTGATCGTTCTATTACACCCTGTCGGGGGTCCATGAGACCACCCAGTTTTGGGCGCCCACCTTCTGTGGTCTCAGGGTACTTGATGCCCCCTTCTGTAACAGACATCCGTTTCTGCAAAGTACACAACATATCAAGCTGCTATGTCAGTTTACAAACATGAAGTTACTGGTATTTAAAACAATCTGTTCAAGAAGTACACAAATCACAGCTTTCCACGGATTTAATGGCGACTAACTATACTTCGTTACAATTAAGCAAGACAGTTAGGCTAGATGTCATTCCTTTTTAACAAAGCTTGAGCACAACACAGAACCAGTTAACCTAACAAAAAGAGGAACATCAAGCTGTTCAGTGCACCTTTGAATGGTTAAAGTCAGGCACAGATGCTCTGGAGCATAAATCAATCTCATTTACTTAGAACTCAATTTCTCCTCATGCAACAGTACTATAATAAACCCTCTAATAAACATACTGTGTTCATGAAACTGAGTTTAGTTTGTCGCCAAAACACTGTATGCATAAGACAAAGAAGCTTGTGCTGTACAGCAATATAACCAAAAAAGAAAAAAGGCAAAAAGCATGCGTTATCATTTTTCATGTGTTATTTTTATTGTGAGAAATGTGAGAGGATGAGAAACATGAAGTCAGAGTTTGGGTCTACCAAGAAAGTAATGCTTCAATGCAGAAAAGGGTAAACAGTTTCTTTGAGTATTTACTGGTTAACACAACGTACTTGAATTCGTGTAAGTAAAAGCTAAAACAATTAAGCCCATTTATTTACTCCAGACCAAACTTTTACAGCGTGCGCCTGGCATCACCTGAAACATGTGTCGGCTAACAGGCTAAGCTAGCTAACTATAACAGGCGCACCGACAACACGAAGAATTATTTATTTCTCCTAACCTAATTAACAGCTAGTAAATCGTCGTAGGTCAGATCGATATGTGACTGCTGTCCAAAAAATTAAGAGAATACCCCTCCCAAAGGCAGGAGACCTACAAGCTCATCTGGGCTGATGATGCCGAACTGAACTCTCTTGATGAGGCGCAGTGGGCATGCGCTGTCGCTGGAAGGCGGTCCGTGCATCCTGTCTATTCAAAGAGACGCGTCCTCCCTCGGCACGCCGCTTTGAAAGAGGGAACAGCTCTGAAACGCCACCAAGACTCTCTCCTGACACCCAAAGGTGGCCGGAACGTGTCCGATGGCGGTTTCCCCACTGACCAGCGTTCCTTACTACCCAATGTGCCTATTTATTTATGTTTATAAATTAACCACTTCAACTACCGGCTAGCCCCTTCCCTTTCCCCGATCTACACTCCGGTGCGCTCTCAGCGCAACTGAGAGGCAACTGTTCCCACACGTCTTTATATAGACTGCAATCTTAACTACGGGTTCACACACTCTAAACAGAAGGGGCAAAACAGTAAGTGGGTGGGTTCTAGAGTGAAGTTGCTTGACGCCTATTGGCCATGCGAGGAGCGTAAATGAATAATTCATAAAGAGAGACGTACGACCAATGGTTTCGCGCGTTTTTGAGCCGAACGAAACTTAACGTGAGAAAGGCGGGAAAACTGGCACGAAGGCATCCGATTGGTCTATCCCGACAAAGGGCGTGTTCACGAACGTATTAACCGTACGTTTCTCTTAATATTCACCAACTCCGAGCCTGATTCGTCAGCGTTCTTATAAATATGTATTAACAAGTAATGGCTGGCCAATCGCAGTGAACGCGGGTTAGCGTCAGCGCGATATTCGTATGGTACCGCCTCTTTTACGAACATTACCGATGTTTGCCGATGGATATTTTTTGCCCCTTCTAAGCAAAAGTAAAAAAAACTACCCCTCTCCGCTCCGTCTCGCTCTGGATCAGCTACGAGTCCTGGAAAAGAAGCTCCACGAAAGGCCTACCTCAAACCGTCGACATTAATGCCTATATTTTTATGTTAATATATTATGGCTTGCCGGTTTAAGTTACTTCACCGATGTTTTTCAGCACGCCTGTAAACATTAATGAAGCTTTACGTAGCTTTTTTCTTAATTTGTTGATATTTTATGAGAAATTGCACGAGTCCTGGGAGTCGAGTAAAAGAGACGGCCGGACAGCACGCACTGATTTCGGTATGCGAAGTTGGAAAGCCCCCAGAAAGCCTGGAGCTTCATACCAACTATTTTTCAAAGTATTTTATGCTACAATTTTCAGATGTGATTTGTTTAGTGTTTATGTAACAATGGTTAAACGCTTGTCAAAATGGGTTGAATTTTAATGGATATAATTAAATTTTAAGGTTTAGGCCGCGTTTTAATCGTAGCTCCGAAGCTAACTTTACCAACGTTGCGGGCAACTGGTGAAAGATTTGATCCAAAAATATTTCGATGGGATCGTACGAACAAAGTTAACGGTAGCCCCATGTTACATCGGTATGTTATCGTTTTGACGAGACTGAAATTTGGCTTCCTATTCGCGAGCTTCTGGTCCTTTTTTCCCGTTCCACCTTAAATAGTCCAGCAGATGAATTCTGTTGCCTGGGGCGTCAGTATGTAACTACTGCACCATTTAAGGTGGAACGGAAAAAATTGCAAGAAGCTCGCGAATTAAGAGGGTGGCTTCAGCTTTGCTTCATTTTTGGGAAATTAAAGTAGCTAACCCAAGTTGCCTACGAAAACTGTTAGCTAACGTAACTGAGCTAGTTAGCTAACCTAGATAGCGTCGATTTATCTTTTTTACTCCTATAATTTTTAATTCTGTTGTGAATAAAATGTGGGCATAATTAACCGTAATCTTGTTTAATATTCTGTGATATCCGCTAAAGTGAGCCATATGAAGCCTGATGTATTTGTATTCATCTGAAAACAGTCTTCGTCGAGATGAGTGTACGTTGATACAACATGGCTGCCGGGTTTGTGCTTTGCTAGCTAACCAGCTCGATGTCCGCCACAGCACCCGAGTGAGCCGGGGAGCCAGCTTTTGTTCCGGGGAGTAGAAGGGCGATTTTCCTGTTTTAACAATTTTTAACCTGGTATTTTCTAGTGAATTTAATCAGATGAGAACTACAACAGGAAAATGGCCTAACTGACTGCGGGACATCAGCCCTCCAGGACTGAGCTGGTCTCACCCGGGCTAAAACAGATTATGGTCTATGGCCAGCGGGACTTCTTCCCTTAACATGATTTAGGCAGATATTCGACAGCCAGTAGCCATTTAAGTGTTAAACACTCAGCTTATTTTTTGTATTTAACAACACTTAAATCACTGAGAGTTTTAGACGTTCACTTGTTTTTTTTTTATTTACTGTGAAAGTGACAACTAATGGTAACGTTTCCTCGGTGGCATATAACAGCTTAAGTCAAAACAACCACATTAAGTATTAAAAACTCGACGAAGACTGTAATTTGGCTAAAGGTACAGGCATTTGACTGAATAAGCTCTAGCTAACGTTAGCTAGTTAGCTGTTCTGGTTAGCAAGTCTCAGTTTTGAATTGCTCGGCGTCCTTAGCTAACCCAGGGGTGGTTATGTTTGCACAGGGAATTGACCATCCACTGGTTGAATTTTTCATGGTATTGTCAGCGTTGGTTTTGGTTCTGTTAAACAGCCCAAGACCTGATAAAAGTTCAGTGCTTTTGTTTTGTGATGTTAGCTGGCTACCTAGCAAGCTAGCGTTAGCTAACACACAAAGCTAAACTAATGTTCGTGCTTGGCAAAAGCAGACAGATTTTGGTGTTGTCCTTTTCAGTTCTGGTAAACTCCATATTTCATCGTTTTAATTATGAATCTGTAAATAAGCACAGGAATCAAAATACTGCCAGGTGCTTTTAAGGCTGTTTTGGCATCTGCTAATTATTTGTTGCTAGCTCTTTTGGCTAACGGTCTTTGCTGTGCTTTGTTTGCTGTAACTTAAGCTAACCCTGTCGGTTATTGTGTGCTTTTGTTGTACTCGTCTTTGGTTCGGCGTTGGCGTTGATTTTACGTTCGGAAAGTCTAGTCATGTTAAAAAAGAAAGTAGTTATAGCCACACTTATTTGACTCTCTCAATATGGCGGGGTAAAGATGCACTGCTGAACAAAAATGGAGACTGTCTTTAGTCAGCAGGGAAGAGTAAACCAGGGTTGCGTAATTTACCAGCTAACGTTAACAGTGTGCCGTTGTCTTTACTGTAATTTCACTCGACGCGGTCAGTTTGGCGAGTGCGATTACAATGTGGGACAGAACTCTGTCGACCACTGGATGTGGTCTTAATCAGATACCCGGCCTGGATCTCAACGTTGTTGAGTTTGTGGCCTGTTTGAACGCTGTCAGTTCAGCCCCGTTACATAACCTGCTTATGTGTTGCTACTGTTATCACATTTCTGTACCTTTTTAAATGATTTATCTCAGTGTGGACCTACGATGTAGTTACTAGCTGTACCGTATAGCCAGCTAGAGTTTGCTGGATTCTGGTGTTGTGTTCAAAATCCACTAAGTGGGTATTTCTGAGCCGTGTTTTTAAGTCTTGCATTGTCTGACGAATGCTAGTCTATGGCTTTGAGGTTGACCGTATCAGTGCTTGACCTGCTGTAACCCTAGTTCTATGTACTTGTCATTGTACACGTTTTTAAATACTCTGTACTTGCTTTTAAGTCTCGATTGGTTTGAGAATAAAATAATATTCCTAAAAACTGACTCCTTGTCCTCTTTTCACAGGATTGTGTAAAGTCTCTCAGACATTGCATGAATTACTCAAGCCTTGCTGGTTGAGGCCGCATGGGCCAGTGTCCACTGTGGTAAAAGCACTGGAGTTAAAGAACGTATGACGACCCTTCAGTGGCTGCACAGCGCCACCGTGTGGCAGACACAAAAACCCAGTTATGCAAGTGTTCCACTCCTACAGCCTCCTCTGCTGGAGTACAGCATTACTGCCGCTAGTTCGGTCCGTTCAAGTCAGGACGTACCAGGGGAGAGGACCAGTGTGGCTGCAGGTGTTTGTTCCAACCAAGTAGAAGCGTACTCCATATAGCTAATCAGTTGTTTGAATATTCGGGGCAAACTGATTAAACAAAAGGAATCAGGTGTGCTGCTAGATTCAAATGAGAACTTATTTTCGCACCTGGCCCTTTCTGGATAAGACTGGTGACCCTGTCCTTAATGAAAAAAAACATTTGTCATTTTTCAGTTTTTGATGATATTTGAAAATGCTTATTACCTATTACATTGTGTGTAAATTTCATGATAAATGGGTCAATAGAAACAGCAAAAATAGCCACGTTTACATGCAGCCTGATAATCTGTTAATAATCCGACTAATAGCTCAATCGGGATAGAACACGTCCATGTAAACACCTCAGTCGTAATGGACTAGTCCGATTGAGGCAATTCGGAATACAATTTCTATCCGATTGAATGAGATGGGTAAACCTCTAAATAATCCGTTAAATATTAGATTAGCCGTGTAAACGCCCGAATCCGATTACACTCGAATCGGAACGTGTAAGTACGTTCTGGGCATGCGCGTCGCGTCATAGCGAAAAGTTTATACCGTTCAACATGGCGGAGCAGAAACTGGTCTGTAGAAGAGCCGAGGTTCATACTCTGAGCTTTAAAAGACGGAGATGGGACGGACGTCCAGTTTGTGTCTCAGAGCACGACGTCTTCCTCTCGGCCTTCTTTAATAAGTACATGTGAAGGATGAATTTCTGAGTCTGACATCAGTTTAAAGGCATTAAGAACTCGAGAAACTCATCTCACGCCGACTGGACCTCACGTGATGCTCGCTGTCATGGTAACGTTTACTCTAAGCGCTGCTCCACGCATGCGCGTCATTTTGCTTCACTTGTAGTGAGCATGTAAACGAAGATTTTCATCAGACTGTTGAATAGAGTGGGCATTTAAACACCTCGGCCTGAATCTGTAATCCAATTGCATTTAGTCGGATTGGCAAAAATCTTTGCATGTAAACACAGCCAATGACATGTCTGGTTCCACTGACTTATGTTAAAAGTATGTTTTTTGTTTCTCCTGTAAAGTTACTATTTTGAAGATACGAGGTTTTGATCATACAACAATATGTACTATTCAGTTAAATAAGTATCTCCTTGTTCTTCAGTATTCAGTTGCATGAAATACATTAAAGTGTGTTTACATCTGCTTGTTTTTAATCAGGCCTGGTAGTGAAAAAGTGGACTTTAAAAGGACGGACAAACAAGAGGTAACAAGAGATTGTGTATACCCGACTTAGGTCTCACTGTACAGGGTCACATAAATTGATTTGTCTGATGTTAATGATTTCAAAGGGCCAGAGTGTTTACTAGAAGTTGGTGAACACAATTTATACAACCAGCTAGTCCAGAATTACTCCAGTTAGTGAAGCCAGTGGGAAGAGAACTCCGTAAAGCATTCAGTAAGTCTAAGATGGCTTATTTGTTTGGGTTGTTCAGGGTGTCGTCTTCATGATGTTTGTCATATTTCCCATAGTGGTAATAAATACTTTGGTAAAAGTAAAGTGTCATGAATGGGCAGCTGAATTATTTTTTTTAACTTAAAGTAAAGTATGTGCAGGGAAATCTGTGCTGGGTAAAACTCTCTGAAGAACTGACTGGAGCAAATTGGGTTGTGTGTAGCATATACAAAAAAGTTGTATTTTGTATATATTTGTATATTGTATAATTTTGTGGATTTATTTAGTTTAAATGTGCTTTACCCCCTTTTTCTGAGTAGCACGTATTATGTAACAAATGACAACATACTTGCATTGTAGTGTTACTAATAGCAAAATGTTAAAATTGTGTTCAGCTGTGTTATGGCAGGTCTCAGAAAAAGCAAGCAGGTCTATATTGTAGTGCATATTATATCTGTATTTTTCCTGCTGATCAAATGAATCGGGTATTTAAAGAGCCCTTCCAGAGTCAAGGTTGGTAACAACAAGATGTCCAGTACAGGGGTACTCAAGGATCAGGCCTGGGAGACACTTGCACTGTGGAGTAGGCATGCACATGAGTACACATAAATACTGAAAAGGGAGTTGGCCACTAGGGGGTAAAGAGAGGCATGTGCACTACACAGATAGAAATCTGTCTGAGTGAGAGCTGAAAGATGGGTCTGCTAGGGAAGGAGACAGCCCATGTCATTATGTTTACCGATGATCATAGATATTAGCTTATGTCAGATATACTCGTCATGCACCGAAGGTGATGAATTTTAAACGGGATCTTATTTGACAACTTCCAAAGGATGTTAAAGAAGGTAAATTGAAGTTGAATTTTTATTTTTAATAATTTATTTTGTAGAGCAAACTACTTTCTTATTCTGTTCTTGTACTATTTCTATCTAAGGACAGGGCCCACATATTAGCCAATATGGGAAAATGTGTAATTAAAAAATTTGGGACATAAAGATAGCAGAATAAACAAGTATAATTTCATCATTTGAATATGAAAATCAGTTTCTGTGCTTTAATCACAAAGTCTGTCAGTTTTGTGTAAAGATTGAAATGGAATTGAAATTTTTAAGTGTGCAGTGTAGCATAGACATCATGTTACCAGGCTTAAGTTACAAGTGTCATACTTGTATGCAAATCCTTTGCATTTAAGAGCTGCACCTACCGAATTCTGTTACATTGCTTTTTGGAAAAAATATTTAATTAATAAACAAAGTTGACCATTTTAATGCTTCTACAATATTTTTATTGTTTACACTTTGGTTTAATAAAATGAAGTGAAATCTTTAAAACAAACTGACAGCCTTATTTTAGTTTTTCAAAATATTTTTTGGTGTTGTACTTTAAGTTAAGAGACCCTTATTAGTCCCACAATGGGGTAATTTCACCTTCGCATTTAACCGATCCGTGAAGTGAAACACCACATACACTCTAGTGAGCGCGCACACACACACACACACACACTAGGGGCCAGTGAGCACACTTGCCCTGAGTGGTGGGCAGCCCAATCCGCAGCACCCGGGGAGCAGTTTGGGGTTAGGTGTCTTGCTCATTTGCAAAAAGTGCAAACATTAGAAATTATTTGACAAATTATACATTCTGACAAAGTCAAACTGAGACAATATTTACCAGTGGGCAAGATGACCCTTCATAAGATTTTTCCTTTTTTGACCTATCAAGCCAAAATTGGCTGCCGTTTCATTTTGTTTCTTCTGTGTGCAGGTTTATTCATCGTCATCCTGTACATGCTAAACCCATGTCCTGACATGGTTTAGCTTTACAGTAAATAGACATCGTTTTTAAAGGGGGGCATTTTCTCGATTTTCACCTACCACCCCTGGACTGGAGAATGAAGGCCATTTATCACCAGGTTTCAGCTACACATAAACATGTATAGTAAACAAAAGTATTTTCATTACTTTTACCAAAAATGAAGAAAGAAAGAGTACTTTGTGATAGTACCTTGAGGTACATGTCAGGCCTTCACTGAGGAAGCTTTGACTTGGAATGAAGGCCATTGAAAGTCAGAAAAAGTCTCCCAATTGTTCCAGACCCAGTAAGTCAATGCAGCCTCTCTATCACTGGTTGTTTGTTATCAGTCCTATCACCCCTGCATTACTGTGTGTCTGTCTATCTGTATCCCGCCCCACCATGCTTTTGCTTTGGTGTGTTGCTGTTGTGGTTCCCTGGAATGCTGCCAAACAGTTCTGACCATCTGCCTCTTTCTTTCTTTCTTTCTCTCTCTCTCTCTCTCTCTCTCTCTCTCTCTCTCTCTCTCTCTCTCTCTCTCTCTCTCTCTCTCTCTCTCTCTCTCTCTCTCTCTCTCTGTCTACTTTTCCTTCTTTCCTCCCTTTTTAGGTGTCTCTCATTCTGTGTCTTCACCCTCCCTGATGCTGGTTCACTCTGTTTTCTCTGTGCGATTCTGTGAGAGAGATCTATTTAAAGAGGCAAGACAGGAAGGAAAGGCTGAGCTTGCTGATGATGCACAGAAAACTGTAGTGGATTAAAAGGAAATATCATATGCATGGAACACCTTGCTGTCAAACGCAAACTGTTTGGCCTCCTATTCCCACTTCTTTCTCTCCCTTGCTGCTGAAGACAAGCAAAATAACCCTCCTTCTTATCATCCTATTACTGGTCGCTCTTCCCTCCTAGCCTTCTCTCCTGAATAGCCCACATTCAAAACAAGGCATTCACGCCTCCCCCCAATCCAATCTAAACCACCAGCATGCACATACACAAACACATTCTCCTCTTGCTCGCTCACTCTCTCTCCTGGTACAGCATGCCTGAGTTAAGGCTGTGAGATGAAGAAGCTAATTAATTTGATTTAGCCGTTTTTTCCCTGGCAGTGGAAAAAGCCTTCCCCCAGTGCCCCCTCCTTCCCCATCAGGCACCCCTCCCAGCTGATTTTCCACCCATCCTCTCCAGTCTCTCACTCTCTCTTTTGGTCTTCTACTTTCGTACCTCTTTTCTTCAGCACAATTCACTTCTTAGATTTACTTTTACCTTATGTTTGCCTTTTTGGTGTAGTATCTATAGTTAATATACTTAAATTTATCAACAGTGATATAAATGACCAGTGATCAAAATATGTATTGAAAGTCCCTTTAGAATATTTTGTTGTTCACTTACTCAGACATTGCTGCATTAGAGCCTTGCAGTCGTCTTGGGCCATCCTACACCATGGTAGGAACTTTAGAAAATCTACTGATGTCCCTATAATAGTTCATTTGCAGGGAGATGAATAAAGCACATCTGATTAGCGTTTCCCAATTTGAGTAACTGTGTGTGAGCTGTCCCATGCTCGAAAAGCCATGTGGAAAACCACTAGTGAAGCAGAAAGTGTCATTTCTGACCCACTATACAGGACAAGGCATTGCATATTTATCTGATTTCATTATTTAGAAGTGATATTTTTGCCTAAATATAAAAAAAAATGAGTCTGTGGTTTACTTATTGATAATATTAATACTAATAATACTAATACTATGAATACTAATGATATATTGCATAAAATAACACAACCGAAAATAATTTAAACTTGGATATTACATATCTAACATCTGATTAGACAGCTCACACATCACCATCCATGGATCCAGCCCTTCCATGCCCGCCTCCACACACACACACACACATACTGTGACGCACTCGTCACTCCCCTCTTCCCAAAAACTCACCAGGAGTCTGTGTGTGGCTCTCTCCAGATGTCCCAGGCTCTTTGTTGTTGTAGAGATTCAGCTGGCCATGGCTTGCTTGTTAGTGTCCACTGATCCATATGTCATATTAAGATGGTCTTTGATCGGTTATGGGCGAGGGAACATTTGTGCAAGTCACACAGACAAAACTAAGAAATGGTCTACAGCAGCCAACTGTGGAATAAGAAATATGATCAAATGTATTGGGAACAAGGGAAAGAGCATATGCTTGCTTCTGACAAGATCAACATTACTATGTGGGGATCAAACAGATAAAAGCATAACAACTTTCCATTTTACTTCCAGCCTTACAAACTTCAGCTGTAACACTGTAGTGTTTTAGCTGCACTATAATAGGAATCCTGTGGAAACACCCGTTTTTTTGTAAGAATGCACAATTGTATTTAATGTATGCATTATATTTAGATTGATTATAGGTAAAAGACATGAGAACAAAACATATGTTAGTTGTACAGTCAAGAAATCCAGACATTATGTAACTTTACATAACTCCAACCACAACGGTAAATTCTCACTTTGGCACTGGACGTTTCTGAACCCCATGCACCAAGTAAAGCATTTTTTGAGGTTTCTATCCAGTGGAAGCCCAGTGTGCCCCAGTCATCAACACCCTTTCCAGTTACTCCTCATTTCTGTGGCTGTGCGGCCTCACAGTTCTGTGCTGAAAAGCATGATGACTTTGAGGTGAGCGTGCATGAATGGATCGTCTGCACTTCTCTCACACAGAGTCAACAGCAGCCTGCAGCCGTTTCACAGCAGGGTATGCTGGAACATACGCAAACTGCCACGCACTAAACCACAAAATACATACAGCAACTGTTGGACGCTTGTGCTCAGCACTAGGCGTTGAGGACTAAACAGATTAATTGGGAAATGAGTAAAAAAGAAATGACAAAGTTCCATTAAAAGCCGGCAAGATCATAAGAGGAACAACCGTTCCAGACCGAGTTCCCATGGAGACAAGTGGCCTGGCACACAATGTAGGAGTGAAAGAGAGAGAGAGAGAGAGAGGAATAAAGAGAGGGGCAGAGGGGAGACGGACATGGGATGGTGGGTGTAATGGGGTACTCTTTTGAAAATTAAACATTAGACAGCAAGAGAAGTGAAGAGCAGAAAAGGACAAGGAGATAGATAATTGTCTTTCTGCAGATGTTTCACGCTGATGCCGGAATGTTCTTCATGTTATAACACATTCTCATGTGTGTGATAGCCCAAAGGCAGCATTATGAGCCATAATGCTAGTTAGTGTTCACAGGCCTTATGTGTAATGGTAATACGTAACTTCAGACTGATGACTTCAGTCTGATGAGGAGGCCTCATCTGTGTCTCTCTGTATCAATCACACAGGTTAGATTACCCAGGCTGAAAGCTGCTCATGCTCGAGCAGAACTTAAAATGTTTACTTGGCTTTCAGCACCACTTGCCATAAACTCTACTTCTTTATGGAGGACAGAAAGGGAGACAGAAATGGAAACCAAAGAGCATGTCTATGTCCACCCCTTTGATCTCTCTCCTTTCAACTACTTCACTTATTTAAAGAGTTGTGCTTCTCCCAAAGTATTGTCTGCACTTTTTCTCTCAATCCACTCTTCTCCTTTCCTCTTTATCTTCTTTCCCTCTGTCTCTCTCTGTGCCCAGGTTTTTTTTCCCTGTTGGCATGGCTCCTGTTTGTTTTCAGCCATTTTGGGGACTGGCAGTGCTCGTAACAAACTGCTTAAATGGCGTCCTCTCCCTCGCTCTTTCTCTCCCTCTCTTTCACTCTCCCTCCCTCCCTCTCTATCGCCAGGCTTTGTGTATATGGAGTACAGACAGTAGACTGTGCATGTGTGTTTGTTTGCGAAGAACAATAGTTCTCCATATAAAAAAAGAGGGATTGGAATTAAAATGAGGATAGACGAGGGGAGTGGGCAGGGGGTAAGTGTGTAGTTGTTGGAATGAAAGGGGAAGATGGAAATGCGAAAACATCCGAGAATCATGTGTCCGAGGCGAACCGAAGTGCAAGAGAAAGACAGAACGGGAGAGGGAGAGAGTGCGTGGCGAGCAGGCGAGAGAAGGAGAGAGGGAAGGGGAGAAGAGGAGGAGGAGGGAGGGGGGGGGGAGTCAGAGTGTGAGAGTCGTTCCTGCCCTCTGTCTCTACATAGTGCTGCCTGTGTGTGTGCGTGTGCGCGTCTCTCCCTGCCTGCGCTGTGCTCTCTCACTCGTGTGCGCGCGCACACACACACGGGCACACGCAGACAAGCACACACAGAACGAGGGAGGGAGAGGGAGAGAGAGAGAGAGAGAGAACACATCGCAGCAGAGATGCAGCAGGAGGTTTTCCGAGGTACGTTGTCTTGTTGTGTGCTTGCCTAGCGGAGAAAGGAGCGCGGGAGAGAGAGACTCTTTTTCTCTTCTTCTGTTTCTCATTCTTCTTTTCTTCCTGCTTCACGCTCTTCTTCACCACTACCATATCAGTGTTGTTTTGGTTCTGCGTGGACATCAGAAATAAGAGTGTTGACCTGTTTGTGTGTATGTGAGCGTGTGCAGGAGCATGTGTGTGTGTGTGTGTGTGTGTCTGTCTGTGTGTGTGTGTATGAGTGTGTGTGTGGTGCAAAACAAGGCCTGCCTCCCTTATCCTCTCCTCTTGTGGCTGAACCACGCAGTTCTTTTTCAGGGCCGATGAGTCGCTCAGATGGATCTGAAATGAAAAGAAGAGTCATTTTTTAGATGTATGTTTTACTGAGAAAATGCTGTTTTGGAATACTTTGGTACAGGATCAAGAACACTATATGGAGATTACTGAAACTGAGCAAGTTTTGTCTTTGTAACGCATCGATTTATGACACTGAAAATATGCCTATCACGTTTTTGATTAATATTTTGAGGCCGTACGGCTACTTTAAACAACAGCATATTTCTATTATTTTTGTGGGGAACTTGTTTGAAATGTTCACGATGCCTCAGGGCCTTAAGGTTCATGATGAAGGAGACATCATGGTGTCACAATATGGTTTAATGGGATTTGTTTAATTTAATTTCTTGTCACTGTATTAACCTCTCTGTTTTTTATTTGTTTTTGTTGTTGTTTGGGGAGGGGTGTATAATAGAGGAGGGCAATATGGCAAAAATATAGCAACACTTCAAAACATTTTCACAATGCACAAGAAGATAAAAAGTAGCCGGTGTTTTGCAAAAAAAAAGAAAAAATGGTGGTGCCATATTTAATATAACATAATTTAATACAACAATTTGTATTCTGTGTTTTACACACTGCACTGAACTAAATACAATTAAGCAGGCATAATTATGCTTTGTAATGAAACACACAGTTGATCAGTGTTGCTTCATGATATCCACGATATGCTCACACTGTGAGAGAATTTATTACAATCATGATAAATATTGTCATATTGCCCATTCCTAGTTTGTATGTTCACTTAACACATGTATGTATGGCCTCCATGTTTTTCACTGTAACACGATAGCAGTCTATGTACTTGCGACTTTCAGCCAAATTAACCCAAACTGCAGGTAGAACTGAATGCGGCCTGGAGGAAACAACTATAGTTGTCGCAGTGTTGTTAATGTTTCTCTCTCTATCTCATTGTATTTTAGCTTTAAGTTTCCCTTTGAATGCATATCTTGACTCTATTATGGTGGCTGAATTATGTGAATCACTTGCTGGGCTGAAACCAAACAGACCGATCATGGTGTTTTACATAAGCGTAGTGACCAGAGCAAGGCTCATCATGGCAAATCAAAAAGATACCACACTTTCTACAGAGGGAAAGTGCTGTAAGAACATTCTGCTTTGGAACACCTGAGAGATGTGGCTGAAGGACAGTACTATAAACCACCACAACCTCTTAACCCCTCCATACCCCTTTCCATACCTCTCTCTGCCACCCTCTTCCTGCTCACCCCTCACAGAACCACTCTACTCCTTTTTACTGTCTCCTCTCACCTCCCCTCCCCTTCCCTCTGGCTGGTTCAATCATGTTTTTTTGGCCGGGGGGTTGTGCAGAGTTCAGGATCTAGTGACAGCCCCCTTTTTACAGGCCAGCTCAGCCTGGTCAGCCCTGTTACCTTTTTCCAGCACCAGTCAGTCCACCTTGATTTGCTCAGTAATGCTGTCAAATGAAAAACAAAACAAACAAAAAACAACAAAACATGCCACATAAGCAGCTTCCTAATCAACTCTGCTATTTTCAGTTTGTAGCATAACGTGAAAAAACTCTTCCTTTTCAGGGCATTTAAATTGAAATTTAACATAGAATTATTCTCCAATGATGGACACTGCAAAAATGGACACTGCAAAGCTGATATGGCTTAGTAATGTTTATACAGAGTAGAGAAGCAAACCAGTATTTGTTTTTCATGTTGTTTTACAGGGCACCACTTGAGCATAGGGCTATATTTTTTAGGGGTGGTACAGTTGCCCGAATATTTGTCACTCTAACTCTTTTAGGCAGTCGCATGTTTGAGTAGACGGGGAGCTGGGGTGTTCAGGAGGGGGGTGGTAAAGCCCCTGTCACGCTTGGCCAGCCTCTTGAGCTAGGGACTGCTTGTTGAGAGGCGATTTGTGCGTCACGCACAAAGAGAAGAGTGGGGCGAGAGAGACAGGGGCAGATGTATTTCCCCATTCATCGTACAAACACTGAAATTCTGACATGTGAAGCCCTTATAAGCAATATTTGTTTTGAGCTGTCATTTATGTCTAATGAAACAGGTGCAGGACAGGCCATTTCTTCCTCGATATTTCACATATATTTCATCTAAAGTTCATGTAACAGATAAATATCTAATTAAAAAGCATTTATATCTGGCCTAGACATGTTTTGTCTTTCCTCTCATGCACTTCCTGTATCTCTACATTATGCAACATCTATAATTATGGCCCTATTTCCTTTGCAAACTTTCAGTGGCTGCAGTTGTGGTGTGCCTGTGAAGCTACCTGTCAAGTGGCTTGTTTACTGGCAAACCTGCTCATATGTGCCTGCATTCTTGCAAATGCAAGAGGTGTGTGCATGGCTGTGGGAGGGAGTATGTGCCTGTGTGTGCTCGTCCCTGTAAATGTTGTGTGTGTGTGTCTATGTGTGTACTTGGTTGTTCCTGTCTCTGGCCCGGCTCTTTTTCTCTCTGTCTCTCTTCCGTCTCTGTCTCTCTGTCTCTGTGTCTCTCTCTCTCTCTCTCTCTCTCTCTCTTTCTCTTTCTCTCTCTCTCTCTCTCTCTCTCTCTCTCTCTCTCTCTCTCTCTCTCTCTCTCTCTCTCTCTCTCTCTCTCTCTCTCTCTCTGCAATAACAGTGCTGACCTAGTTTCAGTGTGTTCAGGGCTGCTTGTGGAATTTTACAGAGGCCTGCCTGCCTGCCTGCCTGCCTGGCTGAAACGCAGGCAGAAAACCATGACTGGGATTTTTTTCTTGTGTCGCATAATTACAACTACTTAAACTAAACTAATTACATTCTCTCACAAAAGGAGAGATGAGCAAATTTATCAAGAACACAAAGCTTTTTGCATACATTCAAAAGTTCTAGAACTGCAGGCAAAAATGCTATGTAACTCATCTTGCTTATCTTGTGGAACTTTGTTTTTACCTCAAATCAAATAAACTGGGGAGGGGGAGGAAAAAACAGTCAGTCAAACTATTTAAACCCAGCTCATCAACACTTTTACAGACTCTCCTTATCTGTATTTCTAGTTCTATAGATAAGGGATATTTTAACTCTTTGTGGAAGAGTCTTACCAGCTTTCTGTTGGATGAAGGCAATGCTGTGACAAAATGGAACTGAAAGATTCTTTCCAGTTTTGTCATGCTGACGCTCGAGAAAGGGATGGCTGAAATCATCTTTCACTTCACTCACTTGTCACTATTACTATTACTGTTACTATTCAAATTCAAAAAGTTTTGAATATAACATAAAACCAATTTAATTACAGATACACATATAAAATTATTCAAATACTATGATAAGATTATGCAAGTTCCCAAACAATTTGTAGGACGCTGTACATTTTTTTTTGACATTTTTAGTTAAATAGTGCTGCACATGATTCCAATACAATTGGGGAAGCTGTATATAATGAATGAGAGGATAAGAATGAACTTATAATAAAATTATGATTATGAATAATCATAATGCCTAATTTTTTGAAAAGCAGAGACCAAATAGCTGTTCATAGACATTTCATATCAAAAAAATACTTGACATGAAATATCTAAAATTATATATAATTATGGTCATAAATTATCTTTGTTCCCATATACCACTGCTTTGGTGTCTAGTCAATAACATTTCAAGGTCACTATTAATTTTTTTTTCTCCTAGGTTTAGGGGTGGGGTCATGGTGTCCGAAATGGACGGCTGGAACCCCCTCCACACTAGTACTGCATCTTTGGAGCTAAATGAACATTGCCTGGGTGGTCTCTTTCCAATCTGTAAGAAGACACAGTTCCACATCCATCTAAGAATCATCACTGTCTACAGCATCCAGTTCCATGAGTTGAGGTCTTCTCCACCTGACACTCCTCCTTTTCTGCATGCCCGCCAATCTGATGCTTCAGTGGTGGACACAGTTCTAACAGTTGCCTCACTCTGTTCAGTATTTCTGACATTGCTGACCGGCATCTACAACTCTTGCTTCCTTAAGAGCCTGTTTGAGGTGGACCATAGTTTTGAAGTGCATCTCAGAGGACCAGTGAAAAGAAATCAAATGAAACACAGAAATAAACAGATGAGAGGAGACAGAATGGGGGAGGGGACAGATGAAGTTGATGGTGCCAAAACTACAAGAATATCTCTCAGTTTTCCTATTAGCGCTGGCCTGCCTGGTTATTCTGCACAAAAGCACTGTCCCTTGATTCACTCCCCTTCCTCTTCTGCAGCATATGACAGAGACACTTCTGATAGCACTGCATGGAAGGAGGAAACTGCCAGAGACAAGCACTTGTCTAAAGCATCAAAACTGGACTGCCTGCCTTGCTCTTCCTCCTCCACTGTCCCCATTGATCTGACTGCACCTGTCAGTAAGAACTGCAAAACTGTGTCCTTTTCAGTGGCTGGTAGTGGTACCCACTTTCCAACCTCTGCTTTACATACATCTGCTAAAATGGACTACTCAAGAGAGACATCTGGATCTGGTCTGCCTAATGACTACCCAGAACACTCAACAACAGAGACAGCACATATCTTATTTAACCTGAGCGCAAGAGCCTTCCAGGGTCAGCTGACAAAGAACCTGGAAAGTTCAAAAGGAAAAAAACGAAAGGGTAACAGCCTACATGTTGAACTAAGCCTCCCTCTTCCCAGTATTAACCCACCATCATCATCGTCAAGCCCTCCTCCTCTTTCTCCATCTTCTGTCTCTTCCTTGACCCTCCCTGCTCCATCTTTTCATGACTCCTATCGGGCAGTGCCAAAACCAGAGCTGCTGTGTGGGGTGTGCCACCGTCTGTTCAGCACTGCCTCGTCCCTCACCGTCCACATGCGCCTCCATCGGGGGGGACGGGTTCTCAGCTGCCGCCACTGTGGCAAAGCCTTCATCCATAATAAAAGACTTCAGTCCCACGAGGCCACCTGTCGACAAGCTTTGCCAGCTTTCCCCATCCAACCCAAACAGGAACCTTTGGAGGAGGGGGAGGGGGAGAAAACAGGCAAAGCTGAGGAACCAGAACAGGATGGGCAAGAGACAGGGCCTGGCCGACCCATAAAGAAGGGACGAGGCCTCCATGGACACCATGCTGGGGCACTGCCTCACACTGATGGCCTGAGGGACGAGGATCACTTTGTAAAAGTTGTTGATGGGCATATCATTTACTTCTGCTCAGTGTGTGAACGCTCCTACATGACCTTGTCAAGCCTCAAACGCCACTCCAACGTGCACTCGTGGCGTCGGAAGTACCCATGCCACTTTTGTGACAAGGTTTTTGCTCTTGCAGAATACCGCACCAAACATGAGGTGTGGCACACAGGTGAAAGGCGATACCAGTGCATATTCTGCTGGGAGGCATTCCCTACCTATTACAACCTCAAAACACACCAGAAAGCCTTCCATGGCATTAGCCCTGGTCTTATCTCAAGTGAGAAGACGGCCAATGGTGGCTATAAGCAGAAGGTTAATGCCCTTAAACTCTACCGGCTACTGCCAATGCGCTCTCAGAAACGGCCATACAAAACATATAGCCATGCTTTGGCTGATGGACTACTCAAGCCTGACTCATCAGTTAACCTGCCTTTGCCTCTGGACTGCAGCCTCCCTCTGGATGCCAGTAAATTGGAGTCCTTCCTCAAAGATCTACATCCACAAGACATTAAGCCTGACCCTGACAGATTCCTTATGAAGATGGGTACAGAACAAAGCAAGAAGCTGCCCACACCCCACACAGACACACCTGCAGAGGTCACTGAGAAAGAGGGGTCAGATGAACGTCTGTCTGGCAACAGCAGTGGCAAAGCAAAAAGTCTCAAAAGCTCAGAGGCAGCTGTTTCTTCTGTCATTACGTTTGGACATAGCAAACCCTCAGTCATCATGCATAGCACAGCACTCCCATCCTCTGTTATTGTTCAAAGAAATAAGATTCCCTCTGGGGATGGAAAGAGCCCCCCTGAGAGCAATCAGGCAACAGCTAAGGCTTCACAAAAGCTAATTAAACGGCATAGTCAAAAAGAACACACACATGCTCATAGTAGGTGGGACACAGATATCCCAAATACAGAAGACTCAAAAATCCAACAAATGACAGAGACATTGCACAAGGGACGTAAAACTCATAGCAAGAGTGAGTTAAGCAAGGCAATGCCCATATCCGTAGATTCTGCAGTCAAAGGGAGTGGGCCTCTGTGTCAGATCACTGTGCGTATTGGGGAGGAGGCTATTGTCAAAAGGAGCATCTCTGAGACAGACCTCAGGAGAGACAAAAGTCCATCGTTAAGTAAAGTCAAAAAGAGCAACCTCCTGCACGAAGAACAGAGAGAGCAGCGGCACACCCATCACCACCACCGCAAACACCATGGTCACCGCAGATCTAGCCAGGAAGGAAGGGAGGGGGAGCCCAAATGGAAAAACCCTAGACTGCCAGGCAAGGTGAGGAAGTATTTCTTCCGACAGGAAGTTAGGGAGGACAGAAATGACCATGATGGAGAGGACAACCTGTGGAGACCATACTATTCTTATAAGCCCAAGCGAAAGGCCCTGCATATGCAGAAGGCCAAAAGCTGGCAACGCAAAATGCACTACAAACGATCTCTGAGGTTGATGAGGAGAGCAGAGAGGCTTATGAATCATGTAAACCAAGAGGTTGACGGTGGACAAGAAAAAGAAGAAAAAGATGAAGTGAAGGAAAAGGAGAAAGAAGTTATTCATCATAAGGAGATCAAAGACAACACACAACTTCTTTCTGTTCCCTCTACAACTGAACAGATGGAGGAAGAGAAGGGGGCTCCTGGAAAGCCTGACTTTCCCATCTCTGCAGCTTTATCACAGTCTACGCTGAATACTCAACACACAATTTCCTCTAACATCAAACAGCGTTGGTCTGGGGACCAGGCCTCTGAATGTGGGTCTTGTGGCCGCTGGTTCTCTAGCTCTAGGAAGCGAGACAAACATGAGCTAACACATCTATTTGAATTTGTGTGCCTGCTTTGCAGAGCTCCTTTCCCCTCTCAGACCAAGTTAGAGGAGCACCAGAGAACCAATCATCCAAAAAACAAAACTCTGTCTACCTCTGCTCCGTGTAATTTACAGTCATTGAGCAAAGAAAAGGCAATGGAACTCGGAGAAGTGGGAGATGTACTGAACAGAAGGTTATTGGAAAAAGGTAGTCCAGTTCGCTTGGGAAGAAGGCCTTTGACCAGATATACCTGCTCACAATGCGACAAAGTATGTAAGACAGCTGCTGCACTGAACTGCCACCTGAAGCGGCATGAGCTAAGTTCAACAGAGAGCGTGCAGCAAATGCAGGGAGTACAAAGTCATAATTCTGTGACTCCAGAAACAGACAAAGAACAAAGTAAAGACTTGGACTTTACAGGAGAGCATGCACGGTCCATCCCCGTTATAAATTATCTCAAAAAAGATTCTCAGCAAACAGAGAATCAGAAGTTTGAAGGTAATGAAGAACACCAAAAAGTATGTGCTAATGACAGTGCAAAACTAGCAACTTTTGACAAAATCCACAGCCCACAGTTTTGTACTATATCACCCCCAACTAGTCCCACACTGGAAAAGTCAAACGTCATCTCCCCAAGTCTCCCTAGTGTACTTGTAATGAATGGAGCAGAATGCCTGGACTTTCGAACCCCTGAAAAACGTAGCCTAGATGCACATGACCAGAGGAAAAGAAGTCTCACGCCTACTGATAAACTAAGTCAAGTCAGTCAAATACAAACAGCACCAAAGGTCAGAACAGAGGCAGATCCAGCTGTATCCATGGCATTACAATCAGTGAGGTGTAGTGCTTTGGAACAAGAAGTAGAAACAGACACACAGAGACAAGAGGATATTCATTCCAGTGATCATTTAAATAATTCACAAGAAGCTCAAGATCTTAGGGTCTTTGCTACATCCAGAGCCCTCAACAGCAGCCAAGCAGAGGACTTATCCAGGCAAACTATACTGGCAAGGGAGAGGGAGCTTACTCAGCAAACTGCACACCAATACACCATCAATAAGAGGCGATCCACAAATGAAGAGGTGACACTCATAGTGCCCAAAGAGGAGCCGGTGAGTCCTGTGCCCTCTCCCACATGCTCTGTCATTCAAACCACTCATAAAGGACCCTATCAAAGGCACTCACAGTCCCCTTGTCACTCTCCAAGCCCCTTAAACCTGCAGTTGCGACCACATTTGGAGCCTAACCAACCGCACCAAGGCATGCACCGCGCTGAGAAACAAAGACCTGTATTTCCAACAAGTTCAGGTCGGGGTAGTGAACCCCCCTCTTCTTGTGCTGTGCTGCACCCCCAAGTGCCCCATTCAGAGCAGGAGACAAAGGACAGCACCTCTTCAACAGCAAGAGATCCCCATAGGGAATCTGACTATCCTATTCAGGAGTTTGCACTTCCCTTGATCATACCAGGGGGGTACTGCTCAAGTAAGAAACAAGAGGAACAGATCCTGATGTCTTATCCTCCTGGACCCCTACCTTTTGGGGCACTAGGGAAGATGGTACCCCATACTGACTCGAGCAAACTACCCTTTTATCCTGATCCCTATCACCTACTCTATGGCCCACAGCTACTACCATACCCATACAGCCTTGCTGCCCTGCCTATGGCTCTCAATATGATGGCATCAGGGGACAAAGTAGAGCCGTTGCCCTTCTTGCCCACTCTCTTCAATTATGCTGCAGCAGGTGCCCCTTTCACAGGAACAGTGCCCCACCCTTTAGTGGTGAACCCCAGCCTATACAATAACAGCAGTAGCAGTAGCACAAAGCGAGACAGTGGCAACCCATGAGTGGATGGGGCAGCAGCAGTGAAGGAATACTGTACACATTAAAGAGGACCAGGCCTTTGATGGAAGAAATTTTATTGTTCTATTGCTCTGTTTGGTAACTGAACTACTTGCACAGACCTTTCCTCTCTTTTGTTAAGTAGCAAAAACATAGGTATATGTAGGACTCAGCTATAGTGAAGTGATGGAGAGGTGCCTTAGAGGTATGTCCGATGGGTAAAGGGGAGATGGTAATCTAAATTCCAATATCTTCCCTCTTCCACTGGCAAAACAAACCTCTGAAACACCACTCCTCTCCCTCTTTAGGAGAGTTAGATCTTGGCTATCCGTCCTCTCAGATTTATTGTGATAATAGATATAATCAATAAATAATAACAGCTAACAGGGTGTGGTGTTTCTAGAAAATAGCAAAAAAATTAGTCTGCTATAATAAGTCTGCTTCCCACTAGTGACAGTATACAAATAATTATGTCAATAATATTGATATGATACCGCTAATAGTAATAAAATGGGGGCTGAGCTTTTCATTTCAAGTAGAAAGATCTTCAAAAGACTCGACACACTCCTCAGCTCAGTGAAGGAAGATGATAGCTTGCAAGCAGTTTCATGAGTGTGAGTGTGTATGTTTGTATGTCTGTATGTATGCGTTTCAAACTCTGTCATGCATGTAGAGGTTTTGGAGTAGATGTCCTCTTACAACATTATGTAACTGTACACAGTTCTGTTGCGTGTAATTTCAGTACAAGCTTTTGTGCGAGTTTCAGCAGATGTGAATGTATGTGTTTGTATGGGTGGATGTGTTGAGAGTGGTGTATGCATGCACAGTTGCTATATCAGCCTTGATCAGTTCCATGGGGATTTCAAGTATATGAGCATCATTCCTGGACAAGCTGTTACAACCTCTGTAGATCAGCAAGTAGAAAAACTATATGAAGTTCTTCCTTCGTCAGTCAGAACTTAGCAAGTCGATAGCTTAGCTACATGTTATTTTGGATGGAGCTTGTTAATATGTGATCTTTTATTAACTAGGATTATGGTGGCTTGGTGACTTAAAATCAGTGGCAACTGAGGACTGACTCTACATTTTGCAATGTTGTGTACAAAGAACATGTTTCATAGTTTGGTTTGTAGAAGTTGGTGGAATAATTGGAGGATCAAACAAGGAACTGGAAACAAAACTTTGTTAAAATGTCTGTGCACTTCCAGTACTCTTGTCAATTATCTTATTGTCTCTTCCAGTAAAGAAAATAAGTCAACTTCATGTTTAGTGGCCTTCTCCTCCCCAGTGCCCCCTGGTGTCCACCAAAGACACTCCATTCACTTGACTGAAATCTGAGAGAGAGAGAGAGAGAGAGAGAGAGAGAGATAGTATAAAGTTGGGAGAGAGAGGGAGAAAAAGAGAGAGTAAGAGGGAAGAGGAGCAATGTGTGTGAGATATTGCCAGTAGAGCTTCCATTATAAAGTCAGAAAATAATGCTCTAAGAGAGGTGCAGCACAGCAGCTGGTGAATGGAGATTTCAGGCGGTCATGATCTTAAGAAGCCTGTTACGTGCAAAGCAGAGGGTCTGTTGGCTAGTCAACTCTCTTTCTCCATGTCTCCTCCGCAGTGCATGGAACATCAAGACATGACGTCAGCCACTACTGACGCCCGCACAGGGTCTGAGCTGTAATGCTCTGGACAAAATGCTCACTGAGCAGGAGTGTTCTGAACACTCCTTAGGAATTTCCTGTTTTTGTATCTTTTTAAACAATATTATTTGTTTATTTTACATATTTTTCCCTTTTGATAGAGAGACAAGGATTGTGCTTGAAGATGGTCTTTCAAGTACACATAAATATGAATGTAATTTTAGTCATGAGGTTAAAAAAAGAACAGTATGGTAGATGAATTCTGTTTTCTGACTTGAAAAATAACATGTAATAATGAACCGCTATGAGGTATTCACATATATACAGTAGTCTTAGAAACATGTCTAGGAACTTGGATTCAATATAATCATAACGCATGAGAAACACTTGCTTCTTCAGTATCCTCTGGTATTGACATAACAATCTTCACTTTCTTTCTCATATGTGGTTCGCTTCAGTTTTGATTTTCTCTGCTGATATGCTTGAAATACAATCTGCTGTCAAGCCAACTTTTTGGACAAGTCTTTTTGTGCAGTCATTTTCAACATGAAACCAAAAAGAGGAGCCCCTTGCTGGTTCTTTTTTTTTTTCAATCACAGCATAAGCTGTCCAATTACAAAAGACCCATGCCCACCCCTCCCTCCATGCCTTTTCCTATCCCCTTCCCATTTCCAAACATTTTATCCTCTCCTTTTGAAGTGAGTGTGTTTGAAACTGTGCAATGATGCCGCAGCACTGTTCCTTTCCAGAGGGTAAAAACAATGCTAAGATTTGTTGCTTTATTCGGGTGTAGGTACAAGCCTTTCATGTATTGCGTGTGTGTGTGTGTGTGTGTGCGTGTGTGTGTGTGTTGGAGGGTGTGGGTGTGTGCGTGCTTGTGAGGAAAAGGAAAACCAAAACAAGTACCGTATCCCTTGTGGCTTGCCACCAAACCAATGCTTGGTTTTGGACCCCTATCAGCCTTATTTTTATTTTCCCATTGCACACTTTATTCACAAGTAATTCAAATACAGATTCAAAATTTACTTGTCTATACCTGTGGCTGACTAGAAGAAAATATGGATGTCACACACATCTAAATCTAATTTTTAAAACTCCACCAAAGTCAGTGACATTTCATAAGAAACTGTCATACATCATTCACCAGGTCTGGAGATTAGAAACCTGGTAAAGGCATATTTTGAGTTTAAGGCTGGTTTAAGAATTATCTTCAAAAATAATTCAAGTCTCGTTATTAGAATCACCCAAATATTACTCAAATTCCAAATCCCTGTTTAGGTTTATGTGAAACAGAATCACAATTCAACTAGCAGACATTACTGTGTATAAAAAAACTTAAAATAAGCTATTAAAACACACAAAAATCCTAATTTAAGATCAAGCACCTTACCAAATTTGTGATTACCAAATCAGAATTTTAATTCCATGTAACAGTTTGTTGAAACTACATAATGTCCGTGTCATGTCACCAGGAACTTATTCCAATCATCTGCAGGCAGTAACAGACATTGAAAACTTTCCAAGGAAACACAGGTTTTGTTTGCTTGAAACCTGCCACCAGAGTTTGATTACTGTCTGGGAAACACTCCAAAATATGGCCACTGCACAGCATTTAGGTGGAAGGTCATTCAGAAAACACTTGTAAAATAAGTAAGAGACAAAGTAAAGGAAAAAAAGACAAAAATGTGAAAAAAAAAACACGCTTCAACATATGAAGGGTCACACGCACAACACACTGTTTTGAGCTGTTTTTGATCAGTAAATAATGACCACAACCCACCCAGAAACAACCAGCAGCGAGACCCCATTAGAAATATAAATTTTCAGTCACAGTGACTAAAATTTAGTAGTTACATGTGTTCTACAGTTGGTCATAGTTGTAGGCATGTGACTGATTTGTCTGGTATTGTGAAAATGTTACAATTGTGCCATTGTTTTAGGGGTACAAATATTTGGCCATATTTCCTGAAATATTTGAAAAGTTTAGTTGTTTCTTGTTGACTTTGTTACCATCCGATACAAAGGTCTGTTAACACAATTGCCGAATCAAGCCTGCAATCTATACTTTGTCCATTTTCTTTATTTCTATGCTCTAGTTCTCCTGTCTCCCTCTGTCCATGCTACAACCATAAAAATAAAGTATTAACCTGATGACCTACAAAAGATTTGAATCTGTTCCATCACTGATAAGAAGTAAAAAGAAACCACTGCATGGGATAGTCATTCATAATTAACTGAACTCCAGGAAAAAGATATGAAATTAGTGTTTCCACATTAGCTGATGCTAAGAAGACCACAAAATGTTTTTAATACTTTGTGAAATCTGCATAATTAATACATAATTTCTGAACAGAGTAGGCTATATACAACAAAAAATGACCCAGATGACCTAGATGTGACTCAATAGAGAAAAGCAGAGGTTGCTGATGCAGCTGGTAAATCAGTAATTTTTGTACACTTCTGTCAGACAAAAATGTATGTCCATCATCATAAGCAGAATGTCTAGCCAGTAAGCGTCATTTTGTCTTTGACACGGTTTCTGTTATCAACCTTCTTTCTGACAATAATATAAGACAGAGCGAAGAAATGCAATGGAAGTGTTTAAGAAAACGAACAGTTCTCAGTAACAGCTGACACCTCCATCAAACAGTGACGACCTCTGAGTTTGTAACCACACCTATGATACGCACATACAGCCTACGCCATGTGTCCAAGCATGCACGGTTTCACTGGAATGGACAAACAAGCATTAATCACATCTCAAAGGTCATCCGCCTAGCAAACACAGACTAACAAGACTATAGCCTTGATGGGTACAATTCAACACTTTCAATAGTCTATTGGTTTGAATATAAATTTGCTTCTGCATTTGACCATTTCTTAAACACTCCGTATGTTTGAGAATGTTCTTTTCTGATGCTAGAAAACTGGCATTGCAATCTCATTTCACTGGACAGCACTCTGTCTCCGACATCTACTGTACTTGCCTTACATTTAGTAATTTAGTCAATATTATCATAATAGTAGTGATTTAATCAGCTTATAATGACAGTTACAGTATAGATCAAAGGTGAATTAAAAAGCACAAATGTTCAACAATAACTCAACGTACAAAGAAACATGTTGCCACAAGTCACACACAGAAGCACCTCACACATACACTCACCGGCCACTTTATTAGGTACACTAGTAGTACCTTGCTAGTAAAAGGTTGGAACCCCTTTTGCCTTCAGAACTGCCTTAATTCTTCGTGGCACACTTTCAACAAAGTGTTGGAAACATTCCTCAGATTTTGGTTGGTTATTTGAGTTATTGTTGCTTTTTTATAATCTCGAGCCAGTCTGCCATTCTCCTCTGACCTCTCACATCAACAAGGCATTTCCGTCCACACAACTGCCGCTCACTGGATATTTTCTCTTTTTCGGCCCATGCTCTGTAAACCCTAGAGATGGTTGCCTGTGAAAATCCCAGTAGATCAGCAGTTTCTGAAATACTCAGACCAGCCCGTCTGGCACCAACAACCACGCCACGTTCAAAGTCACTTAAATCACCTTTCTTCCCCCATTCTGATGCTCGGTCTGCACTTCAGCAAGTTGTCTTGACCACCTCTACATGCCTAAATGCATTGAGTTGTGGCCATGTGATTGGCTGATTAGCTATTTGTGTTAACAAGCAATTAAACAGGTGTACCTAATAAAGTGGCCAGTGAGTGTATATGGATGTAATTGAATTTAGACCATTAGTGCAATGATAACACTATATAATTTAGTCATTATAATCAGCTTTATACTTATAAAAATACAGTGTTCCCTCGCCACTTTGCGGTTCACCTTTCGCGGACTTGATCTGTGGAAAATATATATATTTGATGAATTTTTACATTAAAAAATCCCAAAATGTATAAAAATATATTTAAAATATTAATACTAACAATAAAAGAATGTTATAAATCATAAAATATTACGATTTACAGTAAATAGTGCATATTTACTCAGTGGATGAATACACACCGAAAACGAGCGTCCCTACTTCGTGGATTTTCGTTTATCGCAGGTAGTCCTGGAACGTAACACCCACGATAAACGAGGGAACACTTTACTTATTAGCTTTATGTATGAAGTTCTTCAGCAAAGACTAAAAGACCACACACCCACACAGTTCTGCTAAAACAAACATCTCTCATGATCGATATTCGACTAGCACTGTTAAGTCATCATTTCTGGTCTTTTGTCTTTCGTCAGGGTCAGTATGCGGTGCAACAGCGCTCACTTACTCCACAGATAGCCACAGTTAGACAGCAGTCAGGTAAACCCAAACCTTTTGGCTTAGAAAGTCTGCTTCTGGTTTAATCTGATTAAATAGCAAAGCTGTCCCTTCTTTATAAGACCAGGCTTACTCTTCTGCCATCTCTAGGCCAACAAAAGAATGGACTATCTAACGAAAGTGGTTGTTTTGTTCTTGTTCCACTTGTACTTTGGTTGGCTTAGCTTGATTTCAGCAAGTACGGTAAGTAGAAATGTATATGTTTCTACATTATAATTTTAAAAGGATGCATGTAGAACTGAAAAATGTCAGTTAACAGGAAATTTGAAAGAAACGGTTTGATTAAGTACACCTTATTTTCTGAAAAGCTTAATTAAACTTCACTAATATACTTTAAGAAATATTTTTGTAATAATTAGAACCAACTGTGCTGAACTGACATCTGACATTTATGATTATCATTTTATGATTATCATAAAAATAGAGAGTGTTTATATAATTGCATTTATAATTCAACAAGAAGAAACAGACTGGGTAAACTAGCACAGAAAATAATAACAATACATTATGGGAAACAATTGCACGTGCACAGCAATACGTGTATACAAGTTCATTTTCCTAGTTGAGAACATATTAAATTCTCCTTTAAAACTAGTGCCTCTGTGGTTTCTTTAGCATGTAAGAATGTAGTATCAAACAACTGCATTACAGCAGTCATGATGCAACTCAAAGAGAGTCTGTATGGTCAGACAGTTCAGGTTACACATTGCTAAAGCTTATGTAGAGCACGGCAGGGGAACTGACCTCGATCATCTACACGCGGGAAAGAAAGTGTGTTTCATATCAGCCTGCTATAAAACTAACATACAATGAAGCAATGAGAATGAAGCTTGAAGCTCAAAGTCTCTACTGGAAATCCACACAAGTGATGATACTATGTGATTTTCTTTGGAAATAAGATATCTGGAGGAGAGGTCATCAACTTTGGTCACAGACAACCTTCCTGGGCACCAATAATGCAAACAAGTGTAAATCTCTCTGATGTTTCAAGGTCAGTCTCTAGCAATCATACAAGAAAGCACCGTTTTATACAATCATATTTGTGTATCCACAGCTCCCTGTTTTGTCACAGTTTCAAGGTTATTTTTTCAAAATATTTATTATTGAATAGTCCGTAAATTTCCAGTGAAACTGCTGCTTATTTTAGTATTAGAATTTACTTACTGTCTGTTACTTGCTCTCCAGCATCAGGTCCTTTTTTGAGTTCCGTACGCTTGATCCAGAGGGTGCCATATTCTACGGAGATACCAAAGAGGGTCAAGACTGGTTTGTGCTTTCATTACGTGATGGGATACCTGAAATGCAGATAGGGAAAGCAGATATCCTGGTCAGCGTGAAGGGAGGACCAAAACTGAATGATGGGGCCTGGCACTATGTACGTTTTTTTTTTTTTTAAATAATTATTTTTGGTAACATTGTTGTTTACTAGTTTGATGACAAAACTATTGAAGAAGTAATAATCTAATTGGGATCAAACTTTCAAAGCAAAATAAATTCCTAATGTTAAATTACAAACTGATGATGTTCCATTTATTGGCAACACTAGAAACAGGTTAATGGAACCATCTCTACATTTATATTTCAATACGTGATTTTAGTCTCAAACAGGTACATGTGGAATTAACAATATGGTCATGCAGAAAAAAATCTTCCACCGTCCAAAGTATGGCATTAGATCTGTGGAGCTGTTCTGCTTATATACACCCTCAGTATATTCATGGACTATGAGAGGTTCTGGGACATTTAAGAGCAAAATCTCTTTCTCTGATGACAAGTTAAATTTTTTTTTTTTTAATCTTTCAGTAAGCATAACATTTCCACGCAAAAGCAAATGACACAATACAGAAACAAACTGGTGAAATTTCCCAGTCTTAAGACCACAGTCCTATAGAAAAGCTGTAAGATGACTTTGGACGACAGTCCAAAAGGACAAAGGGCCCATGATTATTTCTACGCATTTTCCCACCTCCTTAAACATTTAGGGGAACTTTCAGTGCTGTCATCTTGGAAAAGGCAAAGTTTACACATTTAGAGGTATGAATAAAAGTTTTATGTTAAAGAATTTATAAAGGGCATCATAATGAAATTACATCATTGTTTAATAACAGAAAACATCTAAATATAATAAAGTGAACTGTAGTCCATTTTTACTCATAAACATTGAATTATACAATTACACTTGTTAAATAAAGCTTTCAATTAAGTTACATTTATATAACAATATGCACAATTACCATCACAATAATAATAAAAAATGTAAAAAATCTCACCTTTAGTGTAACAAAATGGTCAGCATCTTCAGCATTGTAATGTTTTGTTTTATTTTTTCCTTCACTGTGATGGTATTTGTCAGTTGGAGTTGCGTAATGATGGCAAGTATGTGGTTCTGGAAGTGAACAACAAATTGGAGCTGGTAGTTGGTCTGGATTCAGCGAAGACAGAAGATGTTCTAACAGGGATAATACGGCTGGGTCTTGGAGGGATGCTGGTGGACCCAAAAAGGCTACTGCACCCAGTATGTTGTAGTTCTGATGTTTACTATTCTTTTACACTGTCCTTACTAATTTGTCTTCATGAAAGACTGAAGTTCTCTACTTCTGCAAGGTTCTTCTCTTTCCGAAGGCTGAAGCCTTAATGTATCACTTACTGTTGCTCTTTCAGTTTAAGCCAGAGATGGATGGATGTGTAAGAGGAGGGATGTGGCTAAACCTCAGTACTCTCTGGGAAACAGATCCAAGCTGGGAGCTACGGCCTTGCTTCCCTGAGATCAAGAAAGGCAGCTACTTCCCTGGGAGCGGATTAGCTGTGTTCAATACATCTGGTGGGTGAAAACAGCTCTTTAATGTTACTGTATGGGCACAAGGGGAAAAAAACATATTTCCAATCAAAGCCATTTCTTCTACAGAGTCTTTATTTTAGCATTTTCATGGCAACTATTTCGAAATCTCTGGATTTTCCAGCATATATCCAGCAACATATTTCTTCAGAAATGTTAATGTGGCTTGTAACTGCATCAACTTTAACGTCCTTTCTTAAGGCAAATTAAATGACAGGTAATCAGCTTGTTTTTCTAAACACACAAGGTATACCCTTAACCAAACAACCAAAAACTACATGTAAGTTCTGGGAGACATTACAAAGAAAACCGGAAACCGCCCCAACATCAGTGGGTTGAGCCTGCAGGTACAAAAGTGGTAGACTGCACCTTTTTGACATTTAGGAAATAATCATACACTTATATTCTAAACCAGAGGTTCCCTGGGGAACCCAGGCTCTACACACTTGACACATGAGGCGCTTGTTAAACAGTGAAATCTTCAGTTAGTTGATTCATGTGTGAGATGAGAAAAATGAGAAAAATCATAAATATGTGCACAGCAAGGGGTCCTCAGGGCTGGGATTCGGAACCTCCATTCTAAAGTTTAGCAAACAGCCAACAACAGAACTTTCCTGAGCTCATAGGGGATGTTAATGTTAGTTCCTGAAATAACTACAAAGATATGAATATTATGTTGATGTGCAAAAAAGCAAAGCAAGTCACTGGTTTCACATTTTTTAATGCAGATCTTCCTGGAGTGGAGACAGTGGAAAAAGGAATTACAATTGAGGTCTATGGGTCTTTCCAAGGAACATTACTAAGTCTTCAAAGTCCAGGTTTTGAGTATGTTCTGCCAAAGTATGAAGGATATCAGGAAAACAAGGTATGAAGACAGTAAATGTCAGCACAATTTACCAAAATGTGTAAATTTGAAACTTTTGAAATTTTTTATATGCTCACATTACTAAATCCAGCAAATACTTTAAGAGAAAATGTTCATAGTTTTATTGTTACAGACTCACGTGTATGCTCATGTGTAAATGTAACAATTTTTCTCATTTTAATACCTTCTTAAACCCCCAGTACAACTTAAACTCAGATCAGAAAAAAGATCAGAAAAGATCAGAAAAAAACAACCCAAGTCGGATACTAAAGTGTGCATATTTTTGTTTTAGTCTTCATATTATCGTAATTCACTAAGTGCCAATGTCCTTTTTCATTTGTCTTCTAAGTTACCTAAGAATGTTAACTTGTCTAAGAATGCATGCCACTTTCAGCATGTTTAATATATTTACAATAACAAACCAGGGCAAATTATTGGTCAACAAGTAAAGTCTGAATTGCAGAGGTTCAATTACAGCTCACTAAAGCCCCAAGTTTGGTGCAAATTTAGGGTACAAAGCCTTTATCGATCCATTAGCCTCATAAGACAAGATAAGGTAAGATAATCCTTTATTAGTCCTACAGCGGGGAAATTCACAGTGCTACAGCAGCAAAGGAACGGCAAGGCGCTCAAGAAAATACGTTTTAGAATTAACAAGCAAGCAATACACCTTAATTACTTAACAAGGTAACAGTTCATTGCTTGTTTCTACATGAACAAGATATTTAATACAAAAGGTAAAAAATTATATAAACTTTATCCTTCACAAAAATTAACATTATCCTCTGGTGCTAATGATTTATAATGTTTATAGTTTTAATTCCTCACCATTTCCACGTATACTCCATGTGCAATTTGAGTAAAATATCCCTACAGTGTGAAATCTTTTTGCTTTTTTTATTTGTAACTGTTTATAATGTTAGTTTAGCAAGAGGTCTAAAACAACTTCACACACTACCAGCAATTCCAGCTCACTTGTTATTTTCATTTCTGCTCTTCTCCAACTTACCCACTTATTTTGCTGGATAGTGGGGAGAAGGGTGCTCCTAACGAGTGTTAAGGTTAAGGGTTGCTTTTATGCCATTTTTAGTAGCTTCTTGGACATAATAGTAAATAATACATTTTAATAATAAATAAAAATATTTAAAAATCAATTATTCAACATGTTTTTGTGATTTAAATTATGATTTTAGGGGGATTTTATTAATTACGTTAAAATGTAAGTAATACATACATAGAGTCAATGGAAACAAGCCAAATAAATACCTTTTGTTATTGCAATATCTACTTCACATTCACACATATATGATGTCTTTGCACTGATAAATATGAGCCAAAACAATTATTCATAAGCATGAACAAAGATATGTTTAAAAAAATGAACGCTTCAACAAGACAACAAAAATGCTGCAAAAAATTTACTATTTATTGCTGTAGATGCCTCAAGGATGTATGCCATTCATGGCTTTGCACTTAATGGTTTTAATCAATGTTGTCTGAATAATTTTTCTCCTTTCATTTTTAATGTATAAATTTGTCTTTGCTACACTGAACAGATACTTTTCTGCTCATATTTAATTGTACAAAATCAAAATACATGTATGTAAATTATTTGGAAAGTGGATAAGCACTGGAGGTAGATTAAATAAGAAAAACAAAAGTGTCTGAATGCTTGCTTCCCTTCATCTCTCTCTCTCTCTCTCTCTCTATATATATATATATATATATATATATATATATATACCATTTACTTTAATTTAACCTGCTACATAAACCATTTTACGTCAGGACCTGACTGGAGTTACACTTTGACATATATACTTTTACTAATTTTAAATGGTTTCTTTTTTAAAACATTTTACATATACATCTTGGTGTTCCATGATTTTTATTTTTTTTTTTTGAAAAAAGGCAAATCTCAGCCGGTTTACCTCAAAGACTGATCCTAAGATTATCTTGCTTGCTATTATAGGATCTCACCATGGAGCTGAAAGAAGGAACTGGCTCTGTCAACACTGCTTTCCCCCTCGAACCCACCAAGCTGACTTTGAACATACTGACACATTCTCTGACGGTTAATGGTAATACAGTGGTTGAGGATGAAAGCTTGGACTTCCTTTCTAGGTGGAGAGAAGGGATGCTCTTAGCATTTGGTGGAGTGCCAGGTAAACTTGAAAAGAATTTAAATGCAGAAACTGCCTCTTATTTATCAGTATTAGTTCTCCACTTAAAATCTCAGTAGTTCTCCTCAGACGCATTTAAAACCTTAATTGTCCAATATCTACAAATGTTTAATCTTCTCGATTTTATGTACGCATACCCAATCCCCGTATTTTGACTAAATTTATGTGCTCACTAGATAATGGATCTTGTCTTTGAGTAAGAGAAATCGACTTGAGTCGACAACTTAACTAAGTTATAAACTTTTTCACAGGTGAGACCAAAGACACAGAGAGCTCACATCACCTCAAAGGCTGTTTGGAGAAGATCCTCATACAGGGAGAGGACATTGATCTTGATCAGGCCCTTTTCAAGCATAAATCTGTTTCATCCCACAGCTGTCCTGCAAAAGCAATAAATGAACTCACTTAAAACTAGTCTTAAAGCTTTCATCACAGCAAGTTCTTTAACTTGTCCCACTGTGTTGAACTACCACTTGCAGTAGATAGGCCTATTTAACCAATGGCTCTTCTAACAATAAGCAGCCATGTTACATGTTCTCATTGTCACATACTGAAAAAAAGATGCCTGAGAATTACTGTCACTTGTGGCAAGTGATCTATTACATTAAATTCCATCACTAGAATCCCCCACACTGCTGTTCTGTGTTTTCCTTGCTCTCTACTTGTGTTCATACTACATTCACTTCATGAAAATCTGTATGATAGTCAGCTGTTCAGCTCGACGGCGAAACAGCCTTATACACTGTTCATTACATAACAACTGAGGAGCAGAAATACACGGTTTCCACAAGGTTTCCAGACATCAATGAATTCAGCTACTTTAACGTGAATGATGATTGTTGACATAAGTTTTGCACACAAAACCTGTCTAATCTCCACAGAAAAGCCCTTCAAACAGAATGGGACACAATAAGTTCATGCCAAATGCTGACTTGAGGCACATAAAACCCCCCAGCATTGGGATGTGGAGCAGTGAAACTGCATTTTCTGGAGTGATGGAGCTTCAATACCTTTGGAATGAGTTGGTGATTCTTACCTCAACTCACTAATACTCCTGTGGCTAAATGCAGTCAAATTCTCACAGCAAAGTTCTAACATGTATTGACAAGCCTTCCCAGAAGAGTAGAGGCTATTACTGGAAAGGGCGAACAAACTACTTATTAACAATACCAGAGATATCAGATATCAGAAAAGACGTTGGAGCACGTGTTTGCAAACTTTTGTACATTTAGTATAACAGAAACATTTTCTAAACATTTCATAATGAACATCTCATAGCAGAAAATGCTTCGACGTTTGAACGTAAAGCAGTCGAGAATGAGGGTTTCTGCATCTGGCCTACCCTCAAAATCTCTCTTCTAGGATTTTCGCCAAAGATGGAGTGCAAGAAAACCAGGTGGCCTGTGAATCTGTGTCTTCGGCTGCCATCTAGTGGACAAATTCAGCATCGGTTTTTTCTTCTACCACACCAAGAGCACACGTTTGTGACTAAATAAAAAGTTTTTAAATACATAATGATGTTTGGCATAAATGCCGTAATATTGGTAGATAATCAAAGTCCACAATTTCCCTCAAAAAACGTCTTAAATTGTTTAGTTTTTTTGTGAAGTGCGTAACGTTAGCTAACTTAACTTACTGCGCAACCGTTAGGTTAGCCGGGTTAGCTCCTTCCACAGACAGAAATGCTTCCATATTTTGTCAATGAATATTGTAGCGTATGCACAGAATATTTTATCATACAAGTGTTGTTAACTTAATTAGCTAGTTAGCTAAGTTGTCTGTCTATCAGCTGGTTGATGCTCGGTTAACTTCTTCGCCGTATATCCTGGCCGAACTAGCTTCAGTGTTAAGCTACTCCGCCAGAGAGGGAGCAAAATGGCAATGACGAGCAGAAACGCAGAGAGTTATAAACGATTATGCGATATTTTCCACATCGTCTTGTGGGACTAAGAGCACGACCGTTGGAGACACTTGCCCTAGGGAACAACCTACTTGGAGGTCTCCCAACCACCCTGACCCAATCACAGTTTTCTGTATGCAAGTATGAAAATGATATACTTCATATATTTTAAATGCTACTGGTAAACGTTAAAGGCTGGTACATATAACAAAACAATACATAACAATACACAGGACGACTACAGAATATTTACCTATGTGTATTGCAGAAACGCATGTAAAAAAAACTGAAATTAAACCATAAGAAAGGAACCTGGTTGAAGAATATCATGCCAAAAGTACGTGGAAATTCCTATACGCCCAAAAGTATGTGGACCCCTAAATGTTGAGGTTAGGTGTTTCACCCACACATATTGTATAAGCTTAAGCACATAGTCATGCAATCTCCATAAACAAATAGCAGCAATAGAATGGATCGTTTTGAAAGGCTCGGTGACTTCAAATGTGGCAATTTCATTTTTGCTTGATCTTCCCAGGTTAGTGGTAAATGTGATTATTCTGAAAAAGAAGCATCTAGGAGCAACAACAGCTCAGTATTGAAGCCAGTGGGGCTGCCAGGTCCCAAAGCCTGTAGCATGTACAAATGGCCTATCCAGCAAACACACAACATTGTCACAATGTTGTCTACTTTCTTACAACATTACTACAACATTATTAACAGGTGGTGCTTTTTACTTTGTTTTAACAAGGTCGTCACAACATTGTCACCACCTCATTATTAGGTAACGTTGCCTTGGGACGTTGCGATTGCCTCAGGAAAATTCCATAGAGTTCCATGCACAAGAATAATAGAACTTAGGAGGATTCTAGGAGGTTGTGACAACATACTGATAACCTTGCCACCACGTGGTCACAATGTTTTTAGATGACGTCACAACTTTCAGAGGAATTGCAATTCAACATTGTGAATACATTGCGGTGCCAAAACAATAGGTTGTCACAATGTTGTTAGAATATAACTGTGTTTTCTGGGTGTCCTCTGTTGCTTTGCTCATTACAGAGTTCCAAAATGCCTCTAGATGCAAAATCAGCACAAGAACTGTGCATTCCTACACAGTATGCTGGTCAACCAGCTAAACCAGTACCAGACTAGTATAAACCAACACAGACTAGCTTAGACCAAAAAGGAATGCTTGCTGTTCTGTCCTGGATTTTTCAGCAGCACTAAGATCACTCTGCACAATGCCAAGTCTGTAGTGGTTTAAAGCATGCTGCCACTGGAATCTGGAGCAGTGGAAACATGTGAATGAATCAGGCTTCTCTATTTGGCTGTCTAATGGACGAATCTTGATTTAGTGAGTACCAGAATGCAACCTACCTGAATGCATAGTTCCAACAGTAAAGTTTAGTGGAGGAGGGATAATGTGCTGGAGCTGTTTTTAAGGGTTTGGCCTTGTCACCATGGTTTCAGTGAGGGGTGATGTTAATGCTGCAGAATACAAAGGCATTTTAGACAATTATATGTTTCCAACTTTGTGGTAACAGTTTGGTGAAGGCCCTTTCCTGTTACAGTATGACTGTACCCCTGCGCACAAAGCAAGGTACATAAAGTTATTGTGTGACGTGTTTGGTGTGGAGCAACTCCAGTGGCCTACACAGAACTGTGGTCTCAACCCCACTGAATATATTTGAAATTAAGTGTAGCGTTGGTTGTGAGCCAGGCTTTCTTGTACAAGATCAGTGTCTGACCTCACAAATGCTCTTTTGATTGATTGACCACATATTTCCTCAAATACACTCCAAAATCCTGGAGTGGGGTTGGCGCAGGGGGCCTGATCCATAATGTCCAAGGTTTTGGAATGGGATGTCCTACAAGGTCATATAGGTGTGATGGTCAGGTGTAAACATACTTCTGGCCATATAGCGTATAACAGAGTTTCTAAAACTGTTTTGGTGCCTGGTTCTCTGATGGGAGGATACTATAGATGAATGGTGTGCTTTTTGTTTGTTTGCCAGTTTTGAGGAAAAGCACACTCCAATGACCTTCTAGTAGTGCAGCTCACAAACACAGGTCGTGTTCACACAGCCTACACGCAGTCTCTGTACCACTATGGGTACTTATATAGCACTTTTAACTTGCCTCACACGAATGTTTACAGAAAATGTAGAGGTTTTGTTTCAGGTTGGGTTGGTTGCCAACTCCTCGCGGCCTCTTTGACAACCAGCTCACCCTCCCTGCCGCTGTTCGTTCTTTACTGTCGTAAACACGCCTCTTCCCTCCGGGCCGCCCCAGCGCGATCATGGCGGCGGAGCTGCATCCGCGCAGCGGGAAGCTCATCGGTCTGTCAAACTCTAACAGGACCGCGCAGCGAAACCAGCCCGTGCAGGAGTTTAACCACGGCCTGGTGCTCAGCCGGGAGCCGCTGCGTGACCGGGACGTCTTCACAGTTCGGATTGACAAGAAGGTAAATTAGGGGGGAGGAAATAACAGGAGAGCGGGGCGACGGGGCTGAAGTCGGCTTCCTATTCGCCTGAGTCTTCTTCGAATTTTCCCTTTCCTCCTTAAACGGTGCAGGGGTCACTTACTGGTACCGGAGGCGTCAGAATGTAACTGCTGCACCATTTGGGGTGGAACTGGACAATTTGAACAAGAAGCTGGCGAATAGGAAGCTGACTTCAGCCTCGTAGCTGGGCGGCCGTGCGGTGAGCGCTGAAATACGGACACCCTCTCACACGACACGGAGTGAGCAGCAGGGGTCAAGACTGTATTACACTATACATCAGTTTATTTTTCTGCTGTCAGTCTGTCCGGTGCGGTGAAACTTCATTTCGCTGCGGCTGAATAGCCGTTAGGCTAGCTAAGTTACTAATCTTCTGTGTTAGCCTTTAGCTTCGGCTGAACGATGCTGTTGCTGCAGTGAACGGTTTAGTTCAGCCGACTAGGTGATCAACGTCCAAAGGCAGAATTAGCGAGTCAAGCACATTAAGCTGCTGCAGACACAGCACGCACTTGTCCGTCCGTTCGTGCTGGCTGTCGTTTGTGGGGAACGCTGTCTAACATCAGTTTCTAGATGTTTCGGAGACTGACTTAGCTGGATTGCTAACAGTGTAGCCAAGCTAGCGGTGCTGTCCCACTGACAGACAAGTTGGTTTTCTAGGTTAGCTGGAGCAGCGACTTCTCATATATGCACAGGCACGTAGTTAGGTCTTGTCTATTTTCACACTTGACACACAGTCTGGCAGATGACATGTGGTTTAATTATTTTGGCCATCTTTGTTTGTTGAACTCATTATAAGCTGCTAGCGTTAGTAATGTTATGAAAACTTGAAGCGTTAGCTAACTAGCTAGCTAACTAGTACGGTTGCTCTTTTAGCTTGTACAGTTGCTCTGTTCGTTGCCAGTTTGACGTCAGATTTGGTAAACAAGGTGTTTTTTAACTAGTTTAAAGTTAATAAACTCTGCAGCGTTAGTGTAAACACAGGCTTGTTATATTAATTACAATACGTTTGTGTGAAAACGTTTTTTTTTTACTTCAGGGCTGCGTGGCTGGATCTGAAGGGCTGTCATAATGCAAGGTTATGGCACTTTGAGACAGATTTTATGGTTTAACAGTACTTTAAGTTTAGTCGAGTTTAGATGGCAAGTAACTATGCTTCAGGGTCACAGTGAGTGATATAGGTTAGCTTAGTTGGTTGTAGTTGGAAATTAAAGGTTGGTGGTTTGGGTTTGTGTTAGGATTATATTCCTGTCAAATGTGAGATTAAGGATTAGTATGAGGACTAAAGTTGTAAATTTATTAGGTCAGCATGATGATTAACAAACAGCTGAACATTAATCCAGCATAGCAGAGCATTGTAAAGTGGCTCTCCAAATGAACTGTTACAAGGTGTTTTCTGAGTTAGTGATTACCTGAATCATTAAGAAGCTTCCCAATAATTTGAGTAGTACTAAAGATAGCATGACCCAAAACTTGCTTTTGTTTGTGTGAATATGTGGAAATGTCATGTTTGCACTGCATAATTATACATAAGCCGCGGGAGATGCATTCTATCCCATAGAGGCTGCTTACACCTTGCATCAACACACGATTCTGGTGATCAGGTCACACTCAGATTTCACTTGACTGCAGGAAATGCCAGATGTGAACACTCCCAGGATGTGCTGTGAGACGGACATAAAATGGAAATTATGTAACTGTTGATTTGTTTGTTTTTTATACAGAAACACGAAATTGGATCTCATCTGCTCACCCTGTATTTTAGTGATAAGTGTAAATGGAACCAAAGTATATCCAGTTATGATTCAAAAACCTATTGATGCAAGGTGTAAACATCCTCTTACTCTCTACAAGGCAGGTTGAATATCTATTGATTTTATTTAATTTTATTTGATTAAGTCTGCGTTAGAGTCTGACAGAAAACATAAGGCACTTGTCTTTTCTGTCTGTAAACATCACAGCAAATGCTGTCCGGTACAAGCTGTCTTTTTCAAGCAGACATCGGCTTGCGTTCAGTACAGCACTTATGCGTCTGAGAGTGCTTTTGTTGTTTTAACTGCTTATTCACACCAGTGAATGCACATGGTTAGTAGAAAAGGAAAAAAAATGTCTGTGTTTTGAGGCCCATGGAATAATGGACAAGACTGTCAGTAATTCTGGGTATCTGAGATTGTCATGTGAATCATGTGCACTGATGACCCTGAGCTTTAAAACTATTCATGTACATTTCATTGATATTGATAACTACTTCTAAAAAAGCTTTTGAAAAATGAAAGAATATCAAATCAAAAGGACCTGCAGGGACCCCCCCCCCCCTTAAGATTTTCTGTTTGTCAGGCATGTGGTCTCTTAATACATCGTATTTCAGGCCCTGCCTCTAAAGTGTCCCTGCAACTTCTCTCTCACCGCTCCACTTCCATTTGTGTGTTCTTGCAAAACGCTGCTGTGTTGAATTGTCTGGGAGCAGAAGGGCAGAATGATGATATTTTATCATTATTGTGATACATTCATGGTTGTGATGCGCAGTGGGCTTTTTTGAGCATATGACAGATATTGTAATTATTTAAAAACACAGATCGAGTGCATGTTTCATTAAAAAGAGAATGCAACTGGTCTTGTTAAATTGGATTTAGCATGTGAAATGTTCAGTTTTTGATGGCTGTTTTTAAATGTGGCATTACTAGTGCATAATGTCTGTGTGTCAAAATCTTTTTGTGTATCATGAAAATGTCTTTAAGTAATGTGATATGATATTTTTACAAACAGAGCCATTAATAGCATTGAGAACGGTTTCCTAAAGCCTTTTTCAAGCATATAAGCATTGCTGAAATTCACAGCACCTTACAGACTTAGCCAGGCAATAAGGCAGTGACTGAGTATACGACATACGTCATATGACTAGCTGTGTAAAAATACAATTTCAGGTTGATACTTCGCATTGATATTCGATTCAGGGGCCGATATTCTATTTGATTTTCAGTTTTCTTGAAAATAAACACTAACTCACAGTTTTTCAGAAACTGTCAAGTAAAATAAAATTTAAAATAGGTGTGAGTATTGCGTAAGCCCCTTGCCCCGTCCCCACTATCTCACATCTACATGCTTAGTTTTGATCACTGCCAGTGTTTTTCAAAGACAGCAAGTGGGACACCACTTGAAGACACTTAAGAGCATTGGTTATGCTGCTATACTGTTTTCCTTCTTTTGTTTGTTTTATTTATTTATTTATTTTCCAGTCAGATACTGAAATTATTACACTGTTATGTATCCCACGTAAGAGGTAGAAGGTACTGTAAGCACAAGTATTAAGGGAAAAATTACGCTGAAGCATGTCATTGTGTGTTTGTACTACTCTTATTATAACGACAACGACGCACACAGAGGAGTCCTGATGAATTTTTGAGCACTGTGTTGCATGTCGTTCCAGCTTTCTGTAATGATGTGCAGAGCAGCGGTGTGAGGATTGAGTCTGGCCCAATCTTTCACTGCCAGAACACCCTTCCACTTTTTCAGAAGGGCCTTTTTGTAGTGAAACATAATGGTATTATCACATGTGATGAGGAGCGAGGTTGTGACTGCCTCATTGTCCAGTCTTATACAGCTGTATTATGTTTGGAGTGTTGTACCTGGCTTGTTTTTATGTACAAAGCTTCATCTGTTTGATTTTAAATGAGAAATCGACTGCTGAAGACTACAGGTTGCATTCAGTTATGTAATCAGCTAAGGGAATTCGCTCTCACACTCCATTTGGCCTTCTATTCAGCCTTCCTTAACCCAGATTCACTCAGCTGTTTAGTCTGTAACACTGACTTACATACAGCATTGAGGTCAAAGCAGTGGAAAAAGGAGAAATGAATAAACATAGAAACTGCTTTAAGCAATACAAGAGAGAGTTGGAGAGATCAGAAATGTTTCTGTTGAAGTATTGTTCACTGATAAGGGGCACTGATGTGGTCTCTCATTTTTGTATGAGGTGAATTTTGTTTGTCAACTTATGTTTCTGTGTGTCTTGATACATTGTCATTCACTGTATTTGTCTTTGAGGTTTGCAGAACATACACAAATGAATGTTATATGTTGGTCACGATACTAGTAATATGGTTAAATGGAAATGCTTATTTTATTTTATTTTATTTTTGTAACTTTTTACACACAGACCACGACTTATTCAAACCTCAGTAAATTATTTCAGGCACACATTTAACTGATATCTAGCACACAAAACACAATTTTACGGGGTATTTTTTAGCCGCCAAAGACATTTTGTCCATTTAATCAAGTAATTGTGCATCACAAACAAGGGGGTGACATTTAAAAACTGTGATGCATGTGTTGTGTACAGTTCTGTTGTGAAAAAGGTGTGTGTGTGTGTGTGTGTGTGTGTGTGTGTGTGTGTGTGTGAATCTTATTTTCATGGTAATTTTTTCAAGAAACTTTTGGAATGCAGAAGCCTTAAGGCTAATTCATTGTAACATGAAAGTGTGAACTTCTTAAGAAACTGCTTTAACTTAGTTTCCTGAAAATGTATGACTCTGTGTTCTGTATGACTCTGTGTTCTGTATGATTCAAAGCTCTTCTAACTACTTTGTGCAGGTGAACTCGTGGAGTGGCTCCATAGAGATTGGAGTGACTGCGCTGGACCCGGCTGCACTCGATTTCCCCAGCAGCGCCACGGGGCTGAAAGGCGGGTCCTGGATTGTCTCGGGCTGTTCTGTACTAAAGGACGGCCGCTCAGTGCTAGAGGAGTACGGACGTGACCTGGACCAGCTGGGGGAGGGTGATCGTGTAGGGATCCAACGCAACGGCAGGGGGGAGCTGCACTTGTGGGTGAACGGGCAGGACTGTGGCGCGGCCGCCAGTGGCCTCCCTTCACGCCTGTGGGCAGTGGTGGACCTCTACGGGAAGTGTACTCAGGTCACTGTGGTCAGCTGTGAGCCCCCGCCAGACACAGAAGATCAAGAGGAAGACGAAGAGGAACGGGAGGAGGAGGTGGTATTGCCATCTCCAGCTGCTCTGACAACGGAGGCGTGCCGGGACCATGAGGACCGGACAGGGGCTCTGGTGCTGCCTGCTGTTCCTGCTTTAGCCACAGTGATGAACGGGTCAGCAGAGGAAGGTAGTGAACAAATAATAAATCCTTTATTCAAAGCAAGATAAACTGAACTAAACTGTTACAATTTTTTATTTTGTAAATGAACTAGTGCATCATAAAAAATTACACTGTTTTAATTTGTTTATTATTGACTGATTTTGAATTATTTAAAAATGCACCTAATAAATAAATGTTGAAATTTGATGAATTTTTTACACAGTAATTGAATATAAACAGTGAAAACAATACATCAAACAATACATTTTTTGTAATTTTATTTTTATGCTTAATAATAGCGTAACAATTTTGTTTTGGCGAAAATATTTAAATCATGTTTTATTCAACGTTCTCAAATTGATGTAGTTGAATCACCACCTTTTTGGCATTCATGAAATGTGTTTTCACTTTTTGTCCGTAGTGCCTGAAGTCACAAGGGGACACAGCCGACCGGACAAGTTCCCCAACAACTTTGAGCCGGATACTGGTAAGATTTATACTTAAATCAGTTTCAGTTTAGATTCAGTCTTATCTCTTATTTTCTTATGGGTGAAACAATCTTTGTTATTCCTCTTTTTGTTCCCCTGTCAAGTCCTTACAGAGCACCAGTTATTTGATGTGTTCAACAATGCCATTGTCTCACTGTACCGCTCAGAAGATGAGGGTGGAGAAGATCTGGGGCTGGGTGGAGCAGGTGGAGGAGGTTCAGACCCCTCCAGAGCAGGTGCAGGAAGTAACAATGGAGCCAGAGGAGGAGGAGGAAATGAAAATGGCAATGGAGGCAGTGCTGAAGGTGGGGGTAGCACTAATAACAGTCCATCAGGAAGTGCAGGGGGCACAGCGGGCACTGGCGGCATGACCACCAATGACGCACTGCTCTTCCACGAGAAATGTGGCACTCTAATTAAACTGAGCAACAACAACAAGACAGCTGAGAGGAGGAGGCCACTGGACGAGTTCAATAACGGAGTGGTCATGACCAACCGCCCACTCAGGCATAATGAGATGTTTGAGGTACGTGGGTTTTTTTTTTGTTTTTTTTTAATGGGGAGGGGTGATTAAAGTGGTGAGCGTATGTGAGTCTGCAATCATCAATTGATGTAAGAGAGCATTTTGAAAATGCTACAGTGTTATCCCATAAATTGCTATTTAAACACTACAGTGAATATTGAGCCAAGTGGGTTAATCTCTTCATGCTTTGTGATAGATTCGTATTGACAAACTGGTGGATAAATGGTCAGGATCCATTGAGATTGGAGTGACAACCCACAACCCTAACAATCTGGACTACCCAGCCACAATGACCAACTTGCGCTCTGGTATGTTTTAGTGGCTTCTTCTGTGATATATGGTAGAAAAATGTAAAATTCTCTTTCCTTACAAGGAGAAAATTACCTTGCAGCCATGTCTGTCATACATAAAAAATATTTAGAATCACCTAGATTAAAGACAGAGTATACATACTAACAACAAGAAAAATGACTCACATTTTAACTTATTTACCAAGATAGCACTAGGGATAAAAGTTTTTAAATCTATTACACCATGTCTTGTATATTAGGAAGTCTTCAAGCAGATCCTTTGGGAAGAAGCTAAAATTGTAAAAGTACAAGATAACTGTCTATTAATCAATCAATTCTGTGTCATGAATTCTGTGCCTCTTAAATAGTTAAACATCTGTTAAATTGTAATTCCTATAGCCAGTTAAGTTTCTTGTTCTTCATACTCAAGTTACCAAACCAGCTATAAAAACTGACTCAATAGAAAACAAGATCATAAACTCTGAACACGCCACCAGGCTCAATGGAAGTATTTGTCTTGAAAAGCTATTATTCTTGTCCATGTCCTTAATCTGTGTTTGCTATTAGGTACGATCATGATGAGTGGCTGTGGGATTTTGACCAATGGGAAGGGGACACGTAGGGAGTACTGTGAATTCAGCCTGGATGAGCTTCAGGTATAATGTCTGCTGTGGCTGTATGTTACTAATGCTGTTTTTCCACCGAGCAGTACAATACAGCATGGTACGGTTATAAATGTGAACCCAGAGCTATCTGTACCCTGATCGTGTACCTGTGTGTTTTTTTTCCCCATTGCATAACTCCAATAGTATGCTCTTTAGAATGTGTGGTAACTTGATTTCTCAGATCAGGGTTAACAGTAAACAAAAAAAACAGTACCAACACTGGAACAGTGAAACACTAAATTACATTTTATTTGTTGTTTGTGAGATTTACAGAAAGTGATTTTGTCCAGTAAGTGTATTTATTTATTTGTTTATGTATGTATGTGATTTATGTATTTATTTATTTGTTTATTATTTTGGTCACAATTTCACATGGTAGTCACCTGATGCTGCATACAGTTCTTTGACAGTTGCATGTGACCAGTCAGTGGTTTGTGTTCACCCACTCATATGTTCCATGTAATCATGGATTTGTAACTGTACTGTACTGCACTGCCTGGTGGAAATAGACAACAAAGTTCTTCCCTAGCACATGTTTTGTTGCTGTTCTAACCTGGGGATTATGTGTTCATTCTCAGGAGGGGGATCATATAGGGCTAATGAGGAAAGCCAGTGGAGCGTTACACTTCTACATCAATGGCATAGACCAAGGTGAGCAAAATGGTATTTAGTCAATTATCATTATCTGTATAAGGTATAGGTATTGAAAATGTAAGGTCATAAAATGTCTGTCTAAAAATGTCTTATTTTTCACTATTAAAGGTGTTACATTTAAAAATGTAAAAAATTTAGTGTATCAGGTATTGGCTATAATAAGCTTGATCTGGTTTAAGTCCTTTAAATGCTCAAATATCTGTGGTGTTGAAATGTTATAAAAAGGAAGTTTAAGCCGTGTAACATCTGCAGCCCCAGTGTTTCCTCTGTGTTTAAACTAGCCACCTTTCATCTCAATGAGGGCGTGTAAAATGTGAGCCATTTCTGTTTCAAAAACTATGTTGGCATGTTCAAAGTTAAAAGAAAGGAGTAGTCTGTGGTGCCATGTTACAGCATAGTCAACATATTCATGACCCTATAAGTTGGTTATATTCAAGTCTAAAACTGAAGCTGTCTGTAAAGATTGTAAAATACTGTGCACATAAATTTGTGATTTAACGATCACAATATGAATGTAACTTACGACTAAATGATGACAAATTGATGAAGTATGATCACAATATCATGCAGATGCTAAAATGATGTTATTTTGCAGTAGTATTGATTGACAGCGTAGCATACTCATATGTAAATTGTGCAGCAACATTATCTATGAAAACACAAATATTGGATTTTATAATTGATATTATATTAAAGGATTCTGATCAGATTGAAGAGCAAAGCAACAAATGGAGACGTGCCTAATTAAATTAGTCATTTACTACGTCATATGTGAACATGTGTGCTGATACGCCATAGAAATTATTATAGTTTTGTTATGCTGAGATTCTGAAAAGTTACTGTGTATCTCACAGTAGTGTTTGATATAAGAAGTAATAACATGTGAGTGTGTAGAATATTTGCATCATTTCATTCTCTTCAATCTCTGACTTTGTGTGGTATTTTCAGGTGTGGCTGCTAACCAGACCCCAGGTGTGGTATATGGAGTGGTGGATCTTTACGGAATGGCGGTTAAAGTCACTATCGTCCACAATCACAACCATAGTGACCGTTTACGTCGCAACAATGCCATTATGAGAGCGCTGTCACCTGACGTTGGGCGACCTCGGCCTGCCCTCTCATTGACCCCTGACCCAGAAGCCCCGGATCGTCTGCTTTTCCATCCAAATTGTGGCCAGAAGGCAGCCATCATTGGTGATGGCAGGACTGCACTGCGACCTCAGTAAGAGATTTTTTTTTTTTAGGTTGACTTATTTTATATATTGTTTGTAATTAACATAACTGAGCATTAACCATAAACAGGATTCATTAAAACTTATTACAACTGACAGTTTGATTCATGGAAAAAAAAAGTTGTTTTTGTTGTTTTCTTGCACAGTGCCACAGATGACTTTAATCATGGAGTGGTGCTAAGCAACCGCCCACTGCATTCCAATGAAGTGTTCCAGGTGCGCATTGACAAAATGGTGGATAAATGGGCGGGATCCATTGAGATTGGAGTGACAACACATAACCCTGCCTACCTGCAGCTACCTTCCACCATGACCAACCTGCGCTCAGGTACAGTGTGTTAGTCAGCCCTCATTAAAGTTCACAGTCACAAATGAAGGCATAATTTATGTGGACCTATTTTAAGTCTCTTTGCCCATTTTAAAGGCCGATATGCCAGATATTGATTACCGCTCTAATCCTGGACTGAAATGAGTCTCTCACTGTAAATAGTGTAAATTATTCCTAGAACGGTCTTAATCTTTGTTCTGGGAACCAGGCATTTGAGTAATTCAAATTCGTCAAGCTGTGAACTTGAATGACTGTTTATATTTGCTTGTGCTCACACCCTCTTCTTTAGGGACGTGGATGATGACTGGCAATGGAGTGATGCACAATGGAACAACTATACTGGATGAATATGGACACAACTTGGACCGACTAAAAGTAAGTATTGTTCTCTGGTATTTACAAGTATTTACTTACTGGCAGGTTTTTAACTTACAGGACTTTCAGCTTGCTTGCAAATGTAGAGTGACAATTATTCATTTCTTAAAGGGAGTTTCAAAATGCTGGCTAGTTAGCTCAGGCCCAACAACAACAAAAAAAAACGATTTGAATGGGGTGTGGCTGTGACAAGTTGTAGCTCCAATTTTGATTGTCACAAGATAAAACCTTGTCAGGTTTTTTTTTGTCAGCGTAGTTCAGGCCAACTGAAAACTTTCAGTCTGAAAGAGCACATTGTACTTTGACAGAGTATGACCCCACTGATAGGCCTGTCACAATTATTACATAATTGCCTGGTCAGAATTTGTTTAAATGTGTTATTTATCAGTTATTTATTAGTTATTAGATTTTACAATTATATTTTTATGTTGCAGCAGTCAGAATATCACTTGGATGTGTTTTTTAATTTAATGATTATTTTGGAAATGTATAACAGTACAAATTACAAAGTAAAGCCACAATTGGATATTCCCATTGTTTACATTTATGATCATGATCCCCTTTCCCATTATTATACTCCACCCACCCAGTTACCTCCCTCTATCCAACACAAAGTACACCTTGACAGACCCCCTCTCCACCCCAACATCCAAAGGCTTTTTATTTCAATACTCAAATATGGCATGGAGAGAGTGAAAGAAAAAAAAATGTTTTAAAAAGTACACTTAGTAGACTATTCAATGTCAGTTATAGATTTAATGTTACTCAGATGTGTTTTTATCTGTTGGGTTGAGGCAAGTATAAATAAAAGTAAACAGAAAACTTGCTGCAGTAAGTTATGTAAATCTTTTATGAGGTATGATGTAATGATAATTGATAAATTATAGCATTAAGTAAAGTGGTGTAACGATACACTCGGCCCTTGATTAAATTTGGTTCATGATACTCATTCCGCGATTCAGGATTCTTACAAGATTTTGAACAATTTTTTTTTAATGAAGAAAACTTATGACTATGTTCATGTTGTTACACAACTTTGTAATGACACTAGAGATGGGAGACAGGAGAAGTGCTGGAGTTAAGTGTATTACTTGAAAAATTTAGTGTTTAACCAGTGCAGTTACATCAAATGGTATAATTAATATAATGTCTAATCTCCACAATGCGTTGTCACACCTCCACAATGCACAGTGTCAAAGTTTTGCATTGTGATATCATGATTTTACAATGCATTGTTACATCCCTAATAAAATATATTTCCATAATTATCATTCATCACCCATGGGGAATGCTGAAGATAAGATAAAGTGACTGTGTAATCACATTAGATAAAATTATGCAGCAGTATTGTAAATATAGAAAATGAAGTAAATTGAAGTAAATCTCAGCAGTGTGTATTTACCTCTTTACCCATGTGCTGTCTGTGTCTGTAGGCTGGAGACACTGTGGGCGTGGTGCGTAAGGACGATGGTAGCCTGCATTTCTTTGTGAATGGAGTGCCTCAGGGACCAGCAGCCTGGAACGTACCACCCAGTGTGTATGCTGTAGTTGACCTATACGGACAGGCAGCCCAAGCAACCATCATGGATGACATGGGTGAGCGAGAGAGAGGGAGTATGTGGAATGGAGGGGAATTGATGGATGAGTGTATGGAGGAAATTGTATTAAAAAATTAAAAAAAAAAAAAAAAAAAAGCAGACTAGCGAGCACGTCAGTAGACATGAGGAACCGAGGGTTAGAGAACAGCAGTATAGAACAATACAGTTGAACACAACCAATATCTCTCTCTCTCTCTCTCTCTCTCTCTCTCTCTCTCTCTCTCTCTCTCTCTCTCTCTCTCTCTCTCTCTCTCTCACCCTCTCACCCTCTCACCCTCTCACCCTCTCTCACCCACCCTCGCCCAACCTCAGCTGATCTCCCTCCTCTCCCGGATGATAATTCAGAGGGACCAACAGCCATGTCTCCTGGCAGCCCGTGTTCCATTACAGGGGCCAGTGCAGCCAGTGACCTGCGCTTCCATCAGCTGCATGGCACTAATGCAGTCATCACAAATGGTGGCCGCACAGCACTCCGGCAGAACTGTCGCAGCGAGTTTAATGATGCCATCGTCATCTCCAACAGGTGTGTTTTCGTAAAGAGATTTTATTTATTTTTTTTTTTATTTTATTGTTTTGTTGCTGGTATTTTGTTTTGCAAAGCTCTTAGGCTTTGTGGTCTATTCAATGATGGACAATGGTTCAGTTTCCCAATCTTTGCATGCTAGCCTGAAATGGGATGGAGCTTAGGTGGCTTTTGGCATCTGGAAAAACTACAAAACTCCATGAGACAGGGATACCATGGATAAGGTTACAGCCTGCATCAGTCTTTCATAAGTAACATTGGCCGGGACGTACGCTTTGTTGTCAGATCTTTGTTGTATTACCATTAGCCGTGAAACCATCTCCCATCTTTATATCTATTAAATATAAATGTAAATGCCAGTCCAAGATTTACTCTTGTCCAGTCCCTGCCTCGGTCACTCTCTCTCTTTTACTTTTCCTCACTTCCTCTGACCTCATTATCTTCAGTCTATTCCCAGCCTCTGCCATAACGAGTATAGCTGAAGAGCCATAGTTGTTGGTGTGTGATGTGGTACTGTAAAGCATTACACAGTTCTTACAAGAGGTTGTATTCCCCCTACTTGTTGTGCCTCCGCCTTTCTCCCTATTAAAAGTCAGTACCTTCAAAATGATTTTGAATCTGTTATTTTAAGGTAACTTTGTTACATAATGTTGTTTTAAGTCTAGTCCTACACTGTATTTTCTTTCAGTGTAGAATCTCTGGCCAGAATATTGTGTAGTTCAGGACTAGGCTTAATCCCTGCCTTAGAATCTGACCAAGGAGCAGCCGAAAGAAGAAGAACATGTGTGGTGTGTGTGGTGTGTGTGTGTGTGTTTTATTATTCATTCATTCATTCATTCATTCATTCTCACAGGTGCCTTCGTGATGGAGAGTTGTTTGAGATTGTGATTCAGAAGATGGTGGATCGCTGGTCAGGCTCAATAGAGGCAGGTGAGTTGAACTTATAATACAGCAGGAGCACATCTGTCCAGCATCGTTTCTTTTTTGACTTAAACTGCTCATGAAAATAGCATGAAAGGGAAATGCAGTTTTTGAATTGAATTACCCAAAATTACATACCAGTACCTATTACATTTCAGTACCGAGCGTTTCTAGTACTTAAATGTTAAGGGTTTTTTTTTGTTTTTTTGTTTTTTTTTTGGTCCACTTGATCAGTAGAATTGATTCTGTAGAAGTTAAAATTGTGCAAGTTCTGAAACATAATAATAGCTAAATAATTATGGCCACAGTTTCCGGCCACTATGAGGGAAAAATAAGAGAGGGCACAAATGAATCTCTAGCAGACTTTTGCCAGTTTTGGTGTTTAATGTTTAAAGCTTAACATGAGCATACATGACAGTTTTCTTAGAGTCGTTTTCAGTGACAACAGAGTCAATACTTTGTATAGTGTTACATGTTCTGCTTAGTGGCAGAATAAACTGGTGAATGTTTCAGTTGAATGGTTTGTTTTGACAATGTGTTGTAGGAGTGACTGCCATTAGGCCAGAGGAGCTGGAATTCCCCAACACTATGACTGACATTGACTATGACACCTGGATGCTGAGGTAGGTTTTCAATTTACTCTGTAATAATCTGGCCAGTTCCAAAAACAGCATCATGGCTGTATTAGGACAAGCTGTGAAGCTGTGAGTGCATGATACATATACGGTAATATCTGTCTAACCAGGTGCTGTGATTGCTAATGGAAATTTTGAAGTACAACCTTTGCATCTCTCTATCAGCTTTTCTCACACTCTTATACATCTGTTTTATCTTGCTCATTATCCTCTTACATGGCCCTATCCTTCCATCTTTCCACCCCTTCTTCCATATCATATGCAGTGGCACAGCAATCATGCAGGATGGGAACACCATGCGGAATAACTACGGCTGTGATCTTGACTCTCTGAGCACAGGCTCCAGGATTGGAATGATGCGGACAGCCTCAGGGGATCTGCACTACTACATAAATGGAGTGGACCAGGGAGTGGCCTGTACTGGCCTGCCACCAGGTAAAGGTGAATGGAATCAGTTTATAAAGCTCTACATGTTGTGGTTCCACTGCTGTTAAAGCTCATATGAAAAACCCGTGAACCCGATAAACTCCTTCTCCCTTTCCCTCTGTCTCTGATTCTATTGCTTCTCAGAGGTGTATGCAGTGATTGATCTATATGGGCAGTGCGTGCAGGTGTCCATCACTAGCTCATCTGGCCCTCTGGATAATAGCTTGTGCACAAGTAATATCACAGAGAAGAGTTTTCCTATACACTCTCCAGGTAGTGTGTGTCTTTTGTAAATGGTTAAAATTAATCTTAATTATTATCTTAATTATTTTAGATTAAAAGTTGAAAGAACTCAGCGCTGAACATGTAAAGGACACTTCTTGAACGGCCTATATCCTGGAAAATCAGATGTTCCTGTTTTATTCATTCTCTTCTATACAGTTTCCAGTCTATACCATCCACATGTGTAAACTAAGCTGCAATAACTACCCATTTTGAATTCACTATTTTTGTGATGTCTTGTAAAACCAAATAATTTATATATCCACCAAGTCAGCTGACAGCAGTTTAACACCGCTCATTCTTGCTGAAGTTATAAGGAGAGATTGAGGTTGGAATGCTTTTTGAATGTCGCACAATACAGGACAGCCAATCACACCAGTGCGGTGACAAAATATCCTGTTTAATACTAAGGGATAAAGTTAAAAAATAATTGTGTAAAAATGAACCACAGTAGCAAATACAAAATGCAAGACAAATGTGGGATATCAGTCCTATTTATTTACCCTTATTTACCTGTACCCAATACAGACAAAAGTTAGATTTAATAGACTGTATTACTTTGATAATCATTCATTTGAATAGCAGAACAAGGTCAGTAGTAAACATGAACTGACTGTATTACTTTTCTGTGTTACAAATGTATTACCATGTTTAGCTGATATGTATTCATCCCTGTTCATCTTTTTTTAATGTGCATCTTCTGCATGTCGCCCTCTAGTGGCAGGAGTGGCTCATCGATTGCACAACAAACATGGGAAAAACGTGGTGTTACTAGGAGATGGTTGCCAGGCAGTCAGGGTGGGAGGTTATGCTCATGGAATTGTCTTCAGTGCTAAGGAACTTAAGACAGATGAACTGTTTGAGGTGAGACCTGGGCAGAGGAGAAAATTATGGAAGGAATCTACAATGAACATAGCTTTTAGTGAAGTTTAACGAGCAAGAGCAGTAAAACATTTCTAAGTGTAAAAAAATTTAAACATTAGTTTTGAGTAATAAATGGTGCGTTGGAAATGTAGTGCATGATGTACAGCACAGTTAGACAGAGTTTCCCATGTCAGGATTATTAGAAAATACTTGTAGAGGACGGACCTTGTAAATTAGAGTGAGGTTTGTTGCAAGGAATAAAGCAGCTGTGTGTTCTCTCCTGGTTCAGGTAAAGATAAATGAGGTGGATGAGCAATGGTCTGGTTCGCTTCGCATTGGCTTGACAACCCTGCAGCCCCCTGACCTGCCTTCCTGCCCCCTTAGCGGCCTCTCACCTTCTCTCACTCAGCTTCGGTCAAAGGTGACCTGGCTGCTCGCTGGTTCAGAGGTCAGACGCAACGGCGTACTGCAGAGACAGAACTATGGTTGCTCACTGGACCGCCTGACGGTGAGCAAAAGGAGAGACAGAAAAAGAAAATCAGTAAATAGCAAAACTGAATTACACTATGTGACTGTAATACAGAAAAAAATGTTGAATGAAAAGAAGTAAACTGAAAAATAATGAGATGATTTGAAATTTCAATTAATGACCAGTAGTGTAGTAGTAAGCATACAAAAGGATTAATATCTTTTTGACTCTTTCCTCTCTGTTACTACAGGTAGGGAACCGTGTTGGTGTGAAGAGATGCAGTGATGACACAATGCATATCTTTATTGACGGAGAGGATATGGGACCAGCAGCTACCGCTGTGGCTAAGGTAAACACATGCAGTGCACGGTTTTAATTAAAAACTGAAAAACATAATACAACTACAAAGTGGAAGAGCATGTCATGTAATCAAACCTATTTCTGAATGTCTCAGAATGTGTATGCGGTGCTGGATCTGTATGGAAAGGTGACGGCCGTGTCAATTGTCAGCTCCACGCTAGTAGAGGACACGGAGAGTGTGAAGGCTCCCTCGCTCTCATCTGACAGCTGCAGTGAGGGAGAGGATGACTCCACACCGGTCAGTGATGGGGTTTAACCTGTAGAGTCTGGCTTAAGTTGAGTTGGGAAAGCTTTAACTTTAACTGGGGTGTTGTGAATATTGTATTTTGTCCATGCTTAGTTCTTATTTTCTGTTGTTCTTTGCCTTTGTCGCTGTGGGCAGTGTGAAAATGAGCCTACCCTGGTGCCCATGGCAATGGCCTTTCTGGAAAATCATGGGAAGAACATCCAGCTGTCCAATCAGAACCTGACTGCAGCCCGAGTGTCTAGCTACAACCAGGGCCTATTGGTCACAGCACAACCTCTACCCCGTCAACAACTTTTCCAGGTTTGTGTCTGTATGACTGATGGACATCAGAGTCAGATCTGTACACACATCAGATTTTTTCTTCAACGCTGTTAACACATTTTCCTAGTTTGACCCCCAAACCATCTGTAATTCCAACTGCTCACACACTGTTGCAATGACTCCACAGCTGTAGCCTTTCTTTCAAATACCACTTTTAAATGGCAAAAAATCCACTGATGCTTCTTTTAATAAAACCAAAGTTCTTTTTTTTTTCCATTGAAAGACATTGAGGACATCGATAAGTAGGCCTGGGCAAAGACCATGTAATTAGATATTGCAGATGCCTGACAAGTGACCTGATGACGATGCTTAAAAAGTGATTATCTCTGTGTTGAGAATTTGATAGAGAACTAGAGAGAACTAATTTACTTTTAAACAGCTTGTTAAACTATTGTAAAACTGGACTGCATTACTTTACGAAAAGTTTGCCCCAATAATCATTTTTTTCTGTTTAAGAGAAAGGTTTAAGAAACTGCCTGTTCTCTCTGCTACACACTGTAATGGTGGCTTTATGTATCCCACTACTCTTCTCCTTCTACTTATTTTACTTCATGGTAAGTTTAACTTGAGCACATGGAACCAAAAATGTATGCCACCATGTTTTGTAACTTGAGCAATGGGTATTACCCTAGAGCAGTGAGCTCTACACCTGGAACTTTTAGAAGCAGAGAAAGTTCCTCTGATCCCGGAATAAATAAGATCAAAAATAGGAAACAATGTTATGTAGTATGTTCGCATATGTTTTATTTACTTTTTGTTAAAACATTGGATTATTATACGGCCTGAAAATCCATTACACAGCAGTAGAGTTAATACTAATGACTTCATAGGTCATAGGTAAATCAATGTAGTTAGGTGGTTTTGATCAGAAACAATGCTGGTAATAATGTTTTACTTTTGTTTTTCTGTATTTAGAGTTTGTTTATTTTGCATTACTTCAACAAAATGAAGAACAGAAGCCTGCAGTGTTCATGCATGGCTACTGACTAAATGAAATGCAACCAGTTTACAATAAAACTATTAGCGATTACCACTGCTTTTTTGACATGCCCTTCGATAATTAAAAAAAAAAAAAAAACAAATAAAAAAATACTTGAATAAAAAACAACAATTCCATATTTTTAACTTAAAATATTGTGCTAATTATTTGGAATATTGCCAAGGCCAACTGACAGGGCACACATGAACAAACACAAATATTCTAATGTAGTTTTCAGAAATAGAAATGGCAAGTAAAATGGATATTAAAGAAACAGATGTATGCCACACCAACCAAATGTTTGTTTGTTTGTCTGATCAGTATACTTTCGCCTTTAAGTAAGCAAAACACTGCGCTGATGCCAGCCGTACCTGTAATATTAGTAACGTTGGCACCAAAGGAGGCCTTCAGCAGACTATTCTGGACACTACTTGCAGGAGACCTAGGGATAAATCAACAACATAACATGGCTGTTTTAGAGAGAGAAGTTGAATCATCCAGCCACTTTTGGCTCTATTTGGACCTGTGGTCTCCAACCCTGGTACTGGAGAGGTTCCTTCATGTATCCAATAAGCTGCCCCATTCCTTTCTTAACTCTGAATATACACATCTGATCCAGCCATTTAGGGAACGGGCCTGATGGAACAGGTGTGGCAAACTGGTTGAAACTAGGCTCTGCATGAAGGTAGCTCTCCAGGATCAGGTTTGGACATCAGTGCACTAGAAGTTGGTGATAAAGATTGGAAACTGCATTCCCCCTATGAAAATCAGGTTTAGACTTGAAATAATGGAAATAATGAGCTTCCTTCACCAGTCATTCTTAAGAAGAAATTTCTTAAAACCCACTTACGCAGTTCTAATGAAGGTTCTGACATTAACCAATGTTTTCTTATTTTGGAATTCAAGAACATCATGAATATTTTTTTACTTTTTCGTAGGATCTTTCTCAAGAACAAATTGAATAAAAAGCTTACAAAGATAGTAATGAACAAAGTCCAGTGTTATTTAATTATGCCCACTTATATAGCTATAACTAATAGGTGTAATCAGTCACGATTAGCTGTACACAGTAATGTGATTAACTGTGATTTAATTATTTAAACTCCAGTGTATTTACAGATCTTTGTGTATTTGAAAGACTGATTCCTTTGCGTCTCTCTGATCAGTTTCAGATAGACAGACTGAACTCATCTTGGACATCATCTTTGTCGCTCGGTGTGATCGGTCACTCTCCTGATCGCCTCAACTTCCCCTCCACGGCCTGCTGCCTTAAACGCTCTGTCTGGCTGCTGCAGCGAGACTCTGTCTTCCACAACTCACTAAAGGTAACCCAATTCTCTCTATCTCTCCTTTCTTTCTCTCTTTACATTCTGTGGCTCACTTGCTTTTTCTTAAAAATACAAAAATATTTCTTCCAGCATGTGTGTTGGTCTCTCTGCTTTTTCTAGTTTTAGGTTGTTATAATTTCATGTCTTCCTATATCCTCCTCAGATCTGTGAGAACTATGGGCCAAACTTGGACACGTGTCCTGAAGGGACAGTGCTAGGGCTTCTGGTGGACGCTAATGGCTGTCTCCACCTGCATGTGAATGGGATGGATCAGGGAGTTGCAGCCCAGGACATCCCCACTCCCTGCTACCCCCTCATTGACCTTTATGGGCAGTGTGAACAGGTCTGCATAGCACCCAACACAGTTAACAAATGAAGTTTGCACAAAGTTACCTGTCATGTTACTGTGAAATCAGGCAGCAGCTGATATCAACAGTGCCCAAGAATGTTATATAGAATTCAGGTGTAAATAAAAGGAAACTATTATGAATTTCTCATCTGGCCACACGGAAACACCATATCAGTGTTTTGACAATATATCCTATTGGCCTGCTTTCTCCCAAGGCTGTTACCCATAGTAGATCCCCACAGTCTAGCAATCTATGGTCATGTGACTATAATCCTAAAACCCATTTAACCAGGTCAGATATGGAACCTGAGTGGCCTTTGCCTATCATCTCACACTTTGCCTATAACTTTGCCGGAGATAATGACTAACTCTGCTGCTGTCCTCTCAGGTTACCATAGTAACGAACCATGTGCCGGCAGTTGGTGCAGAGAGTGGTGATGTACGTTGCCAAGGTGACATGGAGAAGGCTGATATGGTAGATGGTAAGCCCTGTGTCTGACATTTGACTGGACATCTGGTTTTGAATGTTATAGTTTTTTCTATATGACTTCCTTCGTCATGGAGAGCATTTGAACATAGAATGTATGAGACATTAGATCTGCTTCACTAGATAATTAAAGGAAAATAGCAAGTGGCATTTATACTGAGCAATGCATTTCAAGTCAGTTTTCATCAGAATTTGTTAAGGATATGGAAAGCAAACATTGTTTAGTGTTTACTGTAAAGTATTACTTTTAGAAAGAATATTTGGCCTGCATCTGAACAAACTGTCTTTTTTTTTATTAAATAAAGGAATAAAAGAAAGTGTGTGTTGGACACCTCCTCCTGCAGTGAACCCCAATAAGACATGCGAGTACCAGGCGCTCTGCTCAAGATTCAAAGACCTACTCACACTGCCCGGTTAGGCTTGCTTATACTGGCCCCATGATGAATTTGTAGAAAATGTTAAATAATTGTATTCTGACATCATAATATTTCATTTATTTTTTCTTGCACCTCTTAGCTATCCTGCTCAGTCTGTCTTACACTACCTATTTTCCCTCTGGAAATCTTTGTCATGTTAACTTTTCTTTTCTTTGGTTCAGATGGTTACTTCAATGAGGATGCCAAGTATAACCTGTGCTACTGTGAGTCCTGCCACAAGCTACGTGGTGATGAAGCGTACTACAAGCGAGGCGAGCCACCCAGAGACTATGCACTGCCATTCGGGTGGTGCCGTTTTGCTCTGAGGTCAGTCAGTTCAGCTGTCAGTTTTTATGTTTCAGGGTTTATGCTGCATATGTACAGACTGACGTAGGCTAAATATATAGCCTGACAGAGAGGGTATCATATCGATGCTAGACTTTTTATTATGTAGAAGTGTGTAAATATGACAGTGTGTTATTTTTAATATTGTAACAGGATCAAGCCACACTGTGAGGTATCAAATACTTTTAAGAAGTGGCACATTGCGTATCATGGCACAAGTGTGGGGTCTCTTCGTCGCACGCTGGATCACAGCCAGCTCCTGCCAGGTCAGTTCTCATTGCTACTCTGCTAGCTTTCCAGTGCTAGCTTTCCAGTTATACTTGTGGTAATGATGTGCCAAAAAGAAAAATCTTGATCTCTGAAAACTAGTGTTTTTTTCCATATGCATTAGCTATTTGAATAATTACTATTTCCATATGAATTGCTTGTTATAATTTGACATTCTCTTGTATAATATAATCTCTTAAAAATGGAACCTGTCTAACTCTGAAATGGGAATAGTATCAGATAGTATCAGATATCAAATAGTAAAAACAATTTTTACTGTTCACCACAAAATCAGAAGTGACTAACCCCTTAAAGGAGCGATATGTAATACTGACAGAAGTGGTTAAAATGGGTAATTTCAGAGCATTGTCTCTCTGTGCCCATCCTCTGCAGAATCAATCTCACATGGGTTCCAGGTTGAGGACAGTAAACCTACTTGAACAAGTGCAACGTTAACTTTGACAACATTAAACTTTGCTGCAAGTTGATAAGCTCATGTATATGTTTTGCAATTTTTTATTGTTTGCCAATTATAAACCAGCTTGTGTATTTTATTTACATAAAAATAAAAATTTTACATAACTCTTGACAGAGAGCTAGATACATGGCTGGCTGTGTACGTTTGCCAAAACTAAGCCAGTTATCCCAAAAACAAAGCCCACTGCTTTGAAAATATGACACTTCCAAAAAAGTTGGAACGCTGCACAAAACATAATGTTGTTAAAAGAAGAGGTGATGCAATAGAGTGGTAACCCCTCTCTCAACTTTTTTTGAAACATGTTGCTGGCATCAAATTCAAAATGTATTTTTCAAAATGTATCCAAGATGTTGCATTTGTACTATTTGCGATTAAATATAGGGTTTAAATAATTTACACATCACTGCATTCCGTATTTATTTGTTTTGCACACCGTCCCAATGTTTTTGGAAACAGGGCTGTACTTGCAGCTTTGAAGCTTATTATTTGCCACCTTTTTGTTTAAATTTGCCATTGATATTACTTAAAATGACCATCCCTACTAGAACACATGATAAATTAATTAAGATTTGCTAACCTCAGCATATTCTTACTTGTTCAGGAGAAAATCACTGAACTCGACATCTTTCTCAAAGTCTTTGTGGACTTTCTCCATCTTTCAAATGCATCGCCAGTGTTTACTCACGTTGCACTGTGTCTCTGGTCTTGGAGATGGGATGCAGAGACTTTTAGGTCAGGATCCAGTTAGTTAGCTTGCTTCAATGGCTGCAGCACTCTGTGTTTGCCTGCCAGTTTGTTTCATATCTCGCAACCATGTAAGTCAAAATGGTAGTGGGCAATGGGCCGTTGGCTGGATCACAGACCAAACAAACAGACTTTCTGCTCTGGAACAGAACTTTCAATGGAAAACACACTGACTGTAGGATGATTGTGGGAAAAGCCAGTATTTCAACTTGCCATGTTTCCTTAATCTCTGAAGAGACATATCATTGTCATCTTATGATTTATTACAGTAAATATATTACATATGTTTCCTTAAAAAAAAAAGTGCATGTCTAGGTGAACATGAGAGAAATTAATCCTGTTTTGATGTACGTGGTTTCTTTCAGCAGAGTCGTCCTCTGTGTTCTCGGCGTCCCCTGTGAAGGCGGAGAGTCATGGCAGCTATGGCGAGCCAGAGGAGAACAGTGCCCCGGAGCGAGAGATCCCTTGTGTGCGCCTTTCTCCCACCATGCGTTACTCTGGCCTGGAGGTCTTTGCCCCTAAAGTGCAGTAAGTCCTCACGAGGCCTCTGATCAGTTATAACTTCTCATAACTTGATTTTTATTTTAACTTGATAATTATTTATATGTAAATATATAATTACATAGTGCGTAATACAGTGATTTATATTTGCATTTAATTTACATTCTCTATAGACAGGTTTGAGCCTACAATTCCTACTTGTTTCTATTATTTCTATTATTACATTTTGTCATGAAAAATGGACAATAGAACTGTCCAAAATCATTTACAATCAATGATTACAATAACTTGAATTAAGAGTTAAGAGCAATTCTTATCTTTTTGGAGGTTTTGTTCCAACAGCTCCGATATTTTCTCTTTTTCCCAGATTCCGAGACCCACGCTCC